>NC_036857.1:36819067-36835746 GCF_002910315.2 Salvelinus sp. IW2-2015
TGTGTAGCTTTAATTTGGTGTCTTTCATGTGTGATTTCATAAAAGATTGATTTTTATAGTAATATATTTGAATTTGGCACGCTACAATTTTTCTGGATTTTGGCCAAGTGGGACGTTAGCATCCCACATATCCTAGAGAAGTTAACTTGGCTTTCGAAAGACCTTAGAAAGGCAGGGTAGGATAGATATAGGTCTGTAGCAGTTTGGGTCTATAGTGTCTCCCCCTTTGAAGAGGGGGATGATCGCGGCAGCTTTCCAATTTTATGGAATCTCAGACGATACGAAAGAGAGGTTGAACAGGCTAGTAATAGGGGTTGCAACAATTTCGGCAGATCATTTTAGAAAGAGGGTCCAGATTGTCTAGCCCGGCTTATTTGTTGGGGTCCAGATTTTGAAGCTCTTTCAGAACATCAGCTGTCTGGATTTGGGTGAAGGGCAGTTGACCGGGGTAAGGGTACCCAGGTGGAAAGCATGGCCACCCGTAGAAAAATGCTCATTGAAATTCTCAATTATAGTGGATTTATCGGTGGTGACAGTGTTTCCTATCCTCAGTGCAGTGGGCAGCTGGAAGGAGGTGCTCTTATTCTCCATGGACTTTACAGTGTCCCAGAACTTTTTTGAGTTTGTGCTAAAGGATCCAAATTTCTGTTTGAAAAAGCTAGCCTTAGCTTTCCTAACTGCCTGTGTATATTGGTTTCTAACTTCCCTGATATGTGCATATCACGGGGGCTATTTGATGCTAATGCAGTACGCCACAGGATGTTTTTGTGCTGGTCAAGGGCAGTCAGATCTGGAGTGAACCAAGGGCTATATCTGTTCCTGGTTCTACATTTTTTGAATGGGGCATGCTTATTTAAGATGAGCGAATTTACGAAAGCACCCGAATGTCYATTGAGAACGCACAACRACTATACCATTTAGCTAAGAATGATGTGAATAATCAAGTCAATAAACGTTGGGTAGTTAGTTAGCCTATAGTTAACATACTGGCAAGTTTGATGTATAAGTAGCCAACTAACGTTAGATAGCTAGCTAACATACCGGTACATACTGCTGTAATGATATGCTAAGTGGCTCTTAAGGACAGCGACAAATTTTGTTAACATTTGTCATAATTAGTTAAAGCAATGAATTTGTATCCGCTATCATTGGACTTAGGCTCCATATTTTCTGCCATTTTCTTCAAATCTGAAAACGATGTGAAGCCACAACCATTTCCTGAAGAATTGCATTATGGGCCCTTAAAGTACAGAAATCGTGTCCTTTGCGTGTATACTTCATATTTTGGCAAATTTAGTACGACATCCGGGAACYTTTGGCATACTAACTATATCCATACATATGACCATATACTCAATTCATGACACAAATAGTACAGTTAGTGTGGGTAGTATGAGTATTCGAACACAGCATATATCTTTTTTACTTTTTAAAATGTAGATGTTCCAAAGGCCTGCACCAGTGGCATGTTGACAATAGGACAAAATGGGCCATGTCAGTCAGAGCACATCCGCCTAATTTTCCATATAAAAGTACAACTATGATGGCAATCATCGTCATCCCAGCTTCGAAAGGAAGATCCTCTGACTCACTTCCATTGCTGATGGCCGTGATTCCTCGATAGAAGTCCTCGAAGCTGATCACCCCCAGCCCACTAGGATCCAGGAACTTGGTCAGATCCTTCACCTGTAATATAGAGACAACCATGAGAGACCTTTCAAAACACATCAATCATAAAGCTCACTTCACACTATAATTAAATCAGCTTTGTTGCCCGAATGCTTTATGAATAAATCAGATGGCATTCTGTCCAAATGAACGTGATGTAACAGGCAATGAGCACACAGGGTAAAACTGAGCAAATTGAATTAAGAAACAGGGGACAGCATCCAAATTGAAAGGTTGTGGCTTTGCTATCTCAGAGTACATCTGAAAATGGACTACCTAAAACGACTGATATTTCATTGAGCTCAGTCACGTCATGGAAATATGTCTAGGGCTGTAAAAACATCCTTGAAAATCGTTAAAATCACAAAACTGTCTCACTGAGGCTTCTGTGGTTAGGCTACTTCAACTGGTATGTTTCTTTCCAAGATGAGACAATAGGAACCAATACAAAAGTTATTTGTTTCTGCACACGTAGACATTGATTTCTTAACTCTTTTATAAAATGTACATAGAAATATGTGCTTCAATTTTACAGGGTTGCAGTGTCCTCAGACAAGGTAACCAGGGTTGAGCTCCAAGTGTCTCGCCTCCCTCAACACAAGGCCAACACTTCTCGGCCTACATAAAGCAAAACACACACACACACACACACAGAAACAAAACCTTGCTACACAACTTGAAATGCACAACTTGCAGCAATAAAGATTTATATAACCAAAGACACAGTGTGCACCCGGCACTCAAATGACAAGACACTGTACAATCAATCAGTTACTTGATGTCCCACATCCATTCCCCGGGGTAACCTGGCAACAAGTGAGGTGGTATCCAGGTAGATAGGCCTACAAGTGTGTGTGCTTTACACCCCAATGATGTATTAGGCATAGACCTCAAGAGCATTGTAGACCTTATAGCCTTAAAGACATTGYCTTGGAATGTTTGGAATGCACTTCATTGTTTTGGTTTCTTAAGAATAGGCTCAGAAGAAGAATCACTTCTAGTTGTGACCCAAATTCGTACATTTTTGGGGGGTTAAGTTTAAAAAGTCGTTCCCTGGAGCTTTAACCGTGGCGCCCTTGGCAACCCAGAATATGATCAGACTTTAACCTAGAAATGAGAGATACAAATTCGGTATGTTGCGATTAAACATGTCCCATACTCATTACGGTGTCATTCCCTGCATGTATCATTTACAATAAGCTGGGAGGGAAGTTTGTGTGCAAAACACAAGTGGAGGCCTTGGGAAAACCTTCAACTTCAACATGAGAACAGATGACACAAAACCAAAGTACAACCCTGACTGGGCTTTAACTTTTTGGAATGGGCATTCCTGTATCGGTTACATACACCCAAATAGTCGATCTGCTTAGAAAACATGAGCTCCATCTCTAACAGCTTACAGTCGTGGCCAAAAGTTTTGAGAATGACACAAATATTAATTTCCACAAAGTTTGCTGCTTCAGTGTCTTTAGATATTTTTGTCAGATGTTACTATGGAATACTGAAGTATAACTACAAGCATTTCATAAGTGTCAAAGGCTTTTATGGACAATTACATGAAGTTGATGCAAAGAGTCAATATTTGCAGTGTTGAGCCTTCTTTTTCAAGAACTCTGCAATCCGCAGCAATCCGGAGAGAAGTGGCTTCTTTGCTGCCCTTCTTGACACCAGGCCATCCTCCAAAAGTCTTCNATTTGAATCGCTCTCCTTGAAGTTCTTGATGATCCAATAAATGGTTGATTTAGGTGCAATCTTACTGGCAGCAATATCCTTGCCTGTGAAGCCCTTTTTGCGCAAAGCAATGATGACGGCCAAGCTCTGTACTGGTGGTACTTTAGGAGACGGTCCTGGCGCTTGCTGGACTTTCTTGGGCGCCCTGAAGCCTTCTTCACAACATTTGAATCGCTCTCCTTGAAGTTCTTGATGATCCAATAAATGGTTGATTTAGGTGCAATCTTACTGGCAGCAATATCCTTGCCTGTGAAGCCCTTTTTGCGCAAAGCAATGATGACGGCACGCATTTCCTTGCAGTTAAMCATGATTGACACACCTGTGTTAACGAGAGAATCACTGACATGATGTCAGCTGGTCCTTTTGTGGCAGGGCTGAAATGCAGTGGACATGTTTTGGGGGGATTCAGTTWATTTGCATGGCAAAGAGGGACTTTGCAATTAATTGCAATTCTTCTGATCACTTTTCATAACATTCTTGAGTATATGCAAATTGCCATCATACAAACTGATGCAGCAGACTGTGAAAATTAATATTTGTGTCATTCTCAAAACTTTTGGCCACGACTGTAGACCTGAAACTCTTAGCAAACTGTGGATTGACTGAGATGTACAACCCTCAAGGTGATAGACCGACATATGTTTCCAGCTAGTCGATTAAACTCAGCTCACGATTTAGAGGTGAGATGGGAATGGTTTGCCTTGTTTTGTGGTTTAACACTAAAATGATGAAGAGTTCAGGTTAAATGTTTACAGTCAAGCTCTTCCTGCTCCCCATCTCTGCTATGCAAATCTTCCATAAATTAGGTTGACCAGAGGGTGGGTGGTAGTGAATAGATGGGTCGTTTAAAGTGGTTGCAGATATTTTAACAGCAGTAAATGAGATGGAGGTTGACATTTCAGAGGTGAGAGTGGGTGTTCCCCCGCAATGGAGCTTTTTACTTGATTCTCCTCAGAACAGGCCAGTCAACCTGAGGGCAGGGTCACTATAACACACAGGAAACGCCTCTCTTCACACCTCGAGTAAGAGAGTGGGTGAGACCAGCACCCATCTACCAATAGGTGCCCTTCTTTACGAGGCATTGCAAAACCTCCCTGGTCTTTGTGGTTTCATCTGTGTTTGAAATTCACTGCTCGATTGAGGGACCTTACAGATAATTGTATGTGAGGGGTACAGAGATGAGGTAGTCATTAAAACACCTTAAATATGCACTATGCAGAAATCATGCCACCATTTCCTGGATGCTAAAATTCTAATCATTCGCTTAATTTCAGTTTATGTGACAAAATAAGCAATAATAGTGTAGAGAATCATTCTACCATCGCAGTGAAATATCTTTTCCATRAACAAAAATATTTTMTTTTCAGCCGTTTGAAGCTAGTGTACAAAACTGAAAGTAAAAAACTAAAGGGAAACACAGAAGAAGCGCACAGAAAAGATATACCGCTTCTTAGACTTGATTTCAATGAGACTGACAGATCTATGACATACATTTCTATTTGAGTTTGGAGAGGTCGCCCAAACATTTACATATTGCAGCTTTAAAAACTATTATCGCACACAGTGGGAGTCCATGCAACTTATTATGTGACTTGTTAAGCAAATTGTTACTCCTCAACTTATTTAGGCTTGCCATAACAAAAGGGATTAAATACTTAGACTCAAGACATCCCCTTTTCATGTTTAATTAATTTGTAATAATTTAAAATAAAACATGAATCCACTTTGGCATCATGGGGTATTGTGTGTAGACCAGTGACAAAAAAGCTATAGTTAATCCATTTTAAATTCAGGCTGTAACACAACAACATTTTGAAAAAGTCAAGGGGTGTGAATACTTTCTGAAGACACTGTATTATCTGTCCTCTTCTTGTTCACTGTTCTCTCCTCCCACTCATCCACACTGTTGCCTGATTGTCACACCACAAGATCACTAGCTCCTCTTCCTGGAATAATTCCGGGATGGGATTTGCATTCAACTCTGAGGCCCCATTAAAGAATCACGACAACAATGCAAATATCAGATATCTGATATCACACCATACATGCAATTTCTTCACCCATCTACAATGATCAATTCAGGGAATGTCCTATACAGGCCGAGCAGTGTGAAGTTAGCTAGGCTAGAAATGAATTCTCSTCTGCTCAGACCTACTTGTGAAACATTTTTGGTTACACACACGAGACTTGCCAAGAGCTTTCACCACAAGGAAAATACAATTATTTGTGAAACTTACAGGCACAATAAAAAGCCACAAGGAACGACAACATTTACCACATTCAGAAGATAAGTTGCTATAAACAAGCTTTATAGGCCCACACTGTTATGCTTAATGCCTTTATGGACCTTTTTAGGCTATATTTTGTTTATGGCATGGCATCTCACTCATTCACATGAATTATGGTGCAGAAACCAGAAASAGCATTGCATTTCTGCAACCTCATTACTGAGAAGCTTGTATTACCGCTGAGCAAGGAGGGAATTACCAAKATTAATCTGTATATAGGTTAGGCCTAGTCCTATTGTCCTTTTAACAAAACCAAGATGGATTTTTGATATCACTAACTCTTGGTAGCTAAATTATATGGGCTCTATATGGCTGTCTAGCCTACAGGATGGAACATTTGTATTAACTAGGCCAGATAGCATACAGTCCTTGAATCAACAACCCCAAATCCACTCAAAAGGTCATTACATATCATTATCCAAATTCTGGAGGTAAGTCTACTGCTTGATTACTTTCCTAAATTATGAAAGCAAACAAGTCTGAGCCTATTTTTCTTTCTATAGTCACGATAGGTCATCTGAGTAGCAATTGAATTAGCTGTGAAGGGCACAAACTTGCCCACAGCTCTTGGAAACCAGATATGTAAATACCGCATTTCATTGCGAGACACTGATGTTATCAATCTACACAATCTGGTTTGCGATCCAAAACAAATCCTTGAGAAACATAGAAGCAAGGAAACCTCAAGGATACTACGGAGCTTCACGTGGAAGAGTCCATCAGAAACCAAACACCATGGAATAACACYGCGTTAGTCTACACCAGCGAACTGGGAAGGTTTATAAAATGTCATGTTAATTTATCTTGTGCCACAAAAACAGAATATGGTACCTCACGGTGATGGTCGAGAGTGAAGCAGCCACCTCCCTCTCAGAAAATGGGGTCATGGGCAGATTGCGGTACCCTACCGATTACAGCCTCTCTGACTCAGGGGGATACATTCTACTCTTAATCCTCCCTAACCACTCCGCCTAGGGAGCCATAGATGCCTACGGCGGTGTACAGTACTGAACAGGGGTGACAGGGGCTCTTTAAAATGTGGGAACGGGATTAAAATAGGTGATTAGTCAGCCAGCAACAGAGCCTGCTAATCTATCCCATTCCTGTTGGAACCAGCCTCCTGTGCATAGAGTTATATGGTTCATAAACATTTGGAATCAATGTTTTTTTGTTTGGTATACATTTTAAAGAGAAAAATCTGAGTCTCTGTTTGATTCCGTTACCATAAGTTCATAAAAGTTCATWAAATTCCCACACCAACAAAAATGCACTTTTTGCAGCCGAAAGACTATTCCCAGAGCCTACCCATGATTTTGCAAAAAAAGTCAATAAGTCATCGTTTTAGTCAAAGTATGATATATTTGAGCTTGAACAGAGAAATCCATGTTGTGTGCTTCCTGATCAAATTACGTACATTTAGATCCGACTACACGCGTCTTGTGAGGGCTGGCTTTAGTTCATTTGGAACCACCTACGAAACATGTACAGTTGAAGTCGGAAGTTTACATACACTTAGGTTGGAGTCATTAAAACTCGTTTTCAACCACTCCACAAATTTCTTGTTAACAAACTATAGTTTTGGCAAGTCGGATAGGACATGTACTTTGTGCATGACACAAGTAATTTTTCCAACAATTGTTTACAAGTCTGGTTCAACCTTGGGAGCAATTTCCAAACGCCTGAAGGTACCACGTTCATCTGTACAAACAATATTACGCAAGTATAAACACCATAGGACCACGCAGCCGTCATACCGCTCAGGAAGGAGACGCGTTCTGTGTCCTAGAGATTAACGTATTTTGGTGCGAAATGTGCAAATCAATCCCAGAACAGCAGCAAAGGACCTTGTGAAGATTCTGGAGGAAACAGGTACAAAAGTATATATATATCCACAGTAAAACAAGTCCTATATCAACATAACTCGAAAGGCCGCTCAGCAAGGAAGAAGCCACTGCTCCAAAACCTCCATAAAAAAGCCAGACAACGGTTTGCAACTGCACATGGGGACAAAGATCGTACTTTATGGAGAAATGTCCTTTGGTCTGATGAAACAAAAATATAACTGTTTGGCCATAATGAACATCGTTATGTTTGGAGGAAAAAGGGGGAGGTTTGCAAGCAGAACACCACCATCCCAACCGTGAAGCACGGGGGTGGCAGCATCATGTTGTGGGGGTGCTTTGGTCCCGTGTGGCTCAGTTGGTAGAGCATGGCGCTTGCAACGCCAGGGTTGTGGGTTCATTCCCCACGGGGGGACCAGGATGAATATGTATGAACTTTCCAATTTGTAAGTCGCTCTGGATAAGAGCGTCTGCTAAATGACTTAAATGTAAATGTAAAGCTTTGCTGCAGGAGGGACTGGTGCACTTCACAAAATAGATGGCATCATGAGGGGGGGAAATTATGTGGATATATTGAAGCAACATCTCAAGACAGTCAGGAAGTTAGAGCTTGGTCGCAAATGGRTCTTCCAAATGGACAATGACCCCAAGCATACTTCCAAAGTAGTGGCAAAATGGCTTAAGGACAACAAAGTCAAGGTGTTGGAGTGGCCATCACAAAGCTCTGACCTCAATCCTATAGAAAATCTGTGAGCAGAACTGAAAAAGTGTGTGCGAGCAAGGAGGCCTACAAACCTGACTCAGTTACACCAGCTCTGTCAGGAGGAATGGGCCAAAATTCACCCAACTTATTGTGGGAAGCTTGTGGAAGGCTACCCAAAATGTTTGACCCAAGTTAAACAATTTAAAGGCAATGCTACCAAATACTAATTGAGTGTATGTAAACTTCTGACCCACTAGGAATGTGATGAAAGAAATAAAAGCTGAAATAAATCCTTCTCTCTACTATTTTTCTGACATTTCACATTCTTAAAATAAAGTAGTGATCCTAACTGATCTAAGACAGGGATTTTTTACTTGGATTTAATGTCAGGAATTGTGGAAAAACTGAGTTAAAATGTATTTGGCTAAGGTGTATGTAAACTTCCGACAACTGTACTTGTGTGGACTGACTACTTCCTGTTTACAACCTGGTGCTACATCTTACTGCTGTCTATAATGCACTTAGTTCAATCTGGAGCTGTTGTATGGTCTGACTGAAACGGTGAGTAAGAAAAAAGCTAATATTATTCTKATGAGCTACTGATGTACACTTGGCTATAGTATGCAGGCTGGCAAGGCACACGTTGACTAGCTTCATGGTTAACTTCACCTTGATAACATTAGCTGGATAGCTAGCGTGTGACATCAAAAGTGGGTGAAGACGTGGATAGGTGAAATGTCAGCACAGCTGGGATACAGACCCGTTTCTGAAGACATGTTATGCACGGAAGCGCTACAAATGCCTATGGGTCATTAACAAGTTTAGCTAGCTATAGTATAGGTAACAGTGCGGTGGTGAAGTAAATCCATATGAAGTAGCTAAGTTCATATATATATATACACACACACACACACACACACACACACACACACACACACACACACACTCACAGCTTTACCAGTACTAACGTGACTGCACCGCTTTTATGTTATCAAACACCAAGGTGTCTCCAAAACTGTAAGGTGCCTATAGTAATAAACCTAGCTGTCAAAGGGAATATGTGCTTGCTGGTAAATGTGATACAAAATACTGCACATATCAAAACATGCTAACTACAGTTCAGATAAAGTTGTAAGGGCAAAACATAATTATGTTTAATTTGCTAGCTAGCTCGCTTTCAAAGATGAGATTGGGCGTATATAGCTAGTAAAACTCGTTAATCCCTAAATGTTTAACTTCTGTGTTTAGCAGAGTAGTAACATTCTGTCCTATCCAACAGGCACCAAATGTGTGAACTAACATTAGTGTTGCCTCTATGCCATTTTCTCTTACACTACCCAACCCATCCTCCTCTGCTCTGCATGGCCACAAGAGTGAAACCATGGCCAAACAGACACCTTCCGCTCCACGGATAACCCTTGAGTATGTCATTGTCAAGTTCATAGAATGTAGGCTATACATTGATCCATGAAAGACAGAAAATGTGTCTATTCACAAACTCCACCTTTGTGTCTGTGTTTCAGGAGTCAACATTCAACAACAATTCAGCCTCACTGAAGTTTGTCCAGAAAAATGCAGTGTACACATTTATTTCTGTATCTTATTGTGAAAGTTGCCGATGTCACTGTAAATAACTCACACACGCCCAGAAAACAGATAGGATTCTCTCTCTCCCAAAAAATGCAAATCAGGTCACTGTCCATGATTGTCCAAACCTGATAAAAATCCCTACAACAATACGTGAAGTAAAGTCAGGACTACAAAAACGCTRAACAATCATGGGTGGATTGACCTGGGTGTTGATGCATACAGTGGGTAGGAACCCGACAGCACTGTCTTGACTGTATACAGAGAGAGCTAATCCCTGGCTGATTCTCAGATCTGTGGGCTAAACTGAAAACAGCTAAATGGTAATGTATGAACCAGCTCCATGACAGACGATGACAATTCAACAACCTACCTACAGTATGTATTTCATGTGTCTTACAGGACTGAGGACTCCCGGGCTGTGTGATGAAGACCAAAGACAGAGCTTAGCAAGCAGAGGCTGAGCAAGCAGCAATATGTTGACATTGACAAAGTGAGGATGAGGATTTAAAAAATATATATAATAATTATCACAGAATGGGTCCATATTTTGTTCTGTTGTCATTCAATGCCTGTTCTGATAATGTTTACAAAGTACAGCAAAAGCCCAATGTTCATTATAGTCTACTCCTGCGCTCAGGGTCCTACCTCACATTGACTACTGAGGTTTCCCAATGTTACAATATGTTTCAGGGGGGCCACGTGGACATTTCAATCGTTATGGGGGTCCTCATGAGCACAACTGAAATTAGAACCATGTCTGTGCTCTAACATGCCACCACTTCCTTCTCTCTTGACCATAACCTATTTTAAACTGGTGTTCTTGTTCGGAGAATACAAGCTAACTAGTCATTTTTTACTCCATGCAYATCAATAGTGTAATATCTGGATGAAGTTTGATAATTCAAAGTAAATAATAAGGAACATGAATATCATGTAATTCTACTGTATTGTATACATGACAGTGTAGTTAGGGAAATTGAGAGGGGGAGGGGTTTGCCTCTTCATCAAAAACAGCTGGTGTGCTGACGCGAGCGCGGTGGAAGTGTCAACCCACTGTTCACCAGTCTTGGAATACCTCATGGTCAAATGCAGACCCTTCTACCTCCCGAGGGAGTTTTCAGCTGTTATTGTGCTGTTCTATAAATTCCACCMAAAAATAACAAGCTGGCACTTAAYGGACTGTGCGAGGCTATAAACAATCAGGAAAACGTACTGCTTTTCTGGTTGCCGGTGATTTTAAATCCGTGTCATTCAGACACGCGATGTCCTACTTCTATCAACAAAGTCCTAGACCACTGTTATTCTACCCACAAGCAAGCATACAAGGTCCTCCCTCGTCCGCCATTCGTCAAATTGGATCATGACTCCATACTCCTGCTTCCTGTTTACAAACAAAAGCTCAAACAGGAAGTAMACATGACTCACTCCATTGAGAAATGGTCACTAGAATCAGAGATTATGCTACAGAACTGCTTTGCTAGCGSTGATTGGAATACGTTTCGAGACTCCGCCGATAACGTCAACGAGCTAACCACCTCAGTCACCGGCTTCATTAGGAAAGGCAACGGCGACGTTGTCCTCATGGTGAAGGTTCGCTGCTTCCCCAATCAAAAGCTCTGGATTAACTCTGAGGTTGGCGCTAAACTAAAGGACAGGGTTACCGCACACAGGGCTATCACAGACAACCCTGAGGCTACAGCTGAGGACAGGAACAAGAAGTCCCGCTATGACCACCGCAGTCATCAAACGAGCRAAAGGAMTATATAGGAATAAGGTGAAATTAAATTACACAGGCTACGACGCAAGCCGCATGTGGCAGWAGCTACAGTCCATTACGGATTACAATGTAAGACCCAGCAGTGATCTGCCCCTCTCTACCAGACAAACTTAATGCAYGCTTTGACAATAACAACATTGTGCCGGGTGTGAGGGCCGCCACTGACCCAGAGGATTGGGTGATCTYGTTCTCCGAGGCCRAAGTGAGTAAGGTCTTTAAATCAGGTCAACACCCGCAACTATACAGCTGAAGGCATTCTCAAAGCATGCGCAGAACAGCTGGCAGGTATATTCACAATCATTTTCAAMCTCTCCTTGTCCCAATCTGTATTCCCAAMGTTTTAAGATGGCCACCATCATTCCTGTTCCCAATAACTCTAAGGCTACATGCCACAATGACTACCGCCCTGTAGCACTCACATCTGTAATCATGAAGTGCTTTGAGAGGCTGGCTATAGCACACATCAACTCCATCCTTCCAGACACACTCCAATTTGTGTACCAACCAAACTTATCCAGAGACGACGCAATCTCAATTGCACTACACACTGCCCTCACCCACCTAGAWAATAGGAATACCTATATGAGAATTCTGTTCATTGACTACAGCTCAGAATTCAACACCATTGTTCCCACCAAGCTCGTCACGAAGTTTARGACCCAGGGACTGAACACCTCCCTCTGCAACTGGAGCCTGAACTTCCCGATGGGCAAACCCCAGGTGGTGAGGGTAGGCAACATTACCACCTCCACGCTGACCCACAACACGGGGGACCCACAGGGSTGTGTGCTTAGTCCTCTCCTATACTCCCTGTTCATCCACGGCTGCGTGGCCAAGCACTACTCCAACACATTCATCAAGATTGCTGACAACACGACAGTGGTAGGCTTGATCACTGGCAACGATCAGACAGCATACAGGGAGGTGGTCAGTGACCTGGCTATGACGTGCAGGAACAACCTCTCCCTCAACGTCAGCTAGAACAAAGAGCTTATCATGGACTACAGGAAACGGGGCTACAGTGGAGCGGGTCGAGAGCTTCAAGTTCCTCGGTGTCCAAATAACTAAGGACTTAAAATGGTCCACACGGACACGTGCACAGTCGTGAAGGCACGACAGCGCATCTTCCCCTTCAGGATGTTCAAAAGGTTTGGCATGGGCCCTCAAATCCTAAAAGAAAAAAAACTATACAGCTGTACCATTGAGAGCATCTTAACTGGCTGCATCATTCATTGGTATGGCAATAGCACCGCCCTCGATTGCATGGCGCTAAAGAGAGTGGTGCGGACAGCCCAGTATATCACTGGGGCCGAGCTCCCTGCCATCCAGGACCTCTATATCAGGCAGTGTGAAAGGWAGGCCCGGAAAAGCACTAGAGTCCAGCCACCCAAGCCATAAACTGTTCTGTCTGCTTCCGCACAGCAAGCAGCGCCGGTGCATCAAGTCTGTCCAACATGCTCCTGAATATCTTCTATCCCCAARCCATAAGACTGCTAAATAGCAACAACAAAAAATACAGTGCCTTCAGAAAGTATTCGTACCCCTGGACTTATTCAACATTTTGTTGTGTTAACAGCCTGCATTCAAAATGGATTAAATATATTTTATTCTCACCCACCTACACACAATACCCCATAATTTCTAAACTAAAACATGATCAGACATTTTGCTAATTTACTGAAAATGAAATACAAAAATCTAATTTACATAAAGTATTCACACCCCTGAGTCAATACATGTTAAAATCACCTTTGGCAGAGATTACAGCTGTCAGTCTTTCTGGGAAAGTCTCTAAGAGCTTTGCACGCCTGGATTGTACAATATTTGCCTATTATTCATTTTAAAATTCTTCAAGTTCTGTCAAATTGGTTGTTGATCATTGCTAGAACCATTTTCAAGTCTTGCCATAGATTATCAAGCAGATTTAAGTCAAAACTGTAACTTGGCCACTCCGGAACATTCACTCTCTTCTGAAAAGTGAACGCATCTCCCAGAGTCTGGTGGGAAGCAGACTGAACCAGGTTTTCCTCTAAGACTTTGCCTGTGCTAAGAAACTAAAAACTGCCCAGTTCTTAACAAAGACAAGCATACCCATAACTAGATGCAGCCACCACTATGCTTGAAAATATGGAGAGTGGTACTCAGTAATGTGTTGTATTGGCTTTGCCCCAAACATTCCAAGGATGCCTGTATCTGTGTAGTGACTGGGTGTATTTATACACCATCCAAAGCGTAATTAATAACTTCACCATGCTCGAAAGGGATATTCAATGTCTGCTTATTATTTTATTTTTACCCAACTACCAATAGGTGTCCTTTGCCAGGCACTGAAAAACCTCCCTGGTCTTTGTGGTTGAATCTGTGCTTGAAATGCACTGCTCGACTGAGGGACCTTACAGATAATTGTATGTGCAGGGTACAGAGATGATAGTCAAAATCATGTTAAACACTATTATTGCACCCAGAGTGAGTCCATGCAACTTATTATGTGACTTGTTAAGCAAATGTTCACTCCTGAACTTCTTTAGGCTTGCCAAAACAAAGGGGTTGAATACTTATTGACTCAAGTCATTTCAGCTTTTCATTTTATAAAATGTATAGGCTATTGTGTGTAGGCCAGTGACAAAAAAAAATCTCAATTCAAATTCAGGATGTAACAACAAAATGTGGAAAAAGTCAAGGTGCGTGAATACTTTCTGATGGCACTGTAGCTAACAAAATGACTACATGGACAATTTTAACTGTGCTCCATCTCTATGCACACTCAAGTACCCCGACACACAAAGAAACACTCACTCCATTTGCTCACACACATGTAATATGCACATATATTTATACTGACACACTCAATTTACATACACTCATATAGAGTGCATTTGGAAAGAATTCAGACCCCTCGACTTTTTCCACACTGTTACGTTACAGCCTTTTTCTAAAATTGATTAAATAAAAAAATCCTAATCAATCTACACACAAWACCCCATAATGAAAAAGCAAAAACTGTTTTTTTGAAATKTTTGCTTAACTTCTCTTGGGTAGGGGGCAGCATTTGGAATTTTGGATGAAAAGCATGCCCAAATTAAACTACCAGCTACTCATCCCCAGAAGATAAGATATGCATACTATTAGTAGATTTGGATAGAAAACACWCTGAAGTTTCTAAAACTGTTTGAATCATGTCTGTGAGTATAACAGAACTTATTTAGCAGGCGAAACCCCGAGGACAAACCATTCCGATTTTCTTTAGGTCACTCTTTTCAATGAGTTTCATTKGGAAACCAGATTTCTAAAGGGACCTTCTTGCAGTTCCTACCGCTTCCACTGGATGTCAACAGTCTTTAGAAATTGTTTGAGGTTATTCCTTTGTGTAATGAAGAAGTACGGCCATCTTGAAGAAGGGTCACTCGAAGTGTCCTGTTTGTTAGAAGCCGTGACCAGAAAGCTAACTACAGTTGGTTTTAATCCTGTATTGAACACAGATCATCCYGTCTTCAATTTTATCAATTATTTACGTTAAAAAAATACCTAAAGTTGTATTACAAAAGTAGTTTGAAATTTTTTGGCAAAGTTTAMAGGTAACCTTTGAGATATTTTGTAGTGACGTTTCACAATTTGGAACCGGTGTTTTACTGGATCAAACGCGCCAAATAAAATGGACATTTTGGATATACACTGCTCAAAAAAATAAAGGGAACACTAAAATAACACATCCTAGATCTGAATGAATGAAATATTCTTATTAAATACTTTTTTCTTTACATAGTTGAATGTGCTGACAACAAAATCACACAAAAAATGATCTATGGAAATCAAATTTATCAACCAATGGAGGTCTGGATTTGGTGTCACACTCAAAATTAAAGTGGAAAACCACACTACAGGCTGAAGAAAACAAGTCCAAAATGAGGCCCAGTATGTGCTGTGGCCTCCACGTGCCTGTATGACCTCCCTACAACGCCTGGGCATGCTCCTGATGAGGTGGCGGATGGTCTCCTGAGGGATTCTCCTCCCAGACCTGGACGTAAAGCATCCGCCAACTCCTGGACAGTCTGTGGTGCAACGTGGCGTGGTGGATGGAGCGAGACATGATGTCCCAGATGTTGCTCAAATTGGATTCAGGTGCTGGGGAACGCGGCGGGCCTAGCCATAGCATCAATACCTTCCTCTTGCAGGAACTGCTGAGACACTCCAGCCACATGAGGTCTAGCATTGTCTTGCATTAGGAGGAACCAGGGCCAACCGCACCAGCATATGGTCTCACAAGGGGTCTGAGGATCTCATCTCGGTACCTAATGGCCAGTCAGGCTACCTCTGGCGAGCACATGGAGGACTGTGCAGCCCCAAAGAAATGCCACCCCACACCATGACTGACCCACCGCCAAACCGAGGATGTTGCAGGCAGCAGAACGTTCTCCACGGCGTCTCCAGAACTCTGTCACGTCTGTCACATGTGTTCAGTGTGAACCTGCTTTCATCTGTGGAAGAGCACAGGGCGCCAGTGGCGAATTTGCCAATCTTGGTGTTCTCTGGCAAATGCCAAACGTCCTGCACGGTGTTGGGCTGTAAGCACAACCCCCACCTGCTGGACGTCGGGCCCTCATACCACCCTCATGGAGTCGGTTTCTGACCGTTTGAGCCAGACACTTGCACATTGTGTGGCCTGCTGGAGGTCATTTTGAGGGCTCTGGCAGTGCTCCTCCTGCTTCCTCCTTGCACAAGGTGGAGGTAGCGCGTCCTGCTGCTGGGTTGTTGCCCTCCTACGGCCTCCTCCACATCTCCTGATGTACTGGCCTGTCTCTGGTAGCGCCTCCATGCTCTGGACACTGTGCTGACAGACACAAGCAAACCTCTTGCCACAGCTCGCATGATGTGCCATCCTGGATGAGCTGCACTACCTGAGCCACTGTGTGGGGTTAGAACTCCGTCTCATGCTACCACTAGAGTGAAAGCACCGCCAGCATTCAAAAGTGACAAAACATCAGCCAGGAAGCATAGAACTGAGAATGGTCTGTGGTCACACCTGCAGAACCACTCCTTATTGGGGGTGTCTTGCTAATTGCCTATAATTCCACCTGTTGTCT
>NC_036857.1:36835771-36849488 GCF_002910315.2 Salvelinus sp. IW2-2015
ACCAGCTGATCCAACTTTGATGTAATGTCCTTCTATAAAACAAGTCAAAATGAGGCCCAGTAGTGTGCTTGTGGCCTCCACGTGCCTGTATGACTCCCCTACAACGCCTGGGCATGCTTTGATGAGGTGGCGGGATGTCTCCTGAGGATCTCCTCCCAGACCTGGACTCGATAAAGCATCCGCCAACTCCTGGACAGTCTGTGGTTGCACACGTCGAGCGTGGTGTTGTCTATTCCATTTGCACAACAGCATGTGAAATTTCTTGTCAATCAGTGTTGCTTCCTAAGTGGACAGTTTGATTTCACAGAAGTGTGATTGACTTGGAGTTACATTGTGTTGTTTAAGTGTTCCCTTTATTTTTTTGAGCAGTGTATATATAAATTCTGTCAACACATATCTTTAGAATATAATTAACATTTTTGGTTCTCTTTGAATAAAAACCTTAGTGTAACAACAGTTTTAATAAGTGTAACAACAGTTTTAGTAAGTAATATGCTACAGTCCAGTTACAGCTTCTGTAACAAAAAAAAATAAGTATTTTTTCGGGTGTGCGTGCAGGACAGAAAAATATCAATTCTTACACTATTGTTCTAAATTCAAACACCTTCTTCATCATTCAGTTAATTGAAATTCAATGTTGAAGTCGTGCACAATTATCAATTTCTACTTGGTTAATTCATTGTCTGGTAGAGACACATTAGGCCTTGAGACCCAAAAGCATAATCAGTGCTCTAACTCCCCCTTGTGGTGGTCTGGAGCAATGAAGCAGTGATGCAGGGTAATGTACTAAACCACAAATTACCTCTAAATCCAGCGGCATAATCTCAAAACGTTCAATTGATGAACCACTGTATGTACCTCGCTTTGTGCACGGGGGCATTGTCATGCTGAAACAGGAAACAGACTTTCCCAAACTGTTGCCACAAAGGAAGCACAGAATCGTCTAGAATGTCATTGTATGCTGTAGCATTAAAACATTCAATTTTTTTATGATCCTCTGTGGCCAAATCATGCTTTCTGGTGTGGAAGCCTATTTTGAATGATTTTATTTATGTATAGACAGTAGTAAGCTAATTAGGTTATAATTTTGGCAATTAAATTCAATTTACTTTAGGGGAAGTTTAGCTTACGGACAGTTACACTGGTATTTGCATCCAACCTTGCGCCTGTTATTGGCAACTGAAAGGTCGGGTGCTTACTGGAAGTAGGCCTAGGTCTACTTGTTATAAAACAGACCTGAGACTGGCACAAAGACAAGAATGTTGAACAGAAGAACCTTACACCTTTTWAACTTCGTTGTTTATGTACTAAAATTAGCTTTTTGTGTACAGATAATAAGACATCAACACCTTAGCCCAGCCTGTCCTCTTAGCCAAATAATAAAAATGGCCTCCTTGCCGAGGAATACGTCAGGATGTGTTCTGAGTAAAACTAAAGGACTATTAAAAAAAACTAAGATGAAACTCTCTACCCACATCACCCCAAAAACAATTATTTTCACAAAAGGGATGCCAATCAAATTATTTGACACCTTTCACTGCCCAACAGCAGTGGAGGGCTTTTGTATGGTTCTCTTGACATGGCAACATTTCCTAAGTAAAACCACATAATTGAAGTGATAGGCCTGGGTGTAACGCAAGATGCCTGGGACAGATTGGAGAATGGGTGAAGGTCACAGGTGGGGCAGGACAGAGCAAACATTTCTCGATATTATCCAGTACAATGGGATGAGGTATGTTGCCTAATGACTCATTTGGCCATCTTCCTGGCTCGCTTTGTTGAATAAGGCTGAAGGTACTTGGCCAGCCCTGTCAGAATTCATTTCAGCCCATGTTTTCATTCAGATTTATCACTACGTTCATGCYGAATCCCAGCTCTTGAACACTGACCATCCTCACATAATTCACGTCAAAAACAAGCTATAGAGCATGAAAATATTCTCAAGCCTTGTCTGGTCATGTTTCAATAGTGTATTACAAACCCTTTGTAGMCTAGTTTACTTTTATTGCTGATAAAATAAATGTAAAGCTGGAGGTTTGCCTTTAGGGTTTGAATTATATAATAGCCTGTGTTGCTCAGCAAAGCCCTAGTRCTCAGGTTTATGGTTCTATCGCATTTTGGGGTAACGTAAACCCCCAGTGAGCTCCCTCATCATGGAAAAGAAAAGCATTTGAACAAATAAGAGTGTATGCCTATTCTATGTGAGAATATGTTGCCTGACGTGTATAATCTAGGCTCCTCTAACTCTGAAACTGGTTGTGACAATGAGCATTAGCAAAGGCCTACCAGTTAGCTTGGCTGCCTAGCCTTTCGTACAAAATAGCTTACAAATAAAACCCTTTTACCCTTTGAGGAAACACTGAGAGGGATGGATTTCAGTTTATGTAATTAACTAAGCTTTTAAAGGAAGCGCTCTAAAGTAAAGTGGAGAATCAATAGTAAATCATTTAGAATGAGCCTCATGATCTCTAGGTAAACAAGCATACAGAACCCTTTCATATTGCCAATTAACCATAACCTTATACTCAATTGTCCACTGACTGGGACCAGAATAACAAAAACAACACACAGACAAAAATCTAAAAGGAGGTGTGTCTCACCTGGTCAGCCCCATAGGCAGCAGCAAACTCCATAAACTCCTCAATGCGTAGAAATCCATCCCCATCCTGGTCCAGAGCATCAAACACGGCCTTCAGAGGTGACGGGTCTTCCTCTCTCTGATTCACTATGGGAACCACAGGCATGGAGTCAGACCCCACCATCTTAGAGAGTGAGAGATTCTCCACTGCTTGTTCACTTGTCCATCCAGACTCAGAAGACGAACCATTCAAGTCCAGAACCAGGCAATCAAAACTATCCCGTTTGTGACAATCTGTGGTTCTGGCAAATAGGTCCAAGTCTGCAAACCTTTCCCCATCGCTCTGTTCAGTTTGTAAAGCAGGAATACCGTCACCCTGTATAGCCTCGGGTGGTTTCAAGTCCAAAGTGTCCTCATCACGTAGCACATCTGAGGTAATGCACTGATCCAGAGCCATTTCCTCCTCYCCCTCATGTTTAGTAACATCAAAGATAATTTTGTCTTCCATCAAATCCTGGGAGCCATTTTTCTCTGAGCTACAGCCACTGGGCAGGTGATCCAGGATCGAAGCATCTCTGTCAGAAAGTACCTTTGGCAACAGGGGTTCAATCAATGGTGAGGAGTTCAGAAGGAGGGACGAGTCCCCCTCACCTCTGTGGTCTGAGAGAGTCAGGATTGCAGTAGCCAACGTGTGTTCATGCTCTGAATCCTCTGCAGTTGAATCTGATGGAGCACCTGTGCAGGTAGGTGAGTCGAGATGAGTAGGACAGAGGCTGGGGCCACAGTCGGGAACCTCCAGATCCAGCAAAGGCACAGATCCCACCTGAACCTCTGGAGATAGGCTAGGGCGGTCAAAAGGGATGGTGTTGTGTGAGAGGCTGCTCTCAGGTAAACCTTCTGAGGTAATGTTACTGACTGTGGGCAGATCAGTCACAGGTCCTAGGAATAAACCTTTGTCCCCATTTTCAGGTGRCACAGTCTCCCCACCTTGCAAGGGAGGAGGTTGGCCTCTGTCCTGATCCAGAGATGGAAATAAAAGCTTCTCACTGACACCCTGTGGGTTTACCTCACCTGAAAGAGCAGGACCGGAGGGAAAAGGGGAGTGTTCAGATAAGAGGTGAACTACCAACAAAGAGGACACCTCAGTGTTAGTATCTGGAGTCCTATCTGAAACCTTCACAGTGGAAGGAGGTTCACTGAGGGTTATCAGCTCCCTGTGACAGGTAACAGGGTCTCTGTCACCCACAGGTGGATTTTGTTCGTCGCAGGCTGAGATGTCCCTGAACAAATTAGCAATTTTGGAGAATAACAGCCCAGGTAGTGGACTGTCACTGACATTGTTTTGTTCCTCAATTTTGTCTTTGAGAGGCGATACCTCTGCTGGTTTACCCAGGGGAACATCTTGGGAATGATTAGATTGACATCCCTCCCAGGGCAAGATCTGGTCTCCACCAGAGTAACTGGAGGTCCTGAAAAGGCTATCTAAATTTAAGGCGTTCTCCTGAAAAAGCTCTTCCAGGCTTAGAGATACATCCTGGTCGACTCTCTGGAAATCCAATCCTGTCTGACCATTTTCTCTCTGAGGCAGCATGGCTCCTTTGTCTGAATCCATGAGGAGGAATCGATGGGAGGGTATGCGTTCTGGATCCCACTCTGAATACCCCAGAGGGCTAGACATCAGAGTATGTTCCATTTGAGTAGATAGCTAATTCCTGAGTAAACTAGAAAAGTATAATTTATTTCAAAGCCAACATCCAATTCTTCCTCAATTTCAATATTGTTATTCTACACATGGTAGTCAACGTCCTTGACAAGATCTATGGGCAGATTTTGCATGATGGTAAATAAAACACCTGCCTTCACTGTCTCGTTCTGAATTTATGACATTTTAGCACTGTGTAAACACCTTAGTGCTTAAAACCAGTGTACTTCCCATATTTATTGATTTGTCTACTTGCCATAGTTGTTGCCTAAATAATCCACGACTCATGCATTTACCCCGTCTAAGCATGCACTTTTTAAATGTTGTCAACAAGACAAATTTGCATTTTCAGATTAATTTATAATTAATTCCATAGAATTATGAACTTTGATTTCTACTTTGGAATTCAACAAATACATTGGTGACATGGGACTTATCAAAATAGTGCTAAAACTAAATAGAAATGTTCTAAGAACCAACATATTACTGAGGCAACAACAGGCTAACGTCATAAAAGGTCTCTATGATTCACAAAAAACATGAAGCGATATCACACACAAAAAGACAAGTTCCTGTAATAGTAAGTGACTTGATCAATTTAGCGTGTTATCTAAAACACGCATTCATTGTCCCCATCTCCAGCATTGGGACTAACGCGAGGGGACSTTCTTGCTTACACAACTGACTGCCGAACACATCAGTTAGAAAATATTTAGCATAACATGGGATTCATGCTATAAATTGGATGCAATAAATACCACGAACGCGTTAAAGTTATTTTAAATAGTTAACATGTGCTAACAAGGTCCAAAATGTTATCCACAATTTGGTTGCAAAGTGTGACCATTTTTAACAGGCTAGCCAGCTAGCTTTTAGCCAATGCGATATACGTTGTGCTTGACAGTGCCAGTGGATGAAAATACGCCAACCTTGGAGTGAGTAAATAAATAGCTTTCTAGCTAACTTGGCTAGTTAGCAACGCTTGACTCTTTTTACATAAGGCATGTCCAATTGAAATAGTTAGGCTTGCTTACTGACTGACATGTTTAATAATTTAATAACATTGACTTAACGCTTCCAAACCTCCCCACTCTCATATCTTGAAGGACGCTTTAATTAGCTAGCAAACGTTAACTAGCTAACAAGCCAAATGATCAATCTCTGATTCTGAAACTAAATTGGACTGGCTATGAGGACATTTAACAAATATAATCTTCCCAGTAAAGTTAGTTTGTTCGTTTTGTCAATAATTCTAATTTACATCCGCGTTTGGTGTTTTTCTCCATACGTTTCGAATCCAAGATAGCTAATTTAACGTTATTCCAAGAATCATCCACCTGTGTCAAGAACTAATTCAGTCTGCTTGTTTAAAATTTCTTCAGCTATTCCCAGCCTCTCGAAATGTATTTACCATCCCAACGCACTCCAAAGACATGATGACCGTCAGAAGATGCTCCGAGATGTGTCAAACATACAAAATATGTTGCCAATATTTAGCTAGAACAGGCCGTTCACAATTTCATCAGCAGAAAATGCCCCTGCCACCCCCCTCAGCCGCATACAGCAGTGACGTTTCACGCACGCGCATAGAACGAACCGCAGTTTCCAAAATAGGACGCAAAAATAYAGTACATGACCAAACGTATGTGGACACCTGCTTGTCGAACATCTCATTCCAAAATCATGGGCAATTAATATTGAGTTGGTCCCCTTTTGTTGCTATAACAGCTTCCACTCTTCTGGGAAGGCTTTCCACTAGATGTTGGAACACTGCTGTGGGGACTTGCTTCCATTCAGCCACAAGAGGATTAGTGAGGTTGGGCACTGATGTTGGACGATGAGGCCTGGCTCGCAGTCAGCGTTCCAATTCATCCCAAAGGTGTTCGATGGGGTTGAGCTCAGGGCTCTGTGCAGGCCAGTCAAGTTCTTCCACACAGATCTCAACAAACCATTTCTGTATTTACCTCGCTTTGTGCATTGGGGCATTGTAGTACTGAAACAGTTTGGGCCTTTCCCAAACTGTTGCAACAAAGTTGGAAGCACAGAATTGTCTAGAATGTCATTGTATGTTGTAACTTTAAGATTTCCCTTCACTGGAACTATGGGGCCTAGCCCAAGCCATGAAAAGCAGCCCAGACCATTATTCCTCCTCCACCAAACTTTACAGTTGGCATTATGCATTTGGGCAGGTAGCATTCTCCGGGCATCCGCCAAACCTAGATTCGTCTGTCGAGCTTTACATCACTCCAGCTGACGCTTGGCATTGCGCATGGTGATCTTAGGCTTGTGTTTGGCTGCTTGGCCATGGAAACCCATTTCATGAAGCTCCTGACGAACAGTTCTGGAGCTGATGTTACTTCCGGAGGCAGTATGGAACTAGGTAGTGATTGTCGCATCCGAGGACAGACGATTTTTACGCACTACGCGCTTCAGCACTTGGCAGTCCCGCYCTGTGAACTTGTGTGGCCTACCACTTTGGTGCTGAGCCGTTGTTGCTCCTAGACGTTTCCACTTCACAATAACATCACTTACAGTTGACCAGGGCAGATCTAGCAGGGCAGAAATTTGATAAACTGACTTGTTGGAAAGGTGACATCATATGACAGCGCCTTGTTGAAAGTCACTGAGCTCTTTAGTAAGGCCATTCTACTGCCAATGTTTGTCAATGGAGATTGCATGGCTGTGTGTTCGATTTTATACACTGACAGGTGTGGCTAAAACAGCCAAATTCACTCATTTGTGTCCACATACTTTTGTATATACATTCACATTGTACCTCTGTGTAGGCTTTTAAAAGCATTGTCTAACCATTGTTTATCTGATATTTGTACATCTATGGGGCCATGCTCATTATCCAGAAAACGTCAAATAACACCAACAGTGACTGTGAGTGGTACCTAGTCTTCCTAATGTAAACAATAAATTAAATGTTCTTGGTTTTCTTGGGCTTTTTATCATAATGGTGAACGATTAATGTAAATGGTATATTGAGAATGAAGTTCAACATCTGAGCAACACAAAATGTGATGTCTTACTTTAGTGTCTACCAAATTAGTAAATTATCTACACCAGTGTTTTCTTCTTTTTTGAAGAAAACAAATATTGGGAAAAATATGACCCCAAAAAATATATATTTACGTTATTTCAATTTTAATAGGCAGGAAAACATTTACTGAGGTCAGTGGTGTGAAATCTCTAGTTATTGTATATTTATAGGCCTACTTTTTTTWACTTTAGTTTCGGTGTGTGCGCATTGCTCTGTCTACCTGGCCTTTGCGCGCCCGCCGGTTGGCTCAATGTTTGATCCTCTGCTYGCGCTAGATCGCAGAAACTATGATTGATAAGACAGCAGCCGATGCACTGATACTGTAACATTTTCAAATAACACGGTGTACCGTAGGATCGATGACATGGGCGTTGACATTGTTGCTCAATTGGTGAAAAAAATTAGAATTATTCCGGTCTATTTTCTCTGCAGTTAGACGAATCGACTGTCGTTAATGGGGAAGCCCAGTTGATTGCGTGTGCGATAGAGAGACATTTCGGAAATTTATGAGCACATTCTGTTCTGCTAGAAGCTATCCGGGAGAACTACAAGTGAGGATATGTTTAACGTTGGTGACATTTTTTTCAGAGCACAATCARGATTGGAAATCCTGTGTTCATGTATGCACAGATCGTGCTGCATCAATGCCTGTGAGAGTGAAATTATGAATTGCCCACATATAGAAGGTAAATCCCACTGTATCATTCACMGAGTCATTGGCCAGCAAGATAATGAGTCCTGAGTTACATTATGTTTTGAATCACGCAGTGAAAGTGATTAACTTTATCATGTCCAGGCCTCTGAATCACCGAATGTTTTAAAGGCTCTGAGATGACAGCACTAGCAGCTACTGCTTCACACCGACGTCCAATGTCTTATCCGATGGAAAACGCTACAAAAGCTTTTTGAGTTGCGTGCCGAAGTGATTTTCTGTCTGAGCACTCACACCCCCTTCTGGATGTGTTCGAGAACACAGACTGGGTATCCTACCTTGCTGATGTATTCAGCATACTGAACAACGTGAATCTAACTCTGCAAGGTAAAGACACACACATTCTACAAGTATGACAAAGTGAGCGGATTCATGAAGAAGATCTAACTTTGGGAGAGGAAATGTGAAGTTGTTTCCAGCAACTTGACACCTACATTTTTACAGGTGACGTTGACAGGGCTCCTATGGTGCAAATAGTAAGCTCACATTTAGCCAAACTCAACAGTGAGCTCAACTCCTTATTCCCTGACATTGAAGTCTGCCCAACTCGACTGGGTGCGTAAACAATTTTTTAAATAAAATGTACACCTAATTTAGGAATCACGCTGGTCGCACACGCATGACGGGGTACTTCAGACAGGTGTACAGTACCCAAAAAGTGTTGGGAACCACTGATCTGCACACGTTGCAGCCAAACCAAAGGCGCCAATTTCAGCTCCATTACACATTGGCGACCCCCTCTGGTGGATCTGCRTGAATGCATATTTAACGAAAGAAAAGGTGATATTCAATATGCAGGCACAGTTTTTAAGTGTCATTATTAAAAGGTTTATTAGGAAAGTATGTGTAAATTGTAAGTGCTTTACAATAAAATTTTAACAACTAGACTACATGATGGAAAAACTACAGAGTTCATCAACATATTGATTCTTAATCCAAAGTAGTTGAATAATTAGAATCTAAAACTGGTGTGGATTAACTCAAAATAACCCAACACTTAGAACATGATTTGGACCTTATATCCAGTTTCAACATGTGGATGTGAAGCCTTAGGTCAATATTTTTTTGCTAATATTTGAGTGTATACCTCCTATTTTCCTCTTAACCACTATCAGCTATGGCAGCTTTCCAGTCTCAAAGATTGTACATGGCAAATCCATTGATTTATATGTTGCATATTATTCATAATCTGCCACTTTATCTTCACCATCTACTTGTCTCTTCAGTTAAGAAGCTCCCGAGTGGTGCAGCGGTCTAAGGTAGTGCTMGAGGTGTCACTACAGACCCTGGTTTGATCCTGGCGCACAATTTGCCCAGCGTCGTCCGGGTTAGGGGAAGGTTTGGCTGGGGTAGGCAGTCTTTGTAAATAAGAATTTGTTCTTAACTGACTTGCCTAGTTAAATAAAATAAAAAGAAACACAATTTGATTTAATAGTATCTGCATATCAAAAAATAACAGTCAATGCTTCTCTATCTAAAGTATCCAAGGAAAATTGAACAAATTAGGAAATCAGTTATGTCAAACACAGGGCAAAACACCACCTCTATAACTATGCCACTGCGCCAGAAAAAGCACATTTTTAGATTAAAGTTAAATGCACTATACTTAGCGTCTTGACAGTATCCACATAACAACTTCACGACGTCCTCCTCCTAGATCTACATCTCCACCTCCTCTTCTGTCCTACACACCTGTGATGGGGGGAGGGGCCGTGTCAAGAGTTTAGCAAATTGAGAGGAAGCTGTACCGAGCAGCATGGATACGTCATTGGCCGAAGTGAGCCAACTCCCACCGTCCTCCACCATGATGTGGCCCGTCAACAGGAGGAGGCGAGGCTGTTCAGGAACAGCTCACCGTGGGCCAGCTCCATCTTGTTGCCGACCCGCTGCGGTGGGATGGATGAGAAGGCATCCATGCTCTCTGCTCTGTTGCCACCTGAGGACAAGAGAGAGGAGGGTGAGAAACAGAATTTGGGGCAAAGAGAAATGAGACTGAGGACTTCATTTAGTTTACCTCTCCYCAGGCTCTGTTCTTGATAACTTTGACCTGACTAGCATAGAAATAACACAGAATTACCCAGACCTACTTAATCAAGTGTATACTAAAACCTACTTAACTAAAAGTTAAAGAGTGGCAAGATTAATCACTAAAAAGTATGTGTGGCCATGTGTGATTTTGGCATATGGCTTAATAAATCAAACGTGTGTATCAAATCCCAGCTAGGCAGCCACAGCCTACGGAAGCCCTTTGTGCCCGAAATAGGACCTGGTGCCAGTGTGTTAACCCTTACCCCACTTGGTCCCCACTCAACGGCCAGGTGCTTGATCATGGCATCTGGGAGAGAGAGATGTGGACTGGAAAAGGGGAGTGGGGTGAAGAAAGAGAGGGAAAGTTATCTGTGGGCTTCCTAGGTTATGTCTGAGAAAAAGTGGTGAAACTAAAAGACTATGGGAACCCTTTGGAAATACCTGGATWTCTGCATAAATTGGTCATAAAATGTGATCTGATCTTCATCTCGGTCACAAGAATAGACAAACACAGTATGCTTAAACTAATAACACAAACAATTCTACATTTTCATGTCTTTATTGAACACACCGTGTAAACATTCACAGTGCAAGGTGGGAAAAGTATGTGAACCCTTGGATTTAATAAYTGGTTGACCCTCCTTTGGCAGMAWWAACCTCAACCAAACGTTTTCTGTAGTTGCAGATCAGACCTGCACAACGGTCAGGAGGARTTTTGGACCATTCCTATTTGCAACACTGTTTCAGTTCAGTAATATTCTTGKGATGTCTGSTGTGAACTGCTCTCTTGAGGTCATGCCACAGCATCTCAATTGGGTTGAGGTCAGGACTCTGAATAGGCCACTCCATAAGGCGTATTTTCTTCTGTTGAAGCCATTCTGTTGTTGATTTACTTCTGTGTTTTGGGTCGTTGTCCGGGTGCATCATTSAACTTCTGTTGAGCTTCAATTGGCGGACAGATAGTCTAACATTCTCCTGCAAAATGTTTTGATAAACTTGKGAATTCATTTTCCTGTCAATGATAGCAAGCTGTCCAGRCCCTGAGGCAGCAAAGCAGCCCCAAACCATGATGCTCCCTCTACCATACTTTACAGTTGGGATGAGGCTTTAATGTTGGTGTGCTGTGCCTTTTTGTTCTCCACACATAGTGTTGTGTTTCCTTCCAAAACAACTCAACTGTAGTTTCATCTGTCTRAAGAATATTTWGCCAGTAGCGCTGTGGAACATCCAGGTGCACTTTTGCAAACTTCAGACGTGCAGCAATGGTTTTTTTTGGACAGCAGTGGCTTCTTCCGTGGTGTCCTCCCATGAACACCATTCTTGTTTAGTGTTTTACGTATTGTAGACTCGTCAACAGAGATGTTAGCATGTTCCAGAGATTTCTGTAAGTCTTTAGCTGACAGTAGGATTCTTCTTAACCTCATTGAGCATTCTGCGCTGTGCTCTTGCARTCATCTTTGCAGGACGGCCACTCATAGGGAGAGTAGCAACAGTGCTGAACTTTCTCCATTTATAGACAATTTGTCTTACCGTGGACTGATGAACATCAATGCTTTTAGTGATACTTTTGTTCTTTATTCTGCTCACTCCACTCTACAGCCAGAGGTTGTCATGTCTCTTGATGCTGAAAAGGCTTTTGACCGGGTTGAGTGGGAATATCTATTTACAGTACTAGAGAGCTTTGGGTTTGGCCCGTCATTCCTTTCCTGGATTAAGATGGTGTACTCGTCCCTAGTGGCTTYTGTTCGCACCAACAATGTTACCTCCAGCTACTTCCCTCTCCACAGGGGGGCCAGGCAGGGTTGCTGTTTATCCCCTTTCCTATTTGATATGGCTATTGAGCCTCTTACTATCGCCCTGTGGGCTGAGGAGAGGATTAAGGGGCAACATAACTCACAAGGTGTCCTTGTATGYAGACACTTTTCTTTTATACTCTAACCCTGTGGAGTCTATACCCTATSTCTTGGACATGCTACAAKGTTTTGGGACATTCTCTGGTTATACGTTAAACCTAACCAAAAGTGTGCTCCTCCCCATTAATTAGTTAGCGGAAGGAATTGGGTTTGCCWWTTTCCCATTTAAGGTGGAGCATCAGGTCTTTAYTTATTTGGAGATAAAGGTCGCACGCTCATTTAAGGCTCTGTTTAAACAACTTCAAAACACTCCTGGAGCGCACTAAGCAGGATTTCATAAGGTGGTTGTCTCTTCCCATTTCATTAACAGGTCACATTAATTCTGTTAAGATGACTGTACTACCTAGGTTTTTGTACTTATTCCAAATKATTCCCATTTTTCTGCCAAAGTTGATGTTCAAACAACTGGACAGCTACATTTCCAACTTCATTTGSAATAAGTMAAATCCACGAATGAGAAAGGTATATCTATAGAGACACCTTCCCAATTTTTTACACTACTACTGGTCAGCAAATATATATCTAAATGTGTTTATTGAGGYTTCTACATTTGAAAACRAGGATGGCCCAACTTGGGCCATCATAGTTACTGTCAAGCCTTCCAACTTCTCCGGACTCACTCCTGTGCTCCCCAATGCCCATGTACCTTGGCACCCATGTGTTGAACTCCATTGTTAAGAACTCCCTTAAAATMKGGTCCCAATTCCGAAGTCAATTTAGCCTTAAACAAGCAAGCGGCTTCTCCCCATTAACATCGAATCATCCCCATTGAGACCRTGTCTGTGCCTCGACCTAGGTTGGGCAAAACTAAACATGGCGGTGTTCGTCTTAGCAATCTCACTAGAATAAAGACCTCCTCCATAACTACCATCATTGAAAGAGATCGTGATACCTCACATCTCAAAATAGGGCTACTTAATGTTAGATCCCTCACTTCAAAGGCAGTTATAGTCAATGAACTAATCACTGATCATAATCTTGATGTGATTGGCCTGACTGAAACATGGCTTAAGCCTGATGAATTTACTGTGTTAAATGTTTAAATGAGGCCTCACCTCCTGGTTCACTAGTGACCATAGCTCCTGCGGCATCCCGCAAAGGTGGAGGTGTTGCTAACATTTACGATAGCAAATTTCAATTTACAAAATAAATGATGACTGTGTTTTCATCTTTTGAGCTTCTAATCATGAAATCTATGCAGCCTACTCAATCACTTTTTATAGCTACTATTTACAGACCTCCTGGGCTGTAGACAGCGTTCCTCATTGAGTTCCGGAATTCCCGGACTTTGTAGTCATGGCAGATAATATTCACATTTTTGGTGGCTTTCAGAGCCATCATCGACTCAGTGGGTTTTGTCCAACATCTCTCCGGACCTACTCATTGCCACAGTCGCACCCTGGATTTATAGCCGTGCTATAAATTCTCGGACAACCCAAAGATTCCTAGATGCCCTTCCAGACTCCCACTACCTACCGAAGGACGTCGGAATAAAAAAATTGGTTATCCACCTAACTGAGGATCTAAATTTAAGCTTGCGTAATACCTTAGATGCAGTCGCACCCCTAAAAACAAAAACATTTGTCACAAGAAATTTGCTCCCTGGTATACAGAAAATACCTAAGTCTGAAGCAAGCTTCCAGAAAATTGGAATGGGAATGGCACTCCACCAAACTGGAGTCTTCTAGCTTGGAAAGACAGTACCGTGCAATATCGAAGAGCCCTCAATGCTGCTCGA
>NC_036857.1:36858637-36861148 GCF_002910315.2 Salvelinus sp. IW2-2015
GAAATTCAGAGACAACTCAGTAATGAACGTTTCTATAGAAAACTGAGTGTTGATCCCACACAGGTGTTCCAAAGGGATATATGCTCTAATCTGGAGCAAGCCCGATTAAACCACCTTATCTCAAAACCTGAATATGAATATCTTTGCTGCAAATGTGCCATATGTCCATGCTTGTACAATTTACCGAAATTACACAAACGTAAAACACAACAAGGCAACTATCCAGGCAGACCAGTGGTTGCAGGAATAGGCTCAATGCTAGAGCCATTGTCGAACTTTGTAGACTCTATAGACTACATAAACAAGATCTCACCAATAACGGGTTTAAAAGAAGACTGTATTTTTGTCACATTAGATGTCGAGAATCTATATACCAGCATTAACATATTGAAAACCAGGACAGATGAAGAACGGTAGAATGGCCTTGACAGCAACAGCGGCAAAACTAGAAGAACTTGTAAAATCACCTCCCACATGCACTAGTACACCAACTAAGACAATGGCAAAACCACAAGAAAGTGGGGGTTGATGCAGAAAATCAGGACATCTGTTACCAACTGGTGTCGCCACAATGAAGAAACTACCCCAGAATCAAACATTGACCAAAAATTTAGAAAAGCAATAAAAAATGGCTGGTATAAGTGGGCTCGGCAAGCCAGCCAAAAAGTTTACACGTAGTATAACAAAGTATAACCATGTACTCAATGTAACAGTCGCTGAGTGATAAAGGATGTTAGACCTTCTGAATATCTGTTCGCCTAGACATGTATGTGACAGAAGGGTTTGTCCTCAATCTTCTAACAGGTTTTTCACTTATGTCAAAAATAGTTGTTAGAGAGGTGTCTGCGAGGGAGGGCAATATGTTTAGGTATCATATTGAGAATGACATTATAAGGGTTTATTATGTTTAGTTTATTGTTGTTATTGTTTTTACTATTTTTCTTGTATTTTAACTGAGATAACCTCGGGCAAGGCTAAGAAATGCACATGCTTTAACACGATATGTGAAAGGAGATGTTTGGTCCTGACTCACCAGTGTATATGAGAAAGTGGAGCTCAGATTGTTAAGATGGATGTGAGGTTGATTACCTCCATAGAGTTTCGGAAGGTGCTCCCCGTCTCATCTATACTGGAAAATGTAATTGTGTGGAACTCTGTAAGTTCGAAAGGGAGGTTATGTAGGTAAAAATGTATGACTATGGTTGATTTTCCAGTATTTAGATTGTTCTCCCAGAAGTATTGAGACAGAAAACATGGGGTTAATTAATAGACATGGGTAAGCAGAATGAAGGCTGAGCCCATGTGAGTGTACAAAGCTGGATCAACATCGAATTGACCATTTGACATGTAAAAAACAGAACGTAAGCAGAATCTGTGTGGATGAGGCATGGTAGACCAACAAGACGTGACTGGTCTGGGCCATATCTGATCTTGTGAAGGCTACTGGACATGCACATGGGTTAATCATACATAAACAACATCGGCCTGAACTTGAAAATACCTTTTGAGAGGAACATTAGCTAATCAGTGAGGGGCACCAGTAGGAGTGTGCATGTCACGCCACCAATAGAATCTATGCCCCAATGTCTGAGCCAATGAGAGAATGGAAACTAAGTAAGACAACAAGATTCATAAAGTGGAGTGACGATGTTATGTAAGTACTAAGAATGAAGAGTTAGTTCTTCCGTGGAATTGCTCGGCTTTGTTACTGTTTGTAATAAATTGAATTCACAAGTTCTGGTATTGGTGAAATATTTGATTCAATATTTTCCACAACAATCGCTGCAGCTGTACACAGCCCATCTGTAAATAGCCCATCCAACCAACTACCTACCTCATCCCCATATTTGTTTTTGTTTTTCTGCTCTTTTGCACACCAGTATTTCTACTTGCACATCCTCATCTGCACATATCACTCCATTGTAAATTGCTAAATTATAATTACTTTGCCACTATTGGCCTATTTATTGCCTTACCTCCTTGCTTCATTTGCACACACTGTATACAGATTTTTCTATTGTGTTATTGACTGTACGTTTGTTTATCCCATGTGTAACTCTGTTGTTGTTTTTGTCCCACTGCTTTGCTTTATCTTGGCCAGGTCGCAGTTGTAAATTAGAACTTGTTCTCAACTGGCCTACCTGATTTTTAAAAAATATATATAAAATACAATACGTGGAGAGCCTGTCTTTTACTTAGTGTAACTTGCATAGTTTGGTAAGCAGTCATGTCTGTTCTAGTGGCCATTTGTGCTGATAAGAATTTTTATTGAACTTTTTCCCCCATTGTTTTTGTTTCTATTACTGTTTGTTTCTGTTTTTCTTTCCTATTTTACTTACTTTTATAGATGCCATGGTGGGTTGGTGGTTTGGAGGGAGTGGATGGATGGATGGGAGAATGAGGGGTTGGGGTTGTACTGTTTTGGTTGTTTATATCTGAAAATCTATAAATAAAGTTTTTTTTTTAAGTTTAAAAATGAAATAGTCAGAGGTCACGAAGTGCAACATAGCT
>NC_036857.1:36861163-36880616 GCF_002910315.2 Salvelinus sp. IW2-2015
GGTTGAAAAATGTTTAGGGTCCCTCCCAAAATATAGAATTTCTAGATAATTGGCCCTCTTTCTGGGACTCACCCACAAACAGGACCAAGCCTGGCATGCTGAGGAGTGACGGACTCCATCCTAGATGGAGGGATGCTCTCATCTTGTCTATCAACAGACAGGGCTCTAACTGCTCTAGCACCACAATGAGATAGGGTGCAGGCCAGGCAGCAGGCTGTTAGCCAGCCTGCCAGATTAGTGGAGTCTGCCACTAGCACAGTCAGTGTAGTCAGCTCAGCTATCCCCATTGAGACCATGTCTGTGCCTCGATCTAGGTTGAGCAAAACTAAACATGGCGGTGTTCACCTTAGCAATCTCACTGGAATAAAGACCTCCATTCATGTCATTATTAAAAGAGATTGTGATATCTCAAAGTAGGGCTACTTAATGTTAGATCCCTCACTTCCAAGGCAGTCATAGACAATGAACTAATCAGTGATCATAATCTTGATGTGATTGGCCTGACTGAAACAAGGCTCAAGCCTGATTATTTTACTGTGTTAAATTAGGCCTCTCTTCCTGGTTACACTTGTGACCATAGCTCCTGCGCATCCCGCAAAGGTGGAGGTGTTGCTATCATTTACAACAGTAAATTTCAATTTACAAAATAAATGATGACTGTGTTTTCATCTTTTGAGCTTCTARTCATGAAATCTATGCAGCCTACTCAATCACTTTTTATAGCTACTGTTTACAAGCCTCCCTGGGCTGTAGACAACGTTCCTCAGTGAGTTCCCGGAATTCCCGGACTTTGTAGTCATGGCAGATAATATTCAAATTTTTGGTGGCTTTCAGAGCCATCAGCGACTCAGTGGGTTTTGTCCAACATCTCTCCGGACCTACTCATTGCCACAGTCGCACCCTGGATTTATAGCCGTGCTATAAATTCTCGGACAACCCAAAGATTCCTAGATGCCCTTCCAGACTCCCACYACCTACCGAAGGACGTCGGAGTAAAAAAATTGGTTATCCACCTAACTGAGGATCTAAATTTAAGCTTGCGTAATACCTTAGATGTAGTCGCACCCCTAAAAACAAAAAACATTTGTCACAAGAAATTTACTCCCTGGTATACAGAAAATACCTAAGTCCTGAAGCAAGCTTCCAGAAAATTGGAATGGGAATGGCACTCCACCAAACTGGAAGTCTTCTAGCTTGGAAAGACAGTACCGTGCAATATCGAAGAGCCCTCGATGCCCACTCTAGCCCGGCCGATTCGAGGAGCTGCGATGCAATATCGAAGAGCCCTCAATGCTGCTCGATCATCCTATTTTTTACAACCAAATTGAGGAGAATAAGAACAATACAACATTTATTTTTTATACTGTCGCAAAGCTAACTAAAAAGCAGCATTCAACGAGAGGATGGCTTTCACTTCAACAGTGATGAATTCATGAACAACTTTGATGAAAAGATCATGATCATTAGAAAAAGATGACGGACTCCTCTATGAACCTGTGTATTCACACTGGGGACACCGTGCGCTTCACCGCATAACACGGTGCCTGCCCGGTCACTCTCTCGCCACGGTAAGCACGGGGAGTTGGCTCAGGTCTCCTACCTGACTCCGCCAATCTCCCCGTGTGCCGCCCCCCAGAAGAATTCTGGGGCTGCCTCTCGTGCACGTTACCTCGAGCCAATTCCTCGTAGTGTCGCCGCTCCGYTCTAGCTGCCTCCAGCTCCTCTTTCGGACGGCGATACTCTCCCGGCTGTGCCCAGGGTCCCTTGCCGTCCAATATTTCCTCCCATGTCCAGGAGTCCATTACACGCTGCTTGGTCCTTTGGTGGGTGGTTCTGTAACGACTGTTGGTGGAAGAAAGTGAGGACCAAGGTGCAGCGTTGTACGTGTTCGTCATTTTAATGGTAAAGCTGAACACTAATACAACAAGCAACGAAAGAACAACCGAAACAGCTCCGTCAGGTGCAAAACATACTAAACAGAAATTAACCACCCACAAACACAGGTGGGAACAGGCTACCTAAGTATGGTTCTCATAATCAGACAACGATAGACAGCTGCCTCTGATTGGGAACCATACCAGRCCAAACACATAGAAATACAAAAACAAGGACAACATAGAACACCAGACATAGAATGCCCACCCAAACTCACGCCCTGACCAACCAAAATAGAGACATAAAAAGTATCTCTACGGTCAGGGCGTGACAGTATTTCTCCAAAGCTCAGTCGTCCTGAGTCTACACAGAACTGCCAGGACCTAGGATCAATGGAGACACTGAAGTTTTTTAATACTATATCTCTTGACACATTCATGAAAATAGTCATGGCCTCTAAACCCTCAAACTGCATACTGGACCCTATTCCAACTTAACTTCTGAAAGAGCTACTTCCTGTGCTTGGCCCTCCTATGTTGAACATAATAAATGGCTCCCTATCCACCGGATGTGTTCCAAACTCACTCAAAGTGGCAGTAATAACCACTCTTGAAAAAAACAAAMCATGACCCAGAAAATATTTTAAAAACAATTGGCCTATATCGAATCTCCCATTCTTCTCAATTGTTTTTGAAAAAGCTGTTGTGAAKGTGGTAAATTATATATCAATGGCGTCAGACCAAKGCTCTGCATCTGTCCACGTGCTCCTAGACCTTAGTGCTGCATTTGACACCATCGATCACCACATTCTTTTGGAGAGATTAGAAAGCCTAATTGGTCTACACGGACAAGTTCTTGCCTGGTTTAGATCTTATCTATCGGAAAGATATCAGTTCGTCTCTGTGGATGGTTTGTCCTCTGACAAATCAATTGTAAGTTTTGGAGTTCCTCAAGGTTCCATTTTAGGAACACTATTGTTTTCACTATATATTATACCTCTTCGGAAACACAATGTCAACTCACTGCACAGCTGTACATTTCGATGAAACATGGTGAAGCCCCAAAATTGCCTACCCTGGGAGCCTGTGTTTCAGACATAAGGAAGTGGATGGCGACAAATGTTTTACTTTTAAACTCAGACAAAACAGAGATGCTAGTTCTAGGTCCCAAGAAACAAAGAGATCTGACAATTTATCTTGATGGTTGTACAGTCGTCTCAAATAAAACTGTGAAGGACCTCGGYGTTACTCTGGCCCTGATCTCTCTTTTGACGAACATATCAATAATATTTCAAGGACAGCTTTTTTCCATCTTCGAAACATTGCAAAAATCAGAAACCTTTTGTCCAAAAATKATGTTGAAAAGTTCATCCATACTTTTGTCACTTCTAAATTAGACTACTGCAATGCTCTACTCTCTGGCTACCTGGACAAAGCACCAAATAMACTTCAGTTAGTGCTAAACACGGCTGCTAGAATTCTGACTAGAACCAAAAATGTTGATCATATTACTCCAGTGCTAGCCTCTCTACACTGGCTTCCTGTTAAGGCTAGGGCTGATTTCACGGTTTTACTGCTAACCTACAAAGCATTACATGGGCTTGCTCCTACCCATCTCTCCGATTTTGTCCTGCAGTACATACCTACATGTACGCTATGGTCACAAGACACAGGCCTCCTTATTGTCCCTAGAATTTCTAAGCAAACAGCTRGAGGCAGGGCTTTCTCCTATAGAGCTCMATTTTTATKAAATGGTCTGCCTATCCATGTCAGAGACSCAGACTCAGTCTCAACCTTTAAGTCTTTACTGAAGACTCATCTCTTCAGTATGTCCTATGATTGAGTGTAGTCTGGCCCAGAGGTGCAAAGGTGAACGGCAAGGCATTGGAGTGGCGAACCGCTCTTGCTGTCTCTGCCTGGCAGTCTCCCCTCCCCTCTCTCAACTAGGATTCTCTGCCTCTGACCCTTTTACGGGGGCTTAGTCACTGGCTTACTAGTGCTCTTCCATGTCGTCCCTAGGAGGGGTGCGTCATTTGAGTTAGTTGATTCACAGAAGTGTACTTCCTGTCCGGTTTTGAGCTGCCCTCGTGTGGTGGAGGAGAGCTCAAGGTAGCAAGTTGGTGGTCTGTTGATATCCCTCTGGTGGTGTGGGGGCTGTGCTTTGGCAAAGTGGGTGGGGTTATATCCTGCCTGGTTGGCCCTGTCCGGGGTTATCGTCAGACGGGGCCACAGTGTCCCCCGACAAACCCCTGTATCAGCCTCGTCTATGTGACGTGGGGCTAGGTTCAGTCTGTTTTATTTGGTGTAATTYTCCTGTCTTATCTGATATCTTGTGTGAATTTAAGTATGCTCCCTCTAATTCTCTCTCTCTCCCTCCTCTCCCGGAGGACGTGAGCCCTAGGTTCATGCCTCAGGACTACCTGGCCTGATGACTCCTGGTTTTCCCAGTCCACCTGGTCGTGCTGCTCCTCCAGTTTCAACTGTTCTGCCTGCGGCTGTAGAACCTTCACCTGTTCAACGGACGTGCTACCTTTTCCCTGACCTGCTGTTTTCGACTCTCTCTCTCTTTACCGCACCTGCTGTCTCGACCTCTGAATTCTCGGCTATGAAAAACCAACTGACATTTACTACTGAGGTACTGACCTGTTGCACACTCTATAACCACTGTGATTATTATTTGACCCGGCTAGTCATCTATGAACGTTTGAACATCTTGAAGAACAATCTGGCCTTTATGGCCAAGTACTCTTATAATCTCCACCTGGCACAGCCAGAGAGGACTGACCACCCCTCAGAGCCTGGTTCCTCTCTAGGTTTCTTCCTAGGTTCCTGCCTTTCTAGGGAGTTTTTCCTAGCCAACGTGCTTCTACATCTGCATTGCTTGCTGTTTGGAGTTTTAGACTGGGTTTCTGTATAGCACTTTGTGACATCAGCTGATGTAAAAAGGGCTTTATAAATACATTTGATTGATTGATGACAGGTTAGGGGTGAGGGGCAACATGTTCTGTGTGTGATGACATGTTTGAGTTGCCTTTAATTGTGATTTGTGGATGACAAGAGGCTATAGGTGGAACACAGTGGCATAAGGTGAGAAGTCCCAGGTGTATGCAGGGTACAATGTGATGGGAAAGTGATAAATGATGGGTGAGAGGTGCAGGGACATACTCAGCATCTTGACAGTATTCACCAAACAACTTCACAACGTCCTCCTTCACAAAGACCTACATCTCCACTTCCTCTCCTATCCTACACATGTGATATACCAAGAGGTCAAAGGAGACAGGCCCCATTCAATGTCTTAGGTCAGAGGTGAGAGAAGATAAGCAGACACAGGCCGGGATAACACAACCATACAGTCTCATGGAGCATGGGGGAGTACGTTGGACACTACAAGYACAGTACCTCATGAGCACTTCAGTGATGCATAGTCCAATTCCAGATCTCCCTCCAGTTATGAATGCCACTTGGTCTCTGTGGAAAGACATTGTTAAAAAATGATGTACAGTACTGGCAATATTCAGAGGGCCCAATGTTTGTTTGTCAAGTGTAATCATACTTCGTAACTCTCTTGCGTTGTGCTTTTAAAGAAAGGACTGTCCAGCCAGCGAGCCCAGTTGATTGGTGTTTATTCTGACGATAGACACAAGTAAGCACATTAGATGTGCAGGACAACAGTATGTTGATGGCTGTAGATTCGGGATTCGTCGCTTGTATGTCAATATCAGACTGGGTATTTTGTAATAAACATAACAATGGCAAAAATAGTACAAAATACAATAGATTAAGTACCTGACGATAGACACAAAGAAGCACATTAGATGTGTATATCCCACCGGAAAGCATGGAGGAGGAGTTGTTATGGTGTGGGGGTGCTTTGCTGGTGACACTCTCTGTGATTTATTTAGAATTCAAGGCACACTTAACYAGMATGGCTACCACAGCATTCTGCAATGATACGCCATCCCATCTGGTTTGGSCTTAGTGGGACTATCATTTGTTTTTCAACAGGACAATGACCCAACACACCTCCAGGCGGTGTAAGGGCTATTTTACCAAGCAGAGKGATGGAGTGCTGCATCAGATGACCTGGCCTCCACAATCCCCCGACCTCAACCGAATTGAGATGGTTTGGGATGAGTCGGACCGCAGTGTGAAAGAAAAGCAGCCAACAAGTGTTCAGCATATGTGGGAACTCCTTCAAAATTGTWGGAAAAGCATTCCAGGTGAAACTGGTTGAGACAGTGCCAAGAGTGTGCAAAGCAGTCATCAAGGCAAACACTTTTTTGGTTACTGCATGATTCATATGTGTTATTTCATAGTTTTGATGTCTTCACTATTATTCTACAATGTAGGAAATAGTCAAAATAAAGAAAAACCCTTGAAATGAGTAKGTGTGTCCAAACTTTTGACTTGTACTGTATGTGAAATTTGTAATGATTATCATGCACCTGTCTCAAAACATGGCCAGGGGAAAAATACATGTCATCTATGCACTTRCAGTTGAAGTCGGAAGATTACATAGACTTAGGTTGGAGTCATTAAAACAAATTTTCTTGTAAACAAACTATAGTTTTGGCAAGTTGGTTAGGACATCTACTTTGTGCATGACACAAGTAAGTTTTCCAACAATTGTTTACAGACAGATTATTTCACTTAGAATTCACTGTATCACAATTCCAGTGGGTCAGAAGTTTACATACAGTAAGTTGACTGTGCCTTTAATACAGTTATTTATTTTGGTTGAACGTATTGATCCTCTGTGGCAAAATTATGCTCTCTGGTGTATTTTGAACAATGAGAGCAGGCTCCAGTGGGTTGGACAAAAAAACTTTAAAATACTCTGTATGTCACGGTTCTCTAAAGTAGAACCCAGAAGCAGACCAGGACAAGGAGAGTAAGACGAAGGGTGGAGTATTATTACGTTTAATGTAGTGATAGAAAAATCCAAGTAGCGGAGCGGGCAGCGAGGTGAGTTGATGGACTGAGTAAGCAGATCCAAGGAAGTAACTGAAGTCACCGACAACCAGGAGGGATGGGATGAGTGTTCCGGGGAATGACTGTAGACAGAAAAAACGGAGGTAAGTTCAAAGCAAGCAAGACGTACAAAACAACAAAACAAACTCTCTATCAAACTGGAGGCTGATACGCTGGCACAACATACTGTTCATGGCTAACGATCCGGCAGGGAATGGAATGGATGTCAGGTCAGCGCTTATGAAGTGGACGGGTGATGATCAGGACCAGGTGTGCAGATAGCTGATGGATACAGGTGCGGGTACTCAAAGATCCTCCAACTAGCTTACGGTCGCCGGCAACCCAGACAGGTGCGTTCCAGGACACCGGGAAAAACACTCCAGGCAGAACACACAGGCAAAAACAGACTCAGGAAGCGGGATTCGTGACACTGCTAATAGTTTTTTTGCCTCTTAGCTCAGCCCCCTGACTCACACAATTGACCTGTCACTAGGGCTGTTGTTGCGGTGACCATATTACCACCATACCGGCGGTCATGGTCATGAAGGCAGTCAAATTTCACGTGACCGTTTAGTCACGTAATTAGGCTTCTCCAAGCTCTGATGCTGCTGATGGCCTACAAAACTTGCTAACTGTCTGGTATTCAGCACTCGATTGCCCTTTAATCACTCTGACATACAATGTAATGTAATCGAAAATCTAATCAAATACTTCATGATAGCCCTGAGCTCGTGTTGAAACATTTCTATAGGCTATTCAATTGCGAGAGAAAACAGAGTGATGGAACTTTATTAAAAAGAGGAGCGTCCCATCGGCTAGGCTCCACAATATTTTACTCTCAACTTTCCTAATATTAAGCACATTGCTTATCTTTACAACAGGAGTATAGCCTACCTGGCTGGCATGATAGTGAACCACGGGAATAGCGTCCTCAATTCGATATTTATACACTTAACCAAATTCATTTAAACTCAGTTTTTCTATAATTCCTGACATTTAATCCTAGTAAAATGTACTGTCTTAGGTTAGTTAGGATCACCACTTTATTTTAAGAATGTGGAATGTCAGAATAATAGTAGAGAGAATTGTTTATTCATATTTTATTTCTTTCATCACATTCCCAGTGGGTCAGAAGTTGAGTCATACACTCAATTTGTATTTGGTAGCATTGCCTTTAAATTGTTTAACTTGGGTCAAACGTTTCGGTAGCCTTCCACAAGCTTCCCACAATAAGTTCGGTGAATTTTGGCCCATTCCTCCTTACAGAGCTGGTGTAACTGAGTCAGGTTAGTAGGCCTCCCTGTTCGCACCACTTTTTCAGTTCTGCCCACAAATTTTATAGGAATGAGTCAGGGCTTTGTGACGGCCACTCCAGTACCTTGACTTTGTTGTCCTTTAGCCATTTTGCACAACTTGGAAGTATGCTTGGGGTCATTTGTCCATTTGGAAGACCCATTTGTGCTCATGATGCCATCTATTTTGTAAAGTGCACCAGTCCCTCCTGCAGAAAAGCACCCCCACAACATGATGCTGCCCCCCCGTGCTTCACGGTTGGGATGGTGTTCTTCGGCTTGCAAGCCTCAACCTTTTTTCCTCCAAACATAACAATGGTCATTATGGCCAAACAGTTATTTTTTGTTTCATAAAGACCAAAGGACATTTCTGAAAAAAGTACGCATCTAAGTCCCCATGGTGTAGTTCGAAACCGTCTAGTCTGGCTTTTTTTTGGCGTTTTGGAGCAGTGGCTTCTTCCTTGCTGAGCGTACTTATTCAGGGTATGTCGATATAGGACTCGTTTTACTGTGGATAAGATACTTTGTACCTGTTTCCTCCAGCATCTTCACAAGTCCTTTGCTGTTGTTCTGGGATTTTTGCACTTTTTGCACCAGAGTACGTTCATCTGTAGGAGACAGAACGCATCTCCTTCCTGAGCGGTATGGCGTCTGCATGGTCCCATGCTGTTTATATTGCGTACTATTGTTTGTACAGCTGAACGTGGTACCTTCAGGCGTTTGGAAATTGCTCCCAAGGATGAACCAGGCTTGTGGAGGTCTCAAATTTTTTATGAGGTCTTGGCTGATTTCTTTTGATTTTCCCATGATTAAGCAAAAAAGAGGCACGCGTTTGGCACAGGTAGGCCTTGAAATACATCCACAGGTACACCTCCAATTGACTCAAATTATGTCAATTAGCCTAACAGAAGCTTCTAAAGCCATGACATTTTCTGGAATTTTCCAAGCTGTTTAAATATTAATATTAAGCGTACACAGGTAACTGCCAAAATAAAGGTAACACCAAAATAAAGTTTCTTAAAATTGTATTGGGCCACCAYGAGCTGCCAGAACAGCTTCAATGTGCCTTGGCATGAATTCTACAAGTGGACCTAAATCATGACAGGAAAATGCACACCATAACATAAACGTTGTATCCTTMATTTACTCGAGTGTTTCCTTTATTTTGGCAGTTACRGATCGCCTACAGTCGGGAAGGCTGCAATTTGGGCAGCATGCGTGCCAAATATRCAGCTTGTGGGCATAGACATATAATCCATAGAATGGTYTTGTAACCTCTTACCCTGGCAATTTGAGTGTTAAACTCATGTGTACACTAGCAATGGCTGCCAGTCCTGACTTGAATKGGAACTGCCATCTATGGATTATATTTCTATGATTGGTTGCGGTGGTCTATTTGCCTTTTGCAAATTTCCTAATACAATYGCGGGAAAAACGTACAGTTTGGAATCTCATAGCAAAGGGTCTGAATACTTATGTAAATTATTATAATAATTTTTTGTACGTTGAATACATTTGCAAACATTTCTACAAACCTGTTTTTGCTTTGTCATTATGGGGTATTGKGTGTAGATTGCTGAAGATGTTTTTAATTKAATCAATTTTAGAATAAGGCTGTAACGTAACAATGTGGAAAAAGTCAAAGGGTCTGAATTCTTTTCGATGGCACTGTATATACTGCCCCCTAATATTGTATGATCTGTGTGTCGCTTCATTGGCCTGGGCTATTGTTTGTTTGAATTCAAGACCAGATTGATCTCAGTTTGTCAGTTTCAGAGTAGCCAGTCATTTCGGTCATTTGTGAGGTCTTAAAAGAGATTCAGCTAATGTCTTCTGTCTTGTAAATGATGTAGAATTGCATGAAATGCGTTTTTAAAAGGCCAAAATAGATAAATTAAGCACCATAGACTACCATTTCTTAATTCAAACCTGACGTCAAAGCTATTTTTTGTGAAAGGACAACAAGTGCATTTGGGGAAATGTAGTGAGAGAAGGGACTGTTCAAATGTCACACTCATGCTGTACAATAGTTTTCCATCCATGCAGGGGATAGAACATGTGTTCCTTGCTTATTCATAGCAAYGAAGGGAGAGAATATCTAGTGTTCTTTTTTTCAACATGCTTAAACTACAAATGCCTCAAGGCTCACACAGACATGATAGACATGTTTCTAAGTTCTACCGCAAGGCCAGAATGAATACATGTAATCAGGACCTTTAGTCTCGGGACCCCAGACCTAGGAAAGAGCAGGAACATTGTTACATTGTGGGAGGAAAGCCGTCGGTCTCTGGGGAGACTACAGGACCTTCAGATAAGATACACAAACAAGAAAATCATTGTTCTCATTGTCAATAGTGTTTCAGTAACACCATATTCTGGGTGCACACCCATGAATACAAAGCATTTTTTTTTCTTACACTGAACAAAAATAGAAATGCAACAATTTCWAAGATTTTACGGAGTTTAAGTTCATGTAAGGAAATCAGTCAATTGAAAAAAATTATTAGGCCCTAATCTATGGATTTCACATGACTGGGAATAGAGATATGTATCTGTTGGTCACAGGTACCTTAACAAAAGGTAGGGRCGTGGACCAGAAAACCAGTCACTATCTGGTGTGACCACCATTTGCCTCATGCAGCGCGACACAGCTTCTTCACATAGAGTTGATCAGGCTGTTGATTGWTGTCCCACTCCTCTTCAATGGCTGTGTGAAGTTGCTGGATATTGGCGGGAACTGGAACACACTGTAGTACACATCGATCCAGAGCATCCCAAACATGCTCAATGGGTGACATGCTTAAACTGGGACATTTTCAGCTTCCAGGAATTGCAACATGGGGACATGCATTATCATGCTTAAACATGAGGTGATGGCGGCGGATGAATGGCACGACAATGGGCCTCAGGATCTTGTCACGGTATCTCTGTGCAATTAAATTGCCATCAATAAAATGCCATTGTGTTCGTTTTCCGTAGYTTATGCCTGCCCATACCATAACCCCACCGCCACCATGGGGCACTCTGTTCACAACGTTGACATCAGAAAACCGCTCGCYCACACGAAGGCATATATGCTGTCTGCCATCTGCCTGGTACAGTTCACCCATGAAGAGCACACTTCTCCAGCGTGCTAGTGGCCATCGAAGGTGAGAATTTGCTCATTGAAGTCGGTTACGATGCCGAACTGCAGTCAGGTCAAGACCCTGGTGAGGACGCTAAGCACGCAGATGACCTTCCCTGAGACGAGTTCTGATTGTGGCGGGTCTCAAATGATCCCGCAGGTGAAAAGCCGGATGTGGAGGTCCTGGACTGGCGTGGTTACACGTGGTCTGCGATTGCGAGGCCGGTTGGACTTACTGACAAATTCTCTAAAACAATGTTGGAGAAAATGTATGGTAGAAAAATGTATATTCAWTTCTCTGGCAACAGCTCTGTTGGACATTTCTGCAGTCAGCATGCCAATTGCATGCTCCCTCAACTTGAGACATCAGTGGCATTGTGTGTGACGAAACTGCACATTTTTATAATGGCCTTTATTGTCCCCAGTACAAGGTGCACCTGTGTAATGATCATGCTGTTTAATCAGCTTCTTTATATGCCACAAGGGAGAAATGCTCACTAACTGGGATGTAAACTAATTTGTCATTATCATTTGAGATAAATAAGCTTTTGGTGTGTATGGAACATTTCTGGGATCTTTTATTTTAGCTCATGAAACATGGGACCAACACTTTACGTGTTGTGTTTACTATTTTGTTCAGTATATATGTATCTATGCATGTTTAGGGAGTGCAGTATAACAGTGTGTCCTTCATAACCAGACGTAAAGTGTTCCTGGTATTCCCTCCCACTTTTCAAAAACATTAACCCCTTTTTCCAAATCAGAAGGAAGTTGAAATCTATTGATCGATTAGCTCATCTCTTATGACCCTCAGATTTTTAGAAAGGGATGACCCCAGGGAGTGTTTCTGCTGGTAAACTGACACCAGATTTAGTTGGTGAATGCAATGAGTTTCCGGGATCGATGCATTAGTGGTGATGCATTAGAGTACATTAGGATGGTGGATAACTTTCTCTCATTCTGTATTTAGAGATTTTATTGACTGGAAGAGCCCTGTGAAATGGATCCCTCATAGTTCAGGGCTATTCCACCCAAAGCACTTAGGCTGTGTGTATGCCTACAGTATCTATTAATGCATGCCAGCCTGGACAGTTGTATCAACAGTTTTCTGTCTCCTGATAAAGGGCCCATTATATTTGAATTTGGGGAAACAGTAAGTTGAGTGAGGTGATGCTTTGTAATAGTGCAACAATGTAGCAGATATTGATGCTGGGGGAGAACATCAATCAAATACCAAGAGCGCAAGACAYGGTTAGTAAGTAACATATTTTGGGGGGAGACAGTCAGAGCCTGCAGAAGCCCTGCGGGGGTTAAACAATGTTTTCTTTGATCTATGTTTTCTTCATTACATAAGYGGTCAAWATGTGTTTCCCTCTGAGTTTGATAGCTCACCACCAGGTGGTGGTGGCAGCTTACACTTTAAAACACAAGCAGAGCAGTGTTAATTTTTGGCAATCTTTTTTTGATAATAATAGTCTAGTCTTAGTCATTTTTGACTAAAATATCATTAAGTCACATTTTTGTCAATTGAATAATGACTTACTCGAGTTACTGTCAAAATGACCAAAACAGCGGGCAATTTTAGTCAACYAAATGCTCTTTTATTTTAGTCATATTYTGGTCACATCACATTTGTATTGCCTCATTAACCTACAGTATAGTAAACATAAATCACTGACTTCCATGTGCACAAACATACATAGCCTTGTCTTACCAACATATTTTTCTGCATAACATCCTATTTGTCCCAAGTATGACAAACATATACACTGAGTGTAATAAACATTAAGGACACCTGCTCTTTCCWTTACATAAACTGACCAGGTGAATCCAGGTGAAAGATATGATCCCTCATTGATGTCACTTATTAAAACCACTTCAATTAGTATAGATAAAGGGGAGAGACAGGTTAAAGAAGGATTTTTAAGCCTTGAGACAATTGAGACATGGATTGTGTATGTGTGCCATTCAGACGGCGAATGGGCAAGACAAAATATTTAAGTGCCTTTGAACGGGGTATGGTAGTAGGTGCCAGGCACACCGGTTTGAGTGTGTCAAGAACAGCAACATTGCTGGGTTTTTCACACTCAACAGTTTCCCGTGTGTATCAAGAATGGCCCACCACCAAGGACATCCAGCCAACGTGACACAACTGAGGGAAACATTGGAGTCAACATGGGCCAACATCCCTGTCGAACACTTGACACCTTAAAAAGAGTTCATGTCCTGACAAATTGAGGCTGTTCTGAGGGCAAAAGGAGTGCACCTCAATATTAGGAAGGTGTTCTTAATATTTTGGATACTCTGTGTATACTTTCATATAACAATATCCATAGTCTACTACTGTATATCCCTATAGGCTTTTCTTTAAAAAAAATATTATTTTCATTTATCTGCATGCCTCTTGTACTTGATTGAGTCTTTGTATTAGTATATTATACACTGCTCAAAAAAAATAAAGGGAACACTTAAACAACACAATGTAACTCCAAGTCAATCACACTTCTGTGAAATCAAACTGTCCACTTAGGAAGCAACACTGATTGACAATAAATGTCACATGCTGTTGTGCAAATGGAATAGACAAAAGGTGGAAATTATAGGCAATTAACTGCCCCCTCAATTTGTACTGATTCTGTGGTCGCTTCATTGGCCTGGCCTCATTGTTGTGTTGCAATTCAACGACCAGATTGATCTCAGTTTGTCAGTTTCACCGAGTAGCCAGTTCATTTCGTCATTTGTGAGGTCTTAAAAGCAGATCAGCTAATGTCTTCGTCTTGTAAATATGTAGAATTGCATGAAATGCGTTTGTTAAAAGCCAAAATGACTAATTAAGCCCATAGACTACATTCTCTTAATTCAAAACCTGACGTCCAAAGCTAATATTTATTGTAAACATGGACAACAAGTGCCATTTGGGGAAAATGCTAGTGCAGAGAAGGACTGTTCAAACTGTCCACACTCATGCTTGTACAATAGTTTTCCAATCCTATGAGGGATAGAACAGTGTTCCGTCTTATTCATAGCAACGAAGGGAAGAATATCTAGTTTCTTTTTTTCAACATGCTTAACTACAAATGCCTCAAGGCTCACAACAGGACATGATAGACATGTTTTCTAGAGTGCTACCGGCAAGGCCAGAATGAATACAGTAATCAGGACCTTGTAGTCTCGGGACCCCAGACCTAGGAAGAGCAGGAAAACATGTTAACATGTGGGAGGAAAAGCCGTCGGTCTTGGGGAGACTACAGGACCTTCAGATAGAATACACAACAAGGAAAATCATTGTTCTCATTGTCGAATAGTGTTTCAGTAACACCATATTCTGGTGCACACCCATGAATACAAAGATTTTTTTTCTCTTACCAACTGAACAAAAAATAGACAATGCAACAATTTCAAAGATTTTTACGGAGGTAAGTTCATGTAAGGAATCAGTCAATTGAAAAAATTATTAGCCCTAATCTATGGATTTCACATGACTGGAATAGAGATATGTATCTGTTGGTCACAGGTACCCTGTAACAAAGGCGGGGGGGGGGCGGGGGGGGCGGCGGGGTAGGGACGCCCCCCTCGGACCAGAAATACCAGTCACTATCTGTGTGTGACCACCATTTGCCTCATGCAGCGCGAGCACAGCTTCCTTCACATAGAGTTGATCAGGCTGGTGTGATGATGTCCCACTCCTCTTCAATGGCTGTGTGAAGTTGCTGATATTGGCGGGAACATGGAACACACTGAGACACATCGATCCAGAGCATCCCAAACATGCTCAATGGTTGACATGTTAACTGGACATTTTCAGCTTCCAGGAATTGCAAACATGGGGACATGCATTATCATGCTTAAACATGAGGTTGATGCGGCGGATGAATGGCCGACAATGGGCCTCAGGATCTTGTCACGTATCTCTGTGCAATTAAATTGCCCATCGAATTAAGAATTGCCATTGTGTTCGTTTTTCCGTAGTTTATGCCTGCCATACCATAACACCGCACCCGCCACCATGGGGCACCTCTGGTTCCACAACGTTGACATCAGAAAATCCGCTCGCCCACACGAGGCATATATGCTCGTCTGCCATCTGCCTGTACAGTTCCCCATGAAGAGCCACCAGCGTCTCCAGCGTGCTAGTTGGCCATCGAAGTTGAGAACTTTTGCCTCATTGAAGTCGGTTACGATGCCGAACTGCAGTCAGGTCAAGACCCCTGGTGAGGACACGCTAGCACGCAGATGACCTTTCCCGGAGACGAGCTTCTGATGGGTCTGAATATTTATGTTAATGTGRTATTTCAGTTTTTGAATTGTAATAAAATTGCAAACATTTCTAAAAACCTGTTTTTGTTTTSTCATTATGGGGTATTGTGTGTAGATTGAACAGGAAAAATAACTATTTAATCAATTTTAAAATAGGCTGCAATGTAACAAAATGTGGAAAAAGTCAATGGGTCTGAATACTTTCCGAATGCACTGTATGATCTCTGTGGGCCCCTAGTAAAGATTTGTGATATCACTTCTAACATGCATTCCCTTTTAATGTGGCATAAATCAAATCAAATTGTATTGGTCACAACCAGTCATGATGTTTWCTTCTGATTGTCAAACAATCACTTCAAAAAGGCACTCCTGTAGCTCCTGTATCCTACGGGGGCCCCTCACAAAATAATTCCACCATTCAAAAAGTGCACTTCAAATCAAATTTTATGTATCACATGTGCCGAATAAAACAGGTTAAACCTTGCGGTGAAATACTTACTTACAAGCCCTTAAGCAACAATTCAGTTTCATGAAAAAGAAGTGTTAAGAAAAAAATAGATAAGTACAAAAAAAATTAAAGTAACAAATAATTAACAGCAGCAGTAAAATAACAATAGCAAGGCTATCTACAGGGGGTACGTCTCTGATCTCCTCCCTATAGGCTGTCTCATCATTATTGGTGATCAGGCCTACCACTGTTGTGTCATCGGCAAACTTGATGATGGTGTTGGAGTGGTGCCTGGCCATGCAGTCATGACTGAACAGGGAGTACAGGATGGAACTGAGCACGCTCCCCTGAGGGGCCCCCGTGTTGAGGATCAGCGTGGCGGATGTGCTGTTACCTACCCTTACCACCCAGGGGCAGCCCGTCAGGAAGTCCAGGATCCAGTTGCAGAGSGAGGTGTTTAGTCCCAGGGTCCTTAGCTTAGTTTCAGAGTAGTCTTGGGTACCAGCCTCCTCTGTTCTCGTCCAGCTCGCCGAGTCCAGCGTTCCCTCCGCTCAGGCTTTTGTCCAACGTTGTGAGCGCACCTGGAGGAGGGTCAGGTCTGCACTTTGCCGTTACAGGGCGCAGACTGTGAGAGCCGCCAATAAACGTAGGATTAAGAGTCCTAGGTATTGTCGCGGTCAGAGAGTGTGGCTTTCCACTCGTAACCTTCCCCTTACGACAGCTTCTCGCAAGTTGACTCCGCGGTTCATTGGTCCGTTCCGTGTCTCTCAGGTCGTCAATCCTGTCGCTGTGCGACTGCTTCTTCCGCGACATCTTCGTCGCGTCCACCCTGTCTTCCATGTCTCTCGTGTCAAGCCTTTTCTTCGGCCCCCGTTCGTCTTCCCCCCCCCCCCCCGTCCTTGTCGAGGGCGCTCCTATTTACAAGGTACGGAAGATCATGGACATGCGTTCTCGGGGACGTGGTCACCAGTACTTAGTGGATTGGGAGGGTTACGGTCCTGAGGAGAGGAGTTGGGTTCCATCTCGGGACGTGCTGGACCGTTCGTTGATTGATGATTTCCTTCGTTGCCGCAGGGTTCCTCCTCGAGTGCGCCAGGAGGCGCTCGGTGAGTGGGGGGGTACTGTCATGTTTTGTCTTTGATCATCATGTCTTGTCCCTGTGCTTCCCTCTGCTGGTCTTATTAGGTTCTTTCCCTCTTTCTATCCCTCTCTCTCCTCTTCCCTCTCTCCCTCTCCCGCTCTCTCTCTCTATCGTTCCGTTCCTGCTCCCAGCTGTTCTCATTCTCCTAACGACCTCATTTACTCTTTCACACCTGTCCCTAATTTTGCCCTCTGATTAGAGTCCCTATTTTCTCCTCTGTTTTCCGCTTCTGTCCTTGTCGGATTCTGTTTGATGTTTGCTGTCCTGTGTCCTTGTTCCGCCCTGTCGTGTTTTTGCCTTCTTCAGATGCTGCGTGTGAGCAGGTGTCTATGTCAGCTACGGCCTGTGCCTTCCTGAGCGACCTGCAGTCTGTGGTCGCGTCTCCAGTCGTTCCTCTCTACTGACGAGAGGATTTCAGTTTCCTGTTTTGGATTTTACCTTTGATATATCCAGGAGAATCATTGTTTGTTTGATACTGGAATAAAGACTCTGTTTCTATTACGTCGCTTTTGGGTCCTCATTCACCAGCATAACAGTGACAGTATTCCTCCAGTACAGGGTGAGTAATCGCTGTCCTGATATCTAGAAGATCTTTTCGGTCATAAGAGACGGTGGCAGAAACATTATTTACAAAATAAGTTACAAATAACGCAAAAAACCACACAAAATAGCAACAACTGGTTAGGGCAGGTGTTCCCAAATTGGGGTAAGCACAATGCCGTCGGGTGTACGCCAAAAAAATGTGTTCACATTAAAATATACAGTATATATATATATTTTTGACATTTATTTTGTAGCTTTTGTTTTTCTTCATACTTTCAAACATTATATTTTCCAACTGGGCTATAAATTTGGGTGAGGTTTTTTTCTCACCTGAGTAGTCTTGTTTCACTGCCAAATACAATTAAACCATCTAGTGTTCAGCGAAATAACAACACAATGTAAAATCAGGTAGCCAAGTCAAATAATGAAAATCCAATCACATTACCGTTACTCTCTCGCGGGAATTCCACTAACGGTCCGTATGCGCCAAATGTAGCTTCTGCTCATGTTGGTACTCTGTACTGATGGCGCAAAAGCCATGACAGGGAGACATAGTGGAGTGGCAATGCACGTGCAAGCAGTTGCTCCCGACACCACTTGGGTACACTGCAGTATCCACCGAGGGCTCTTGCTGCACGGGAATGCCTGACAGCTTGAAAGACGTTCTGGACACTACAGTGAAAATGGTTAACTTTGTTAAAGCAAGGCCCTTGAACTCTTGTGTATGTTCTGCATTATGCAATGATATGGGCAGCGACCATGTAACACTTTTCAACATACAGAAGTGCACTGGTTGGCCTCCCGGGTGGCGCAGTGGTCTAGAGCACTGCATCGCAGTGCTATGCTGCGCCACACAGATCTGGGTTCGCGCCCAGGCTCTGTCGCAGCGGCCGCGACGCGGGAGGTCCGTGGGGCGACGCACAATTGGCTTAGCGTCGTCCGGGTTTAGGGAGGGTTTGGCCGGTAGGGATTCCTTGTCTCATCGCGCTCCAGCGACTCCTGTGGCGGGCCGGGCGCAGTGCGCGCTAACCGAGGGGGGCGGGTGCACGGTGTTTCCTCGACACATTGGTGCGGCTGGCTTCCGGTTGGAGGCGCGCTGTGTTAAGAGAGCAGTGCGGCTTGGTTGGGTTGTGCTTCGGAGGACGCATGACTTTCGACCTTCGTCTCTCCCGAGCCCGTCGGGAGTTGTAGCGATGAGACAAGATAGTAATTACTAGCGATTGGATACCACGAAAATTGGGGAGAAAAGGGGATAAAAAAATTTAAAAATATAAAAAATAAAAAAGAAGTGCACTGGTTATCAAGGCGCAAGTATTGACACATTTTTTAAAATTGAGAGACGAGCTTAAAAAGTTCTTTACTGACCATAATTTTCACTTGTCTGACCGCTTGCATGATGACGAGTTTCTCATACGACTGGCTTATCTGGGTGATGTTTTTTCTCGCCTGAATGATCTGAATCTAGAATTACAGGGCACTCTCACAACTATATTCAATGTGAGGGACAAAATTGAGGCTATGATTAAGAAGTTGGAGCTCTTCTCTTGTCTCATTAAACAAGAACAACACACAGGTATTTTCATCAATGTATTATTTTTTGTGTGCAAATGAACTCAATCTTACGGACAATGTCAAATGTGATATAGCGAAGCACCTGAGTGAGTTTAGCGCAATTACGCAGATACTTTCCCAAAACGGATGACACAAACAACTGGATTCGTTATCCCTTTCATGCCCTGCCTCCAGTCCACTTACCGATATCTGACAAGAGAGCCTCATCGAAATTGCACAAGCAGTTCT
>NC_036857.1:36881343-36909030 GCF_002910315.2 Salvelinus sp. IW2-2015
CAGTTCTGTGAAAATGTAATTTAATCAGAAGGCACTGCCAGATTTCTGGATTGGGCTGCGCTCAGAGTATCCTGCCTTGGCAAATCGCRCTGTTAAGACACTGATGCCCTTTGCAACCATGTACCTATGTGAGAGTGGATTCTCGGCCCTCGCTAGCATGAAAACTAAATAAAGAGACAGACTGTGTGTGGAAAATGAAAGAAGACAGACTCTCCAAAACAACCCAACATTGCCGAGTTATGTGCATCCTTTCAAGCACACCCTTCTCATTAACCTGTGGTGAGTTTTACACAATGAACAAATAAGGTTTAAATAAGATAGTTAAATAAAGAGSAAAATTATTGATTATTATTATTTTATTATTTGTGCTCTGGTCCTATAAAAGCTCTTTGTCACTTTGTCACACTCATTCTTATGTTTAATAAATGTAATGTATAGCGTGAATGTGGCAGGCTTACAATGACGGCAAAAAACAACATTTGAGAGTGCGCTGACCCTGGTGCTAGACGGGGTACGCAGCTGGAGGTTGAATGCTTGAAGGGGTACGGGACTATAAAAAGTTTGGGAACCACTGGATTAGGGGTTAGTAAAACGGCAGCCATCTCCTCCGCCGCCAGTATATGAATAGAAAGAGACATCTGTTACAAAAAACCTACTGTACGTGTATTGTAATGACATTCTGCGATTGTCATTAGGCTTACACTTGTAGCCTGAATTGATGCGTCCACTGCTGTCTGCATGTAGGCCACTCATCTCCGCCTTGTCCATATGTAAGTGGTCCTCGATCTCGGCCACTCATCTCTGCCTTGGCAAAATGTAAGTGCTCTCTTCAAACCACAACGCAATTTGGAGCGGTTTCAAGTCAATTCGCTCATTTTGCCATGCTGCTGACATGTGGTAATGTAAAATAACGGTGTAATAGCCAACAGTTTTCTTGGCATTGTGTGTTAAATGTGTTAGGCTCCCGATTTACTGGTACTGCATACCCCCACTATTTATTTTGCCGGGACGCCGTACAAGACCGTACCGGCTTACTTTCTTCCCAGACAATAATTATATTCAACAATTTCTGTAAAATCAGGTATTTCAGGATCATGACTGTACTGCCACTTGTTTCAGTTAGATTGGTTTGGATTTCTCCCTGACCAATATGGCTGTACTCTATACCATCTACTGCATCTTGATGTAATGTATCACTAGCCACTTTAAACAATGCCACTTTATATAATGTTTTCATACCCTACATTACTCATCTCATATGTATATACTGTACTCTATACCATCTACTGCATCTTGCCTATGACGTTCGGGCATCACTCATTCATATATTTTTATGTACATATTCGTATGCATTCCTTTACACTTGTGTGTGTATAAGGTAGTTGTTGTGAAATTGTTAGGTTATATTACTTGTTAGATATAACTGCATGGTCGGAACTAGAAGCACAAGCATTTCGCTACACTCGCATTAACATCTGCTAACCATGTGTATGTGACAAATACATTTGATTTGATTTAGCCTTTTCCCCCCATTTCTGGAAGTTTGAGGGTTTATGACACAGCCCCTCTAGTAATTTAATAGGATCTCTTTTCACTAATCACTGAAGATCACTGACGTCGAGATTTGACCTCATTTTTCCCCGAGTGGGGTATTGGGGTATTGGGGTATTGAACACTGGGGTATTGAAAGCAACATATAGGGCAAGGATAGTTACACCGACGGCAGCAATACAAAATAGAGAGAGACCATAAAGGTTAGGGAGATGACATTTCATGTTTGCATTTTTTGCCAAGCTCTAGAGTCAGTGACCACAAGCTCCCTCTTTGGCCTCATGAGTGGAATGTTATTAATCTTTTTCATAATTTCATAATTATTTACGATTTTTAAAATGTATTTTTTTGATGAAAATCCGGGTGTTTCTATGTCAAACAGTTTTGTTATATTTCAGTCTTCTATGATGTATATGAAGTGTAATATTGGGATGCAAACTATATCTGACATGGTACAGGTTTCTTCTTTTTTAAGCCCATAACAATGTGTGTGAGGTGTATACTTTTGTTTCAAAGTAGATKTGTTTAACACCACCAAGAATCAMTCTGTGTGGCCCTGATTTAGGCCACTGCAGTAAAAGGTTCATTAAGCATGACAGGCTGATGTGCACAATGTCACAATGTCCTTTTATAAAGCAAAACAGTGACAGTGGCAAGCAGCTCCATGCTTCCTCTGCTAAAAATATGCTTTAACTATCTCCATTGTAGTTTATATTTTAATTTCTATGCAGTAATCTATTTGCTTTAGTTTACATAAATACTACTGTACTCGGTGGTGGAAAAAGTATGCAATTGTCATACTTGAGTAAAAGTAAAGTTACCTTTATAGAAAATTACTCARGTAAAAGTATAAGTTACCCAGTAAAATACTACTTGARTAAAAGGACAATTTTCCTGTCCTGCTATGCATTCAAAATGTAATGAGTACTTTTGGGTGTCAGGGAAAATGTATGAAGTAAAAAGTACATTMTTTTCTTWAGGAACATAGWGAAGTAAAAGTAAAAGTAATCAAAAATATAAATAGTAAAGTACAGATAATCCCCAAAAATACATAAGTAGTACTTTCAAGTATTTTTACATAAGTAATTAACACCACTGACTGTACAATTCCAAATAAAACTCTCAGAGGACAAAGCTTGCAARTGGTGTGATCTGACTGGTACATCTATGCACATGCTCTGGGAGGGCCCAACTGTATGAGATCTATGGAACTTTGTCTTGCCCATACGTTTCTGTCCTGGATTCCTCCTATTTAGAGAAACTTTAGGTATCAGTTTAAACTTGAAAAACTCTACTATCTACTTATACTAACTATCTACTTATGGCTGCCCTCACAACAGCAAAAATAGACATTCTGAGAGCATGGTTTGATCAGGAGGCTCACCTGAAAAATCWGTGGATCTACTGCTATCTTGACAACTTAAACCTGGATAGGTTCACTGCTAAAATCCACAGAGCTAAGGCCATTATAATACCCACCTGGTTCTCAGCTATCACATTTAGAACATCCGAAAAAAGGAGAGGAGTCCGTCCGCTCATGACCAAATGCCAAACTTGTGACAAATACATGACAACAAATACATGACAAAACTACGGATGACATTTTTGATCTCATCCGTAGTGAAGGACATGATTTTGATTCGGCATAATATATATTCTGGCTGTATTATTCGTTTGTATTATTCATTTTGTCTTTTAGTTTTTGTTTTGTTGTTGTGTTGTTATTTTTTTTCTAAATAAAGCAAAACAGTGCAGTGAAACAGTCCTCGCTTTTATAGTTCACTTTCTTGAACAAGAAAACAAGTTTGAGAACAGAGAGAAAGGAGGCCACCCCTGTAATTGGGAGGAAGAGGTGACACACAAAAGTGAAAACTAGGACAAGAGCAGTGAAAGACTGGTGTCTGAAAAAAAAGAGGAGAGATAGAGACAGAGGGTCTGAGAAACCATCAGCAAACCCCGTAAATGTAGAAAAACTATATTCACTAAAACCAAACATGAAATGGAGGAATTCAAACTGAACATGGATAATCTTAAAACATTTTCCATGTTGAACAGTTTCCAAACCACTTGCAAAACCACTGCAAAACCTAACCTAGAATTCAGCAACCAAATGCATCAATAATGTATTTGAAATATTGGGCTCAATTTCAAATCTTAGGATAAACAATAACAGAACAAACAAACAAAAAAATAAAAATAAGTGTGGTTTGATAAAGAATGTATCTCCTCCAGAAATGTTTTACCAATGCTCTCCAACAAAAAACACAGAGCCAACCAACGAGGAGTTGCGTCTAAACTATTCACATACATTTGAAAGCAAATTCAAATAAAACTAAATCAAATTGAAGAGGCTATTGATCAAAACTCATTCTAGGAATTATACAAAAACATTGATAACAATGAAACAGAATTAGCTATTCAAAATGGAACAATCTTGAAAACTTACTTTGAAAACCTTTACAATACATTTCAAATCAAAGATCTAAACCCCTCCCTGTCACGCCCTGATCTGTTTCACCTGTCCTTGTGTTTGTCTCCACTCCCCTCCAGGTGTCGCCCATCTTCCCAATTATCCCCTGTGTATTTATACCTGTGTTCTCTGTCTGTTTGTTGCCAGTTCGTCTTGTTTGTTCAAGCTTACCAGCGTTTTTCCTGTCAGCTCCTATCGTTTCCCAGCCTCTCTTTGCTAGTCCTCCCGGTTTTGACCTTTGCCTGTCCTGACCCTGTACCTGCCGGCCTGACCTCTCTGCCTGACCCTGAGCCTGCCTGCTGTCCTGTACCTTTGCTCCACCTCTGGATTACTGAACCCTGCCTGTCCCTGACCCTGAGTCCGCCTGCCATCCTGTACCTTTGCTCCACCTCTGGATTACTGAACCCTGCCTGTCCCTGACCCTGAGTCCGCCTGCCGTCCTGTACCTTTGCCTTACCCTGGATTGTTGACCCCTGCCTGCCTTGACCTGTCTTTGCCTGCCCCTGTTGCTACAATAAACAGTATCACTTTGACAGTCTACATCTGGGTCTTTGATTCCTGATACTCCCAGATTAACACAAACAGAAACTAGAGGACTTAGAAAGAACAATTAAGCCCAACCAGAATCCTCTAGACTTCCCCATCACAAATGATCAAATCAAAACWTTAAAATGAACCATTAGAAATCCAGGCACAATTTTCCTTGCATAAAAAAAAGATGGATTGATGGGATTGCACAAGGAGACCCCAAATAACATATTTCTGAAGAAAAGAAGATATACAAAAATGTTGGTATACAAAAAATCTATGCAAATGTTTGGTATGCATCACTTAATGCCCAATGTTACAAATACGTAACAAACTTTTAAGTGACTATACTTCGCCAAARTTGAATACATCAACAACAACAAAAATACTTAGGCATTTTAGAAACTTACCTTTTTGACAACGTACGAGACCATTCAGGGGAGCAGAATTTACGTTCTATTTTATTTTGATTTTAGATTTTCAACACCTATCTCCAATAGTGTAATTACAAAGGTTGGTGCTAAATGGCAAAAATGTAAATGTAAGATAGTGCCTTCCTTTTAAGTATTGATTGTGTACAGACACTTTAGCATGTGTTTAAAGACAATGTTACATAAATGTGATATCGGGCTTYATTAAAGTAGTCATGCGGACCAGACAACATCAGTAATGAAATGCTGAAAGTGAGCTGCCCTAAAMTGGTGGATGCATTGCTTAAAAAATGTACCTTAATACTGGAAACTGGATGTTTCCCTGGAATCTGGAATGAAGGTCTAATAATGCCCAACTACAAAAAAGGAGACAAATCCAACCCCAATAACGACAGAGGCATCTATCTGTGTGTGCAATAATCTGGGAAAATATATTTTGCAGATATTTTTGTTGATTATAATAGGACTATTATACAAACTCCTCCAAATTGGTATAGGGGGGMAAAAGTATTACATTTTGAAATCATTATATATGAATAATAAATCAAAGCAAAATTACAGACTTTTTTTACCCAAGGACGTGGAGTTAGGCAGGTATGCAGCCTGAGTCCAACACTGTTTTAATATTTATATAAATGAATTAGCAACAATGTTGGAGCAATCTGCAGCCCCTCACCCTCACCCTACATAACACACAGATTAAGTGCCTGTTGTACGCTGCCGACTGAGTATTGTTGTCACCCACAGAACCAGGATTACAACAGAGCCTATCCCTTGAAGAGCAGTACTGCCAAATATGGGCACTAACAGTAAACTTCGAAAAAAAAAAGAAAGCCAGATCCTAGGGAAACCACTACCAGCTTACCGACACTAAAGCACAGTACCAGCTGTAATTACCTGGGCCTGGAGATGAGCTCATCAGAGAGTTTCAGCCTGGCTACAAGGGCACTGAGTGAGAAAAAAAACAGAAGAGCATTTTATGCTATCAAATCCAAATTCAGCAATCAAAATATCCCGATATGTTTAAAAAAAAAAAAAAAAATCTACCTTATTCAGACCCCAATACTACTGTATGGTAGCGAAATATGGGGACCCGTCTTTGATCCTAACTTCAGCAAATGGAAAAAGGCTTCATTGAGACATTTTTGTTCGAATTTATCTAAAGTATTTTCAGTGTCCACCGAAATACTCTGAACAACGCCTGCAGGGCAGAACTGGGACTTTTCCCTCTACACATTCAAGTGCAGAATAGAGCATTTCAATTCTGGCAGCATTTAAATAAAGCATACCAGAGCTCCATTAAATACAAATAATTTCTGAGTAACCATTTCTCCCAAACAAACAAAATTAAATTACAAACTAGACTTGATTGTTATCTGTCTCTAAATCTAAAATGTACATTGGCAGAATATCTAAACCTCCAAGATGTAAAATGAAGAAAAACCCTTTCTGTACCTATATATTCTGAGCAGAACATATCTAGGTATTGTAATTTACAGGAGGTAGAAACTGAGATGCACTTTCTATGTTTCTACCCAAAATTTGACAACATAAGAAGGGAAACATACTACCTAAATTTAGAAAAATATATACATCAAACTTTAGACAGATCTCTGATGTACATAAACTCCCCATCCTGCAGCAGTCAGCTAAACTGGCAGCTAAATGTTCACCCTTTGCCACAACCAGAGAGAGATGGGATGGACTTTGCAGTTGTTAGTGTTTTTGTTTTGTATCATTATGTTGTTTTTGTTCTCTTTTGTTTAGTTTCCTTATTTAATTATTTGTACTCATTTATTTTCTGTACACACTTATGTATACACTCTAAATACACATTAAATAGTACATCAAATAACATGTATTATACAATTATCCACACACTCCTATCTGCAGTATATTGTGTATATTGCACAAACACAAAAAACACACACCACACACACACACACATACTACTGACACCGGCATGCTCACCTACATTCCATAGATGATCTCATTGTGCCTATTCAATGTTGTTACACGTATGAATCAGATTATCACAATTTAGAAGAAGATGACCCCGACATACATTGCAGCTCTGCTTCTAGCTCCTAAGAAACTTTGCAGTATTTCTTACATTATTAGCCCAGAATGTTTTTTGTGTTATTACATACGRCCGGAAAGAACTTTTGGATATCAGAGCGACAGTATTGCGACCAGCATTACGACCAGGAWTACAACTTTCCCAAATTGGATCCTTTGATCGTACCCACCAGGGCAAATKAACTTATCCCAGAGGCTGCTCCAAGACKCCGCGGGCAGAGAAGAGATATTCAGATTAGACTTCCAGTCCGACTCAGGAGGCGTGCACACCATCCCCCGCTTCTGAGTATATTACTCACTAATGTTCAGTCTCTGGACAGTAAAGTAGAYGAGCTCAGGGCGAGGAACTCCTTTCAGAGAGATATCAGGGACTGTAACATACTCTGTTTCACGGAATCATGGTTCTCTCYGGATATACTGTCCCCATCCACACAGCCAGCTGGGTTCTCAGTACATGGTGCAGACAGGAATAATGAACTCTCCGGGAAGAAGGGTAGTCGTGTATGTTTCATGATTAACTACTCATGGTGTGATTGTGATAACGTACAGAAACTCAAGTCCTTTTGTTCACCCGACCTAGAATACCTCACAATCAAATGCCAACCGTATTACCTCACAAGATAATTCTCTTCGGTTATAGTCACAGCGTGTATATTCCACCTCAAGCCAATACCATGACGGCCCTCAAGGAACTACACTGGACCTTATGAAAACTTGAAACCACATATCCTGAGGCAACATTTATTGTAGCTGGGGATTTTAACAAAGCAAATCTGCCGGTCCAGACATGATCCCTAGCCGCGTCCTCAGAGCATGCACAGACCAACTGGCTGGAGTGTTTACGGACATTTTCAATCTCTCCCTATCCCAGTGTGCTGTCCCCCACTTACTTCAAAATTTCCACCATTGTTCCTGTACCCAWGAAAGCAAAGGTAGCTGAACTAAATGACACTTCTGTCATCATGAAGTGCTTTTAGAGGCTAGTTAAGGATCATATCACCTCTACCTTACCTGMCACCCTGGACCCACTTCAATTTGCTTACCGCTCCAATAGATCCACAGACGATGCAATCACCATCGCAATGCACACTGCCTTATCCCATCTGGACAAGAGGAATAACTATGCAAGAATGCTGTTCATTGACTATAGCTCAGCCTTCAACACCATAGTACCCTYCAAGCTCATCATTAAGCTTGGGGCCCTGGGTCTGAACCTGTGCAACTGGGTCCTGGACTTCCTGACGGCCACCCCCAGGGGGTGAAGGTAGGAAACAACACCTCCACTTCGCTGATCCTCAACACAGGGGCCCCCAAGGGTGCGTGCTCAKCCCCCTCCTGTACCTCCTGTTCACCCATGACTGCGTGGCTACGCACGCCTCCAACTCAATCAAGTTTGCAGACGACACAACAGTAGTAGGCCTGAATACCAACAATGACGAGACAGCCTACAGGGAGGAGRTGAGGGCCCTGGCRGTGTGGTGTCAGGAAAATAACCTCTCCCTCAACGTCAACAAAAGGAAGGAGCTGATCGTGGACTTCACCAAACAGCAGAGGGCGCACGCACCTATCCACATCGACGGGACCGCAGTGGAGAAGGTGAAAAGCTTCAAGTTCCTCTGCGTACACATCACTGACAATCTGAAATGGTCCACCCAGACAGACAGTGTGGTGAAGAAGGCGCAACAGTGTCTATTCAACCTCAGGAGGCTGAAGAAATTCAGCTTCACCCCTAAGACCATCAAACTTTTACAGATGCACAATTGAGAGCATCCTGTTGGGCTGTATCACCGCCTGGTATGGCAAYTGCACCACGCCCAACCGCAGGGCTCTCCAGAGGGTGGTGCGGTCTTCCCAACGCATCACCGGGAGTACACTTCCTGCCCTCCAGGATACCTACACCACCCGATGTCACAGAAAGGCCAAAAAGATAATCAAGGACATCAACCATCCGAGCCACGGCCTGCTCACCCCATTATCATCCAGAAGGCGAGGTCAGTACAGGTGCATCAAAGCTGGGACCGAGAGACTGAAAAACAGCTTCTATCTCAAGGCCATCAGACTGTTAAATAGCCATCACTAGCCGGCTACCATCCGGTTACTCAACCTTGCACATTAGAGGCTGCTGCCCTATATACATAGACATGGAATCACTGGTCACTTTAATAATGTTTACATACCGCTTTACTCATTTCATATGTATATACCCTATTCTATTCTACTGTATTTTAATCAATGCCACTCCACCATTCTTTTACTTTAGATTTGTGTGTATTGTTGTGAATTGTTAGATACTACTGTACTGGTGGCCTCCCGAGTGGCACAGGGGTCTAAGGCACTGCATYGCAGCCGGCCGCGACCAGGGGACCCATGAGGCGGCGCACAATTGGCCCAGCGCTGCCCGGGTTAGGGGAGGATTTGGCCGGCCGGGATGTCCTTGTCCTATCGCGCTGTAGCGACTACTGTGGCGAGGCCGGGCACATGCAAGCTTACACGGTCACCAGTTGTACTSTGTTTCCTCTGACACATTGGTGCGGCTGGCTTCCGAGTTAAGCGAGCAGTGTGTCAAGAAGCAGTGCTGCTTGGCAGGGTCGTGTTTTGGGGGACGCATCGTTCTCGACCTTCGCCTCTCCCGAGTCCGTACGGGAGTTGCAGCGATGGGACAAGACTGTAACTACCAATTGCTTATCACGAAATTGGGGAGAACTAAAAAAAACTAAAATACAATTAAGAAATACCAAACTGTTGGAGCTAGGAACACAAGCATTTCGCTACACCYGCAATAACATCTGCTAAATATGTGTATGTGACCATTAAAATTTGATTTGTACCGATAATACACTGAGTATACAAAACATTAATGTTCTTTCCATGACAGACTGACCAGGTGAATCCAGGTGAAAGCTAAGATCCCTTATTGATGTCACTTGTTAAATCCACTTCAATCAGTTTTGATGAAGGGGAGGAGACAGGTTAAAGAAAGATTTTTAAACCTTGAAACATGGATTGTGTATGTATGCCATTCAGTGGGTGAATGGGCAAGACAAAAGATTGAAGTGCTTTTGGATGTAGAATAGATGCAAGGCGCACAGGTTTTTGTTAWGAACTGCAACACTGTTGGGTCTTTCACGCTCAATAGTTTCCCATGTGTATCCAGATTGGTCCACCACCCAAAGAACATCCAGYCAACTTGACACAACAGTGGGAAGCATTGGAGTCAACATGGGCCAGCATCCCTATGGAATGCTTTCGAAACCTTGTAGAATACATGCCCCAACGAATTGAGGCTGTTCTGAGGGCAAATATTAGGAAGGTGTTTTTAAAGGAAAGGTTGACCCATTTTAATTGTTATATTGTTTTGTGCATCTCTGAGTGATGTGCTATCGATTCCCTGGGTCATTTCATGTTTTCACGTGTATCTGAGCTATTGGCAATCAAGCACTCAGAAATCCGGCCTGTATGACATAGCACTGTGATAAAGTCGCTCTCACTACACTGGAAGTTAATAGGAATACGACTTTTAGATTGYGATAACATCTTTCATACATGTCAGATTTCAATACTGGCCGATGTCATAACTCAGGAGGATGTTTTCTCTGAATGACCCAGTGATCATATTTTTGCGATATTCCCACCTCGAGAAATTTTTCATTTAATGAAGGGTCTAGCACATTTTTCCTATTTGTCTGCCTCTTTTGTCCAGGGCGCATTGCTTGGTGCCATTGCCAGAGAATGAATGAAGGAATGAAGGAACGTATGTATCCCCACCCAGCAGACAGTCGACCAATCGTGTTTACGTTGTCATGCTGCGTCACGCGGKTGCTAAGCTAATCGTCACGCAATCCCTTCTCAAAATCAGAGTATAYCTCGACAAACGTGTCTATTTTCGTCAAAAGTACGTAATGTCACGATTCCAAAGCTATACGATATTACAGATAGCATGTTAATGATCTCACATCTTGAAAACGATTTGTAATGTACGTTGACAAAATTCAAGCTAATGTGGGATTTTTGAGCTAGCRCACAATAGACTCCCATTTACTCCTTGAAGGAGAGTGCTCCTTGTCCCAGAATTGTCCAGAATGCACGGTGTGGCTCATTGATGTACTATGGGCAACGYTTCCCATCTCCTCAAAAGTATATCTGCCGTTGCGAATGTCAGACTCCACTCTGTGAGGCACATCAGTCTGCAGGTTGAACATGGTGAGATTGTAGACACCTAAATTGATAGTGCAGTTTGTTTAGGCGATTTTACAGCTAACTAGCTACCTTACATGCTGATATAGTCTTTGGTATTATTGTGTGTAGCTACATTTGATAGCTACCTAGCTAGCTAGCCAGCCACCCCATAGAGAGCATTGCATTGTTGATTTAGTAGTCTACCTGAGCTGCAACAGATTTCCACAACAATTTTCCATGTTGCTACCAACCTTATTATGATGCCAAAATGAAACAAAAAATATTGTTCTCACATATTATTCTTATTTAACACTGTAAATTAAAGGAATTAATGGTTTTGGGAGTATTTTTCCTTTAATGTTTGGTATACTCAGTATATGTCTGTTATTATTGTAAATMCTGTATATTTTTATTTTATAATTAACAAAGCTAAATCTTTTTTAGATTAATATTACTATTTGTGTTTATTCATCTTATTTCTATACATAAAAAACGATTGTAATATTGAAATATATTGTACTCTTTCTCTAAGCACCACCACTATTGTTATCATTATTTTTTTTTTACTGTTATTGTCATTATCTCACTTTCACTTTAGCAGCAGTGGCTTTGTCATTCATGCTAATAAAGCTTATCTAGAGAGAGAGAGAGAGAGAGAGAGATTGCCAATCGTAAATAAAACCCATGTTTATATTTATTTATTTTCCCTTTTGTACTTGAACTGTTTGCACATAAGTATGACATTTGTAATGTCATTATTCTTTTGGAACTTATTTCACTTTTGTTTAGCATCTAGTTCACTTGCTTTGGCAATGTTAACATATGTTTCCCATGCCAATAAAGCCCTTAAATTGAAATTAAATTGAAATTGAATTGAGAGAGACAGAGAGCACAAGAGCAAGTGCTTTTTTCTATTTGTTCACGGCTCACATKAACTTATTTGACCCACACCGCTCCCTGTTGTCATCCCACAGTATTTGACCTTCATCATGATTTATGACAACCCGGTTCCCACGGTAACCCCGAGGAAACTCTCAGCCTCATTGCTTCTTGCCCAATTCCCAGAGAGAAATCTTGAACCTCTCAAAGGGTGACAAGATCTAACCGATGATATCAACTAACTGTCTTCTCAGTACATATTCATTGAACAGGAAAATACTGCAACAGAATACCCTGATGGCACTGATATTGTTTCAAGATATAGGCAAGTCATATTCTTTGCACTGTCATAGTTGTTACCTAGACTGATGCTCCTTTTTCTTTCCTCTTCCGTGGCCTGATCCTGTCCTGGATGTGTGTGTAACCAGCTTATTTTTGACACCCTGTAGGCCTAGGCTGTCTTAGTTCTGGAGCAGTGGGTTTGGAGTGGAACAAGTACCCTGCCTGAGGGGGATATGACGATGAAGAGTTCCCAACAGTTCAACTACTCTACTCATCAACCGTTCTGATCCGTGATTTCTGATGATGCTCTCAAAGGATTAGTGGAGGACTATGCTCTAGGGTTGATAAGGTTGTCCCTCATATTCCAATCCCATTCCACCAATCCAATCTATTTGAGTTGACAAAGATGATTGGATGCTTGCCTGTTGTTAAACATGGAACCACCAACCAGTAGATTAAATTCATTGAAAGTCATGCCCCAAATGTTACCTAATATGGACACTTGGCAAAGTCACTGTGAAGAAGTACTTGAGGCCATAAGCTTCTGAATTATGCAACAGTCATTGGTGTAGTAGACTGCTCCTATTAAGTTAAACGCATATAAAAACTAGGCGCTAGGACCCAGTGCACGTTAGCGCTGCTGCTGCCAGAAGATGGAGACCAGACGGGAGGGAACAAGAGGAAGAGGCGAAGCAAGAGGATTTACTCCGCCCAATTCTGTCCTCGTGAGATAAGACATTTTTGTTTGGTCGTCTATGAGAGAGTGTCGGATTACGTGAAGCTTATTTGATCGAATATACATTTCATAATGTTTAGGCTGTTGCAAATGTAACGATATAAGTGGATGAACGTGGCATTCCGGCAACTTTCAGAAAAACTACTTAGTTGTCCCTGTTGTTCACATGTGTATCTGCACTCTCATTGGCTAGAATTGTCCCACCTGATCTCGCCTGCCTTCAATAATTGAGGACATGTATTTCCATTGTTAGAGCGGTCCCTCGGCTATCTTGTCGGCTAAATAGAACATATCATCTTTGAGAACAATGCAAGAGCTGTCTGGTAGTGCTACAGAGAGATTGAGATTGGGAACAGTTGTGAAAGGGATAGTAAAAAGCTAACCACATATTCCATTGCTTGGAGTAACAGACAATACCAGCCTGACGCAACGAGGAGAAATTGAKACACGGTGAATAGGTGCAGATAGAGAGTCGGGTCATTTTCCACGCAGGTWGAAAAGTATGCTGCAAATGAATGAATTTGATGTGGTGCTGAATTGGGTCATGCAGACCACAAGAAAAGCGAAAGACACACACACCTGCCTCCCGTTGCCTTGCAGGTTGAGCGGTGTGCGCTTTCCATAGAGGAACGGAAAATCTTGCCACCCATTACCAAACCGTAGAAGATAACGGTGTCAATTCTCCAGTGGCGCCGAATAATCCAAAACAGAAGAGTGCCTTTACGCACGGAACCAAACAGAGAATTACCAACACAGACGAGAAAACAAGACACAAACCCGGACCGCAATTCAGTTCACACTGTAGGCTATACTTTTTTCAGATAAAATAACACAGCATAATTGTGCTTTTATTATAAACTGTCATATTATTGACTCATTCGTTAATGTTGAAATATGATTCATTTAATTTAAATCAGAATAGATCAAAAACAGGAGATCTCGCCGACCAGACCCCAGTGAATCAACCGGTCAATTAAAGAGTGCAGGTGCTCCTTGCACCGCGCGAATGCAGGACCACGGAGGAGAGAGACAGGTCGCCAGCAGGTGAGTTTAGTTTCAACATCTGATTGGATTATCACACACAGATCAATTGAAAGTTACCTGATTAACATAGGCCAGCCATACATCGTGTAAAAATGATGCAATGGCAATTTAAATCATAAACGCAATGAACCGTTATTTATTGGTCAGTATAGGGTTTGTTTGTTTGTAGGCCTATGATGCTTTAGGCTATATGCATCACAGAGAAAGATCCCTAATATTTTGCTGAAAAAGTGCATACTTTTTGGTGTAGTCTGAAGATTTCCAGTGGACTTGATTGTGGATTATTCATTCAGCAGATTGGGGTCATTAGGCCTATGTCCCATATATTTGAGGAACATTTTCTCTAGACTTTAACTATTCACCATGCAATGTGTTATCTTTGGGGAAAAGGTGACATCTTCATGATAGATTTAAGGGGCAAGGGTATGAGGTCAGGTCAATGTAAAAGTGATCTCTTCTGAACCAAACTCACTGCGACAACACCACCATCCTTTTCATCCCCCAAAAGGTATTAATCTAGTGCCTGTACATTTTAAATCAGGCAGGATGTCCTTTACCGGGCAACACTCTGCATTTGCTATTCAGTACCATTATACACAAATAGATTAACGAAATGGGCACTCAGGAGGCATCATAAAGTGAGTGTACAGTCTGGTCAGTGGTGGTAATATCTCACTGGTAATGCCCTGAAATGCATTTAAATGAGTGTCTGACTCTATTGAACAAAAAACAATAGAAGCCGCAAGCCTTCTGGGGAGTAATGCACTCTAAATGAAACATGATGACAGCGAAGAGTTGGACATTCATTTACTTCACCATGTATTGCTTGATAACAAAACAATACTTCCTTGCCTTGACCTTGTATGGCAATAACAGTACCATACTTTGTTTAAACCTTTACACACGTGGAAATGGGCCTATATGGATAGGGCCAAATGTAAATGTTTCTAACTGAATAAATATAAAAAGCATATGCATGACCATGGTAGCAATTGAAAGAGAACACTTTGGAGATTATGGAGAAATTATCAGACCAAAGGTGAGGAGACAACAGTTCTCCTGACTGAAGACTGAATTCAAACATTAAAACTGTTAATTTTATGTGCATTTTACATTTACTGTACTTTTTGCAGCATTTGTCAATAATGAAATCTGAAAATACTCTGGATACATTCAGTAACATAATAACAATATTCATGAAAATGTTGAGGTAGGTGCAACATATAAGAAACAATTATTACAAAGGTTTGAGTGAGAGGCCTAACTGGTGTTGTTGTTTAGGCAATCCCCACAAAACTTCCATTATAAATCTCAATCTGGGTCAGGTGGGCATCATTTGTGAACATGACTAGCTAGTTATACTAATATGATCTTACAGTGTTAGGCTTTCACAAGGCACTTCAACTAAACATATTGTAATTTTGGTGCACATAGAATCAACTCATGAGTGCAAATTTTCTTCAAAATATGACAAACATAGGTTCATTCTGTTTAGGACAACCCAGGGTATGACGCATGTCATCCTTGTAACTGTAAATCAAACATAGCGATCATAAATGTTGATATTGTAAATGACATGAGTTTTGAAATATGGAAATGGGAAGTGCACATTTGGACTCACGGGTGTGTGTTTCCATCCAAGGTCAGCCATACAGGGATTGTTACAGCCAAACCAATGATCAAGGACATCAGCTGCAGCTGCACATCTATGTAATATCATCAGACAAAATGAGAGTGAGAGACAACCAAATAAAACAGACAAACAAGGAATATTCAATGACCTTAAAATACACTACTGAATTCCAAGAATCAACACTTTTATTTATTATCATACGAAGAATGCCTGTGTAAATGGTTAGTGGGTTTGGGCGCAGGTTAATGTTTATTGTCATAAGTCTTGTCCTGGAGGGAGAATGGAGCGATTACATTTTTATACATTTTAATTATTATTATTATTTTTTTTAAATCTCGTTAGTAGGGACGTCAAACGTTCAGCCTGCTGCATAGGACCTATGGATGCTCTAGTCTAGAGCACCTGGTTAAATTGTGCTTAGGAGGATTTTTTGAATCTCTAAATGGTTAAACTTGTGAAATATTTGATAATTTAAAATATGCGAGTTTGCTTTATTTACTATCATCCTAAATKAAGATATTTAATTAGTTTGTCATATCCAATTAATGTACAGTATATTACGCTACTTTACATGCCGTGGACAGTATGTGATCCTACCTTACACAAGCTGACATTTTGACCACATCGAATTGGGGGRGAAATTACACATCCTTTTTACCTCAGATTGTTGATGTTAGTATAAAAGCTTATAGTCACAATGACACGAGCAATTCCTTAAAACAGATCAATATCTTTGGCTTTGTACTGTTGATTTTGTCATACTCGCTGGGGGTCGCAGGACTTAAAACGCAGCTATCATTTTCTTTCTGAAATGGAACGGATAATTTGGACGGTCTCTTTATATAAATGTCGCTGGCCACACACCAATACACAGATTTGAAAGTCAAACTTTAGTCACTGTTGATATCCTATGGCCAGTCTTGATTCGTTGAAGTTAACAGAAAAAGTTGTTTGCTCCCTTTTTCCGTGATGGCGGTCTCCCAAAATCAACATCTGCCATTCCAAAATGTAGATAGAAGCCTTCTACAAATTCTCATAATCTTGTCACATCTAGCCACTGGGATTTTTGACCGTTCTTCAAGGCAAAACTGCTCCAGCTCCTTCAAGTTGGATGGGTTCCGCTGGTGTACAGCAATCTTTAAGTCATACCACAGATTCTCAATTGGATTGAGGTCTGGGCTTTGACTAGGCCATTCCAATACATTTAAATGTTTACCCTTAAGCCACTCAAGTGTTACTTTACTTTAGCAGTATGCTTAGGGTCATTGTCCTGCTGGAAGGTGAACCTTCGTCCCAGTCTCAAATCTCTGGAAGACTGAAACAGGTTTCCCTCAAGAATTTCCCTGTATTTAGCGCCATCCATCATTCTTTAAATTCTGACCAGTTTCCCAGTCCCCGCTGATGAAAAACATCCCYACAGCACGATGCTGCCACCACCATGCTTCACTGTGGGGATAGGGTTCTCAGAGTGATGAGAGGTGTTGGGTTTGCGCCAGACATAGCGTTTTTCTTGATGGCCAAAAAGCAACATTTTAGTCTCATCTGACCAGAGTACCTTCTTCCAAATGTTTGGGGAGTCTCCCACATGTCTTTTGGAAAACACCAAACGTGTTTGCTTATTTTTTTATTTAAGCAATGTCTTTTTTCTGSCCACTCTTCCATAAAGCCCAGCTTTGTGGAGTGTACGGCTTAAAGTGGTCCTATGGACAGATACTCCAATCTCCTCTGTGGAGCTTTGCAGTTCCTTCAGGGTTATCTTTGCTCTCTTTGTGGCCTCTCTGATTAATGCCCTCCTTGCCTGGTCCGTGACTTTTGGTGGGCGGCCCTCTCTTGGCAGGTTTGTTGTGGTGCCATATTACATTTTTTAATAATAGATTTAATGGTTCTCCATGGGATGTTCAAAGTTTTGGATATTTTTTTATAGCCCGACCCTGACCTGTACTTCTCCACAACTTTGTCCCTGACCTGTTTGGAGAGCTCCTAGTGGTGTTGCAGACTCTGGGGCCTTTCAGAACAATTGTGTGTGTGTGTATATATATATACTGAGATCATGTGACACTTAGATTGCACACAGGTGGACTTTAACTGATTATGTGACTTCGGAAGGTAATTGGTTGCACCAGATCTTATTTAGGGGCTTCATAGCAAACGGGGTGAATACATATGCTCGYACCACTTTCCCATATTATTTTGGGGGGGGATTTTTTGAAACAGACTATTTTGTGTATGTCCATTAAATGAAATCCAAATAAAAATCWATTTAAATTACAGGTTGTAATGCAAAAAAAATTGAAAAACGCCAAGGGGGRTGAATACTTTTGCAAGGCACTGTATTGATTAGGTTATTCCAATTTTATATGTGGCCTTTGAATAGTGTTAGTTTAAACAGCGCAACACCCCAAACGTTTGTCCCCTGTTCTATTGATTTCAGCGTGATATCGATGTAAGTGATTACCAAAAACATTACACTTACTGCGTTGGTGACCGACTTTAATCAAAATGCAACACTTAAAAATGTAGCTAGATGTCTTCTAGAAATTGTCCTCATACCAGTGATGTACACATTATTCCCGGATTCTGTGGGGTTTTAATAGGATGTGCAACCTCCCCATTGGGCGAACACTGGTTGAATCAACGTTGCTTCCACGTCATTTCAATTAAATTATGTGCAACCAACGTGGAATAGATGTTGAATTGATGTCTGTGCCCAGAGGGTCATCTTTCCCCTCTCGTGCAATTGATTTCAACATGATAAGCGATAGGAGTGATTGCTTTTCTCTTTCTGTTTTGGTGACCCCCGTATCAAAATGCAACATTCCAAAATGTAGGTGACTGTGTTCTGCAGGTTGTCGTCTAACAAAATATATCCAATTTCCATGTGGTTTTTGAGTTGTGGTAGTTTCGGAAGCGCATATCTCACCCTAATCGATGAGTGATTTATTGCCACTGGACAAAACAAGTGGCAATAGTGCGTGTGCAGTTGATACGGTGCTTGTTTTATCAAATACAAAGACTTATACTGTCTGATTACTATTGTTGCACATGTACTGTATGTGTAAATATGTTTAGGTTTTCAATATATCACAAACAGTTTTTCATATTGGTTATTGATTTGGACACTTAACTGTATTTTGACATTGGGCTATTTATCAATATGTCTTGTTAACAGAAAGCAGCAAAATCATCAAGTTTCATGAATATAAATTGAACTTTCAACATTTATTTCCAAAGTTATTGTACGTAATCAGGTAAAAACTGCTGAATGAGTCCAAAAACATGCTGTGATTTGATTTACTTGTATGATATACCAGAAATCACCAAGATAGGCTAGCTGCAAAGTCAAAATTGGCTATATTGWAAAAGTTCTGGATTTTCTTGTTGTTGCTTTTTGTTTGGGATAGGCATTAGGGTTAGCAGTGTGGTTAGGGTTAGGTTTAAAATCAGATGTTATGACTTTGTGGCTGTGCTAGCTAGTGACCACTGCAGAGCTGCCTCCAGAAAAAAGATTAATGACGAAAAAAGCTGACCTGCAGTTTAGACATCCGTCTTAATCCAAAACAAAAATGTAACAGTTAAATAAGTAGTGTCTAATACAAATAATAAGCAGAATGTCAGGTGTTAGGGCTGGGCTGGAACAGAAACCTGCACAACCAGAAGATCTCTAGGAGTAAGGTTGGCCGTGCATGTTCTAGGCCTATGCATTGTTACTTTTTAACAGAMTTGTTGTAGTCCTACAATCAATATTAACAGTAAACCAATGGCTTGTAACCAATTGGAGATATACTGTACCCTTCAGTCTATTCAGGACTTGGGACTTTCATTAGGACCTTAATCCGCAGACAGGGTTTAGCAGCTTTCACAGGTCTCTGCAACTGAGATTAGGAAACAAAGAAATTAGACCAGGACTTGCTTAATTATTCTCAAGCGATATAACATTTGATATTTCGTTGCGATTGTGTTTTTGTATAGTCATAGCTAGTTTTGTCTTTGGGAATGGAAATCTGTTCATTATTTAGTTAGCTTGTATACTAGCTTGGTAGCTAACATTGTTGTTTTTAGCAGATAAAGCTATGTTTGTGTCATAAAAAAATATTGGATGGCTGTAAATCCTATTTATATGTAGCTAGCTAGCTAACGTTACCTAGAATAGATGGTTAACTTGATAAACAACTTTCCCATGTGCTACACATCATCGTGGCACCTTCACCTCCTGCTGCTAACTTTACTATCAATTCAGGTACTTCATCCCGCTGCGATGCTTCTTTGGGAAATCTATCAACTTTAATTTTGAAAAATAGATTCGTTCCCAGTCGTAAGGATCATCCCACCCTCAAATAATATGGTCAATATGCACATTTTCATCTCGAGAAAATTTTTTGACTATCTGTTTACAGCCACAATTGAACACTGTTGTCTACAAATGCACCAATAGTTATTTGGGTTTCAAGGTTCACTTGCGCTCCTCCTCAAAAAGCCTTTCAAAAATTGTATTGAGATGTGCCTTTGTTAAGTAAATCAGGTGTTCAATGAGGGGAAAAGGAGACTGGAGTGCCACTTTAAGTGTTCACTAGCAGCTTTGTAAAGCCAATATGCAACTGTACTGTATGAATGACTCACAGCACAGTTTCACCTTATTTACAGGAACATTGTTCAGTACCATACTGTATTATACATAGTAGCCTATCATACACTGGAGCATATGATACATAATAGAACACGCTGTACAGCAAACATTATACACACCACTGCCCTGTAATTGTCACACATCTACTGTAGCCTATGTCCTGTGCAGGGGGCAGGTTGGACACGGGAGAGCTGGTAGGATGGTACAGCATGACGCACTTTGGTGGCAGGTAAGGCGATACACTTACAGTGTAGCTGCATGGATAGGTATGATATTAGAGCAGCCCCTGCAGCGGCTGCATTCCATTCGGAATCGACAAGGTCCGAGGAAAGGGGAAGAAAGCGAGTGATAAGATTGGACTGGATTGCGTTGCAGCCCCTCTGGCTCAGGAACCAAAAGTAGTCAACACAACAGCATGGATTGATGTCACCACAGGGTTGGCATTTGGTGGTAGGATCCCCCCATCGTCATGGTAATCCATCAAGATCTGGTTTTCTGGTTACATTGGTCCCCTCCAGCAGATGTCTGAATGCTTGGTAAATGGCCAAATTCCTCCTTAGTTCCTCCTCATCATATAATACAGCCAAACCGTCTCTCTCCCAGCCCATAGTAGACTCCAGTCACCTCCAGTACAGCCTTGGAGTCACAGTACCCCCATCCATTTCACATCAAAGGGATGGATTCTCCTCCCTGCCTCGGGGATGTTGTGTTTCGATACCATTCCATGTCCTCAATCCTATAGTGTCAGTCATAACATTAAACATTCCTACACTGTAGAATACATGCAAGATGAGGGGGTTCTATAATCTACAGTATATTTTCCTGTTGAGTGCAGTTATTTGACTGTTGAGTGGTTTTGTGTGTCTATGTCTTGTTAATTGCTTTTGTTTGATGTAGACTAGCTATTTCATGTTGAATGGTGCTCTGTAGCTCTACAATCAGCGGTCTCCAACAGGTCGATCGCGWCCAGTAGCTCGCAGCCCRTCTAGGAGTAGCTCGCCAAACAATTCTGAAAGTGCATCTATTTTTCACGTGTTCCACCGCAAACTGTCATAAACAAATCTCACAAGTATCATACACATCAAGCTCCCTGCTACTATCCAATCAAATCCACATTAACATTATTCCACCCCTAGTTAGCCACAATTGGCTTAAAAAGCTAAACGTAACACAATATCTGCCAATTAATTTTCAGCAATATTGCCCCTGTATGTATGTGTGGTATGAGTGTCTGCTATGCACGTAGTGTAGCATAATTATATCATGATTGTATCAATCGGGTGGGCTTTTGTTTAGCAAACTCTGTCATGACAAATGTTTWGCAAAATGCACAATTAAAGGGGTATTACACTCAATTTGAAAGCTGGGAAAAATGTATGATTAGCTCACAACATGTTTCAGAATTTAAAGTAGCATTTGTAGTTAACAGTAGCACACTGCCTAGTCTAGTGTCTCTGAATCGAACTGTTAAACTCACAATAGAGCAATTGTAGATGGACAGTTGACTGCTCTCTGGTTGTTTATCTTCGGGGTAGGGTTAGCTCTCGGTTCTGCGGTCCATGTGGTCCACTCATGCTGTTACGTAGACGATTCAGTTATTTACTACTGAGCGGTGGACCGCAGAGCTCTATGACACTCACTCAAGAACAGGACGCTCTGATTGAACAGGGTGTTTGTTGAGGTTATATGGAATGAAGTGTTTAGTTGTTCCTCTCAAGCAGGTCCCCAGTGTTCACAAAGTGTGATTGTGTGTGTGAGAGAGACCCTTTACCTGTTGTGTGAGAGACAGTGTGACCCAATGTATGTGTCCTTGTCTTTGACGGGAAACTGTACACAACTAGATCATTCTTAACTGATAATGAATCTTCAGCTGAGACAAGAGGTAGAGTCTGTTTGGGCCTGGCAGAGAGAAGTGAGTCAGACTATGAAATCAAATGTTTTATTTCATTAGTCTATTGTTTACATTTCTCAAGAATTATTGGGGAGTTGGACTAAAAAAGCACTGAAGAGAGCAATCTCTCTATATTGATTTGCTGTGTGGACATTTGCTGTTTTAGACACCCACTCCCCATCTTTTCAAAGTTATTATGCCATTTCCCCAGAATGGAATGCAACAAATGTCCGTGTTTCATTTCATTGAAGGTTTTTGACCCCTCCAACCCATCAGCACACATTGCTGTTTGGCTAAAACCCAAAAGGTTACATTGGCCTAAAATAGACCTACGGTAATGATGACAGGAATGCAGCTATGGTTGATACAAGTGAGCCACTCAAAATAGTGCCCCAGTTTACAGACAATTTGCCAAAGCTTTTCAACATAGTTATATATTTTTTATATCCATTATATTGGCTGATTTGCCTAAACTCAAGCATGCTAGCAGATACCCATAGACTTCCAGTCATTGCGCTATCGCTAATTAGCATTGGCTTGCAAAACTAACTCTAACTCCCTTCACACTGGCCAAAGAGACATAACAATTATATCGCTTAAACCCTTAACTTAATCAATCCCAGAACAACAGCAAAGGACCTTGTGAAGATGCTGGAGGAAACGGGTACAAAATAATCTATATCCACAGTAAAACGAGTCCTATATCGCCATAACCTGAAAGGCCTCTCAGCAAGGAAGAAGCCACTGCTCCAAAACCGCCATAAAAAAGCCAGACTACGGTTTGCAACTGCACATGGGGACAAAGATATACTTTTTGGAGAAATGTCCTCTGGTCTGATGAAACAAAAATAGAACTGTTTGGCCATAATGACCATCGTTATGTTTGGAGGAAAAAGGGGATGCTTGCAAGCCGAAGAACACCATCCCAACCGTGAAGCACGGGGGTGGCAGCTTCATGTTGTGGGGGTGCTTGCTGCAGGAGGGACTGGTGCACTTCACAAAATAGATGGCATCATGAGGGGGGGAAATTATGTGGATATATTAAAGCAACATCTCAAGACATCAGTCAGGAAGTTAAAGCTTGGTCGCAAATGGGTCTTCCAAATGAACAATGATCCCAAGCATACTTCCAAAGTTGTGGCAAAATGGCTTGGAGTGGCCATCACACAGCCCTGACATCAATCCCATAGACAATTTGTGGGTAGAACTGAAAAAGCGTGTGCGAGCAAGGAGGCCTGCAAACCTGACTCAGTTACACCAGCTCTGTCAGGATGAATGGGCCAAAATTCACCCAACTTATTGTGGGAAGCTTGTGGAAGGCTACCCAAAACGTTCAACCCAAGTTAAACAATTTAAAGGCAATGCTACCAAATACTAATTGAGTGTATGTAAACTTCTGACCCACTGGGAATGTGATGAAAGAAATAATAGCTCTACTATTATTCTGACATTTCACGTTCTTAAAATAAAGTGGTGATCCTAACTGACCTAAGACAGGGAATTTTTACTAGGATTAAATGTCAGGAATGGTGAAAAACTGGGTTTAAATGTATTTGGCTAAGRTGTATGTAAACTTCCGACTTCAACTGTATATACAAAAGTATGTGGACACCCCTTCAAATGAGTGAATTTGGCTATTTCAGCCACACCCGTTGCTGACAGGAGTATAGAATCTAGCACACAGCCATGCAATCTCCATAGACAAACATTGGCAGTAGAATGGCCTTACTGAAGAGCCCTGTGACTTTTAACGTGGCACCGTCATAGGATGCCACCTTCGCTAAATGTCAGKTTGTCAAATTTCTGCCTTGCTAGAGCTGCCCTGGGCAACTGTAAGTGCTGTTATTGGGATGTGGAAATATCTAAGAGCAACAACGGCTCAGCTGCGAAGTGGTAGGCCACACAAGCTCACAGATTGGGACTGCGGAGTGGTGAAGCGCGTAGCTCATAAAAATCGTCTGTCCTCAGTTGCAACACTCACTACCGAGTGTTGACGTTGCGTCCAGAGTCATAAGAACTGATAGTCRGGAGATTCAKAAAATGGGTTTCCATAGCCAAGCAGCCGCACACAAGCCTAAGATCACCATGCACAATGCCAAGCGTCAGCTGGAGTGGTGTAAAGCACGACACCGAATACAAACAGTGTAGCTATTCCCTCCGCAAGGCAATCAAACAAGCTAAGCGTMAGTATAGAGACAAAGTAGTTGCAATTCAATGGCTCAGACACAAGAGGTATGTGGCAGGGTCTACAGTCAATCACGAACTACAAAAAGAAAACCAGCCCCGTCGCGGACCAGGATGTCTTGCTCCCAGACGGACTAAATAACTTCTTTGCTCGCTTTGAGGACAATACAGTGCCACTGACACGGCCCGCTACCAAAACCTGCGGGCTCTCCTTCACTGCAGCCGACGTGAGTAAAACATTTAAACGTGTTAACCCTCGCAAGGCTGCAGGCCCAGGCGGCATCTCCAGCCGCGTCCTCAGAGCATGCGCAGACCAGCTGGCTGGTGTGTTTACGGACATATTCAATCAATCCTTATCCCAGTCTGCTCCTCCCACATGCTTCAAGAGGGCCACCATTGTTCCTGTTTCCAAGAAAGCTAAGGTAACTGAGCTAAACGACTACCGCCCCGTAGCACTCACTTCCGTCATCATGAAGTGCTTTGAGAGACTAGTCAAGGACCATATCATCTCCACCCTACCTGACACCCTAGACCCACTCCAATTTGCTTACCGCCCCAATAGGTCCACAGACGACGCAATCGCAACCGCGGAAGTGTAGGCCACAAGCTCACAGAATGGGATCCGGGGAGTGGTGAAGCCGTAGCTCAAAATCGCTTCCTCAGTGCAACACTCATACCGATGTGTAATGCAGTTTGACGTCTGTCGAGTCATAAGAATGAATAGCGGGAGATTTCATACATAATGCGTTCCATAGCCAAGGCAGCCGCACACAAGCCTAAGATCACCTAGCACAATGCCAAGCGTCAGCTGGATGGTGTGAAAGCACGAACGAATAAGGAACAGTGTAGTCTATTCCCTCCGAAGGCAATCAAACAAGCTAAGCGTAAGTGATAGAGACAAGAGTTGCAAGTTTCAATGCTCAGACAACAAGAGGTATTGGCAGGGTCTCATGTAACACGTTACACTGACAAAAGAAAACCAGCCCGTCGGCGACCCAGATGTTTTGCTCCAGAGGACTAAATAATTCTCTCTGCTGACTCTGCTTTCCTGTGTAGGATGGAACATACAGCGTGGCAGCTGAAGTGGACCCGTCATGACCCTAACTTGGTGAGTTTCTCTCGACTGTGCAGGCAAGGAATGTGAGTGAAATGTTAGGGGATTGAAGGCCTTGCTCTCAGGTGCATGCAGGGGCCAGCGGGCATCTCCAGGCCGCGTCCTCAGAGCACGCGCTAGACACAGCTGGCTGGTGTGGTTACGGAGAATATTCAATTAATCCTACTATCCCAGTCGCTCTCCACATGCTCAAGAGGGGCACCAATTGTTTTCCGTTTTTCAAAAGAAAGCTAGGGTACATGAGCTAAACGACTACCGCGACACCGTACTGTGCATCTCTGACTACTCTCCCACTCTCACACCTGTCATCGGATGAAGTGCTTTGGAAAGCACTAGTCACTCGGTACGTTGTCGCGTATCATGATCCAGCACTACTCACCGTGACCACAGTTGTGTGTCTCAGCAAACCACTTGATTGTGAGTCTTAACGCATGGCGGGGTGTTGGAGTCGTGTAATTTAGAGTCACAGGACGACGGCAATCGGAACCACACTGGGACACTGGCTACCCATCTGGGGAAAGAGGGATTCTATGTGAAGAATGCTGGGTTTCATCGGACTAACAGCTCAGCTTACAACTCCACATCAGTAGTGGGCGAACAGCGAGTAGGGTAAATCTCAAATAGGCAGGGGTGGAAATCTAAGAAACAGAGACGACACCCCTGGGTAGCGTGGCCCCAGTGTTAAGGAGGAGCTCAGGTGGCACGTGGGGCAATTAGATGATCGTGTTGTGCCTTTCTATTGAATCGGTTATTAACCAGCCTGGGGGTTTCGGCCCGTCAAGAAAGTCAGGGATCAACGTTCGCACGAGAAGAGGTTGTTTTAGGGATTGCCAGCATAGGTTAGATCTATACAGCTTAGTTGATGAACAGCTTCGCGGCTGAATTACTATGGTGTTTGACTACCAACAATGGCACGCTGATGCTAGTAGTTTTGATTGAACCAGTTCTTATTTCTCCTTAGGTTGCTTTCCTCTTTGTTGTCTAGGTGAGCAACCGGGCAAGTGGTGGAATTTGCGGATTCCAGTGAAGATTGTGTCATCTGTGGGATCTGTTGGCACCCCACTAAAATATCAAAGTTTGCGGTAAGGCTAGAAATCGACGATATTGGAGTGACTACTAGGGGTGTAGGGGCGGCTTGGATTACCAAACAGAGGCATGCTGGAGTCTGAGACGGGCGCTCTGTTGAAGCCATGACCAAGCATGGCGTATTCAAAGCAGCGCATTCCATCAGGGTCGAGTGCCTGGGTGGTCAGGAAAAAATAACCTCAACTCAACGTCAACAAAAAAAGGGAGCTGTTTGGTTTGGACTTCAGGAAACAGCAGAGGGAGCACCCCTGAGTCACATTGATGGGACAGTAGTGGAGAGGGTGAGTATTGTTTAAAGGTTCTCGCGTACACATCACGGACAAAGTGAGATTGTGAGTCCACCACGCCAGCAGACGAGGCGTGTGTCTGAGGTAAAGTACAATCGCAGTGTAGCATAGCCGAGGCGTTTCAACGTTCAGTGAGTGGCTAGAGAAATTTGGCTGTCAAAAGATCAACTATCTTCTATCTCACGCACTGCAAACACTAATGGTGGGACAGACATACGGCGCACGTCGTGGAGTGGTGGTTGGTTTGTCAGCTTGAAAACATGCTGGGGTAAGCTGTGGAGGGCTAAACATTTGACTTCGGTCAGCCGGCCTCAGCGAGAAACGGGATTGACAGGGTCCTCAACAAGACATTTTGTAGTGGAGGGTTTTCTGAGCACAATAGCGGGTGCGAGTTTTCAAACCCGCGCATGGGGGCAAAGCTTTCCTTTGCCCTTTCTTGTATACACAGGAAACCTAACAACGTCCTCCACGGATGTCAACTATGGGGCAAAAGGTGGGATGAATGGCATTTAAAGATCATCAAGGACAACAACACGAGCCACTGCTTGTTTCACCCGCTATTCAATCAGAATGGCGAGGTTTTAGTACAGGTGCATCAAAGCAGGGACAGAGAGACTGAAAAACGTTTTCTATCTCAAGGATCAGACTGTTAAACAGCCATCCACTAAGTATTGGAGTGTGCTGCAACCTAG
>NC_036857.1:36909055-36910728 GCF_002910315.2 Salvelinus sp. IW2-2015
ATTGAGTGGCTGCTGCCAACATACTGACTCAACTCCAGCTCACTTTAATAATGGAAATTGATGGGAATTGATCAAAAATGTATCACTAGCCACTTTAAACAATGCCACTTAATATAATGTATATGTATATACTGTACTCTATAYCATCTACTGCATCTTGCCTATGCCATTCTGTACCATCACTTACTCATATCTTTATGTACATATTCTTTATCCCTTATACACTTGTGTGTGTATAAGGTAGTAGTTGTGGAATTGTTAGGTTAGATTACTCGTTGGTTATTACTGCATTGTCAGAACTAGAAGCACAATCATTTCGCTACAATCGCATTAACATCTGCTAACCATGTGTATGTGACAAATAAAATTTGATTTGATTTGACCATTGGACTCTGGAGCAGTGGAAATGTGTTCTCTGAAGTGATGAATCATGCTTAATCATTTGGCAGTCGGACAGACGAATCTGGGTTTGGCAGATGTCCGGAGAATGCTACCTGCCCGAATGCATAGTGCCAACTGTAAAGTTTGGTGGAGGAGGAACAATGGCCTGGGGTGGTTTTTCATGGTTTGGGCTAGCCCCCTTAGTTCCAGTGAAGGGAAATCTTAACCCTACAGCCAACAAAGACATTCTAGATGATTCTGTGCTTCCAACTTTGTGGCAACAGATTGGGGAAGGCCCTTTCCTGATTCAGCATGACAATGCCCCCGTGTACAAAGTGAAGTCCATACAGAAATGGTTTGTCGAAATCGGTGTTGATGAACTTGACTGGCCTGCACAGAGCCCTGACCTCAACCCCATCGAACACCTTTGGGATGAATTGTAATGCCCACTGCGAGCCAGGCCTAATTGTCCAAGATCTGTTCTCAACCTCACTAATGCTCTTGTGGCTGAATGAAAGCAAGTTCTCACAACAATGTTTCAACATCTAGTGGAAAGCCTTTCCAGAAGATGGCAGCAAAGGGGGAATAAWCTCCATATTAATGTCCGTGAGATTTTTGATGAGCAGGTGTCCACATATTTTTGTAATGTATTTATAAAAAAAATTGACCATTGTTTCCAATTAAAATCACAGTAAGGTACTTAATTGTTACCCAGAAATGATTTGATATTGAGATAAAAATGTCTGCATTGGACCTTTTAAAGTGTAAGAGAGAGATGTCCACTTGAAGTTGGAGACAGTTCCCATGGAAATGTAATGTTAATTTCACACCAAAATGACTAGAGATGAATAGACACTCAAACAGAACAGAATTGTAAGATAGATGAGACGAGGCAGGAGCGATCAATTATAGATTCAAGACAAACAATGTCTACACAAAACAATGCTATGTTTAGTAAATAACAAAATGGACATACAGGTAACTGCCRAAATAATGTAAACACTTTTTGTTTYATTTATTAATTTAAAAATAACATTTTAGGGGGTAGATCCGCTTTAATATTACAGATTGTAGCTTCCATCAATGTAATTGTCTGCATCACTTCCAATCTCCCATATATTTTTTGGCGGTATGAGGCGTTGCGTGGTCCCATGGTGTTTTACTTGCGTACTATTGTTTGTACAGATGAACGTGGTCTTTCAGGAGTTTGGAAATTGCTCCAAGGTGAGCCAGACTTGGTGGAGGTTACATTTATTTTCTTGAGGTCTTGGCTGATTTTCTTTTGATTTTCC
>NC_036857.1:36917072-36928952 GCF_002910315.2 Salvelinus sp. IW2-2015
ATGACGTCAAGCAAAGAGGCACTGAGTTTGAAGGTAGGCCTTGAAATACATCCACAGGTACACCTCCAATTGACTCAAATTATGTCAATTAGCCTATCAGAATATTCTAAATTCATGACATAATTTTCTGGAATTTTCCTAGCTGTTTTAAGGCACAGTCAACTTAGTGTATGTGAACTTCTGACCCACTGGAATTGTGATACAGTGAATTATAAGTGAAATAATCTCTAAACAATTGTTGAAAAAATTACTTGTGTCATGCACAAAGTAGATGTCCTAACCGACTTGCCAAAACTATAGTTTGTTAACAAGAAATTTGTGGAGTGGATGAAAAATACGTTTTAATGACTTCAACCTAAGTGTATGTAAACTTCCGACTTCAACTGTGTGTGTGTATATATGTATATTTGTATATATACATGTATGTATATATGTAATATATATTACTGTTCAAAAGTTTGGGGTCACTTAGAAATGTCCTTGTTTTTGAAAGAAAAGCACTTTTGTCCATTACAATAACATAAAATTKATACAGTGTAGACATTGTTAATGTTATAAATTACTATTCTAGCTGGAAACGACTGATTGTTAATGGAATATCTACATAGGCGTACAGAGGCCCATTATCAGCAACCATCACTCCTGTGTTCCAATGGCACGTTGTGTTAGCTAATCCAAGTTTGTCATTTTAAAAGGCTAATTGATAAATAGAAAACCCTTTTGCAATTATGTTAGCACAGCTGAAAACTGTTGTGCTGATTAAAGAAGCAATACAACTGGCCTTCTTTAGACTGGTTGAGTATCTGGAGCATACTTGTCCTCTTGCTCAGTTGTGCACCGGGGCCTCCCACTCCTCTTTCTATTCTTGTAAGAGCCAGTTTGTGCTGTTTTGTGAAGGGAGTCTACCATGGCTATGCTTCCATAGGATGACAGTGCCCCCATCCACAATTGAACACTTTTGGGAGATTCTGGAGAGGCGGCTGAGACAGTATTATTTTTCCACCCCAATCAACAAAACACCAAATTATAGAATTTCTTGTCAATTCATGGTGTCTCATCCCTCCTATAAAGATCCCAGACACGTGTATAATAATCTATGCCAMGGTGCATTGAAGCTGTTCTGGCTCGTGGTGGCCCAACTCCCTTTAGACACTTTATGTTGGTGTTTCTTTATCTTGGCAGTTAGCTGTACATGAGACAGATACACGAGACAGATACACAAACTGAGAACAACAAAAAAAGAGACCATTTGGCATTAGTCTCCCAGGATTCAGCTCTATTCTATTCTCAAGCCAAGAGTTTGTTCAGTAAAGGTTGTCTGGCTATTCCACTAGCMATCTCGTGTCTATGCATGTGGAGGTCCAAGCTGTTACCATTTTGATATGTGTGTGTGTGTGTGCACGCGCACGCTTACACAGGTTCTGTCTGTTTGTTAGTGTGAATCAGAGGAGGTTGGTAGGAGGCGCTATAGGAGGACGGGCTCATTGTAATGGCTGGAATGGAATTAATGGAATGGTATCAAACACGTCAAACATATGGAAACCACATGTTTGACTCCGTTCCATTTATACCAGTCCAGCCCTTACAATGAGCACGTCCTCCTATAGCTCCTCCCACCAGCCACATCTGGTTCAGACTCTTCTGGACCTTAAAGGGTATGTTTTTGTCCATTAGGGGCATTCTGGGCTTTAAAGGTGATATCTTCCCACTGGGAACACCACGTCATTGCAACATGGAGAATTGGGTAATATTTGGCAGATATGTTAATCAATGAGATTCCACCCTATTTTGACCCACTCAAAAAGACAGCCAAAAGTTTGTTGAATTCTTAATGTGTTATCACTATGCTTTCAACCATCGAAAAGCACCGCCAAATTCCAATGGAAAATCAATGTCTGATTTTTGGTTTACTTCAAGTTTATTTTTTTATTTTATATAGCCCTTCGTACATCAGCTAATATCTCGAAGTGCTGTACAGACACCCAGCCTAAAACCCCAAACAGCAAGCAATGCAGGTGTAGAAGCACCGGTGGCTAGGAAAAACCTCCCTAGAAGGCAAAACCTAGGAAGAAACCTAGGAGGAACCAGGCTATTGTCACCTAAATGTGTTATCGCTGCACTTTCAACCATTTTTAAAAGCACAACAAATTTAAAATGGTAATACAATGTCATATCTTGTTATTTATAACAACTTAATGTGTTATCACTGCTTCATCTAATAGCACAACCAAATGACCTGGATTGCAGTGAGATTACATTGAAGTACATGGTGCAAGTGATCAATGCCGTTTGAGATAATTATTAAGCCAGTGTGAAGGATTTCCACAGACCTGCAACCCTGAACATGGAGGCTCTTCTATGTATATGGTTACTGAGACGATTGTTAGTTACAGTAATCTAAAAATGTGGTCATGGATGTGTTACTCATTTTAAGGATGAATAAATAACGTTACATTAGTTTGTCAGGTATCCATAACATTAGACTATTTACTGTCTTAGAAAAGTAATACTGAATTGTGCTTGGTTGTCAACGCAACCAAATATCAACATTTGAAGGAGAAGTTTCWTCTGCTTGGAGAGCTCCATCTGTGCCACTGAGTCTGGCTATAATTCCAGTATGTCTACAAATTCATATGTTGGACTCCCGTTTCCCTTTCAACCAAAATTCTAAGTTAAAGAATAAGACTAAATCAAATCAATTTTGAATGCACTTTTAAATAGATTTTGATTTGATTTAATCCTATTCTTAGATTTTTGGTTGAGATGGAGACGTAAATSCAACATATTTATTATTAACGTGTAGATTCCTTTTGAAATCAACCAAAGCTAGAAACCCTAGGCCTACATCTATTGTCTATTTTTTTGTTTAATCCTGGGATGAATTTAAACAATAGCTATTGATGACTTACCAAACGCTATGTAGGCCTAAATGGCTTCATTGATGATGTATGATTGATAAAGTATGGTTCCATTTAACTTCCTCTGTTGAACCTACYCTTTGGAATGACTTCGATAGGAACAGTAAATGTATTAAGTGGAGATTTCTCAGCAATCATTCTCACGATAGCACATTGGTTATAGTCAGTGACAAATATCAAAGCTAAGAAGRGCTTGGTTAAAACCTTGAATGGGAGACCGAAGGGATAGCTGTAGATAGATAAACTCTCCAGTAAGAGGTGCTGCCCAGTTTTTTTCTTATAGTGGATTTTACGTTGAAGATCTGACATTGTTTCAAAGGTACAAATTCAGCATATTTTATATAAGGTTTGTCTATGTTGAAAATGGATTACCATGATGAATGACATAATCCTGTGGTTGAAATTTTACCCTCAAAACAAAAGTTTACGTTTATGACTTTTTTCATGTCCAATGTATTTTCCACATCAATTCCACGTCACAATACATTGAAACAATGTTTATTTTAACCAATTTCTGCACAGTGGGTTGTCTGTTAGGGTTAGCAAGGGTAGTGCTGTGCTGACTGCTGCTGGAGAGGTCGTTTTCAGTTCACAGCACATTAAACAATAATGCAGAAAATATGTAATTGCTGCATATGGTGAACTCTAGAGTCTAGTCTTGAGCATTGAAGGTTCAGAGGTGCTAAGAATGACRTTTTATTATTTATTATTTCACCTTTATTTAACCAGGTAGGCTAGTTGAGAACAAATTCTMATTTACAACTGCGACCTGGCCAAGAGAAAGCAAAGCAGTTTGACACATACAACAACACAGAGTTACACATGGAATAAACAAACATACAATCAATAATACAGTAGAAAAAGTCTATACAGTGTGTGCAAGGGAGGTAAGGCAATAAACAGGCCATGGTGGCGAAGTAATTACAATATTGCAATTAAACACTGGCGTGATAGATGTGCAGAAGATGAATGTACAAGTAGAGATACTGGGGTGCAAAGATAGATAAATAAATAAATACAGTATGGGGATGAGGTAGTTGGATGGGMTATTTACAGATGGGCTATGTATAGGTGCAGTGATCTGTGAGCTGCTCTGACAGCTGGTGCTTAAAGTTAGTGAGGGAGATATGAGTCTCCAGCTTTAGTGATTTTTTNTATTTACAGATGGGCTATGTATAGGTGCAGTGATCTGTGAGCTGCTCTGACAGCTGGTGCTTAAAGTTAGTGAGGGAGATATGAGTCTCCAGCTTTAGTGATTTTTTAAAAGTTCGTTCCAGTCATTGGCAGCAGAGAACTGGAAGGAAAGGCGGCCAAAGAAGGAATTGGCTTTGGGGGTGACCAGTGAAATATACATGAATAGGAAATGTGAGACTGGAGTAGATCTGCAATCACCCATTTTAATGGCATCCATACTGTATTATCTAATTGACATACCTAATATTGAAGGGTTTTGATCCAAGTAGTGAAATGTGTGTATGAATCATTTGAGTGTGCAGACTCTTTTCAGTTATTTTACTGGCTCAATAAACTCCGGGACATGAGGATCTCACACAGGTGAAACCCTTATATATCCATGCTGCCTCTCTTTCATAGGTGCTGAGGACAGAGTAGCACAGGGCAGAATGGGAGYGCAGTGGGGCATGTGGCCTTAACTGAACACTAATGTTGAGTCRTGAGGAAAGAGACCCGGTGGAGACGCTCGGCCTCCCTCACGCAGCGCCGCAGCTGCTCTCTGGGAGATATGGGAACACAATGGCCCTTTGATAGTGTCACTGCAGGACTGTGTGCACAGGGGCACACACACACATGAGTGCACAGACACTCACAYACAAACAAACACATGCGGTRCACACACACACACCAATATACGTGCAAACTGAGCTCACATAGTCACACACTTGTACACACTCAAACATTCACAACACATTCAGTGCACGCATTSATCCAAACCCAGACTCACACATAACACTCTATCAACACACCCACAAAGCACTTTGCACGATCCCCATATCCTGGTTCCCATTTAGAACATTATACTGCAGCTGATGGTATCTCTCTTCCCCTCATCCCATTCTGGGTCTCTTTAATCATGTTCTGCAAAGGAAATGAGGTGGCTGCGTCTTWGGTTCTGAGGTGTTTTTGTCTTAGTGGAGGCTGAGTAATGCAATTAGATTTGATGCCGGAGTGTTGCATGTTCCCCCCTGGAGACCTACGCGGCTGCAACTACAGCTAGCCAGCTAGCGCTTAAGGAGTGCCAGTAAACAAACAGTCCTTCATCTACTGAGTTCATTATGATTGATGGGTCAGGAGCGGGATGGGGAGTCCGGTCTACTCAATCAGTTAAAACATTTTTGTAACCCAACCTGTTCAAAGCTATTTTTTTATAACAGCAAATGAGCTACATATACAATGAGTATACAATAACATTTTAAGGACACCTGCTCTTTCCATGACATACACTAAGCAGGTGAATCCAGGTGAAAGCTATGATCCCTTATTGATGTCACTTGTTAAATCCACTTCAATCAGTGTAGATGAAGGGCAGGAGACAGGTTAAAGAAGGATTTTTAAGCCTTGAGCCAATTGAGACATGGATTGTGTATGTGTGCCATTCAGAGGGTGAATATACAGTATATATAATAAATATTTGAACGGGGTATGCACTGTCTATGCAGTATATACTCTATAGACAATGCACTGTACAGTTTTCACTCCTAGGCAGAAGACATGCTTTGACTTATGTTTATTTCTCGGTCTTGGCTCTAATCGTGACTGAGTACAGGAGTATATGTGTTCTGATAGAAGATACTTAGCGAGGCACACTTATATTTTGGCCTTGTTTAGTCCAAGCGTGTGAAGATCTGGCAGCTCCAAATAGTTGCACCCTATTGCAGTTTCTTCCCTCTAATTAATAATGTAATATTTATTACTTTCTTCCCACAAGATAGCTGAGTAATCTTAATTGGACGAGAGGAAGAACAAAGAACAAAAGCTGGGCTGTGGARGGAGGGAGGGAGAAAGAGCCTTCAGTGAACTAGTCTCTCTTTGTCTGTGCGTGTGCGAGGGAGATTGCTCGCTTACCAATGGCCCATCTGTGTGGGAAATACACACTGATGGGGTGTGTGAGTGTTGTGATATCCATGCACAATAGATGACATCTCCGTGTGAGACCAGCCTTATCAATAACCCTATCTGTGTGTACAATACGTAACCACACAGCACATAAAAACAGTCACACACAGTGACAAGATTAATACGTTAGTTTCTTTGTTTGTTAGGTCCGCCTTTTATTCCAATTAGCTCATCTTTTTCTTGTATATATATWTTTTTTTATATTGAAGTTTTACAAAATGTATATTGTTGTAAGTACAAAGATTTGACCATATCCCAACCACCCTCCCTTCCTTCCTCCACACAACACCCCCCAGTCCCTTCCCTACCTCAGYCCACCCACRTCGATTCCCAAGCACTCACCCCATATACCCAACCYACCCCACACCCTCCTTCAGGTCCCAGAGATAACATCAAGTGTTGTTTTGTTAGATCAAATCCTTTTTCATATCCTGAAAGGTTCATATAGCATGCACGATCGATTTTGTATTTCCACTCGTTCAATTCGCAAAGAAAGGAATCTGTGAAATCTCACCCTAAACRTTGTTTYAACCAGTCAAATCGCATTCGTATGTATTCCTAAGAGATCCTAGAACGTAACGAGACTTCACTATATCATTAGGGGTGTAGTATATCCTATAGGTCACCATATTTGGTCAGAGAGCGACGCCTTCATGGCAGGCCGATGACGCGGACGGTCTTCACTTGAACGACTCTACCTTTGTCAAATAAGCACCAATTGGGGTCAAACAAAGCTGGCTAGATAGCCAATGAGCTGGGCTTTACGGGAGTATCCGGTAAACCATGTATCTGTYGTAAAATGTAGCTACTAACCTTGTACAACWGCATACCTTTTCATTTTGGACAAAAATTATAAGAATATTCAGAGTTATGAAAACTGGTTGTTTTGCAAATGTTGAACTTATAATATGGCTACTAAGTTACTGGAAAGCTAATCAAAGTCCAAGTATACAGATTTGATGATATTCTTGCAGAAAAAATGTAATATGAATGCAAGTGTTCTCTTTCACAATTTGCCCAAATGTACCTGGGTGACTTCACACTAAATGTCGTGTAGCTCGCTCATACTTCAAGTTACCCGTCTGAAACTTTGCACATGCCCTGCTGCATCTTGTGGACACTATTGGAACCAGCGTGATGGCTGGAACAGGACCTTTCTGCTACATTTCAAAAGATGATTGGTAAAAAAAACTGGGTTTTTTTTCTTTGTATTTTTCTTTTACCAGATCCATTGTTCTCCTACATTCAATATCCCATTTCCACAAACTTCAAAGTGTTTCCTTTAAATGGTACCAATAATATGCCACTATCCTTGCTTTCAGGGCCTGAGCTACAAGCAGTTAATTTTGGTATGTCAGTTCCCCCTTTTTTTTTCTTTTTTTTTGTCTTAAACAACAATGCAGTTAAAAAAATTAAAGTAAGAGATAAGAATAACAAATAATTAAAAGCAGCAGTAAATAACAAATAGTGGGGCTATATACAGGGGGTACTGGTACAGATTCAATGTGCGGGGGCACCGATTGTCGAGTAATTTGTATTTTTTACCTTTATTTAACTTAGGCAAGTGGGTTAAGAACAAATTCTTAATTACAATAACCCACTGTTTTCATAGGCTGTCAACTGCCTTGTTCAGGGGCAGAACAACAGATTTTTACCTGTCAACTCGGGATTCGATCTTCGCCAAACCTTTCGTTTACAGGCCCAAGACTCTAACCACTAGGCTACCTGCCACCCCAAATTGAGGTAATATGTACATGTAGGTAGAGTTATTAAGTAACTATGCATAGATAATAACAGAATTAGCAGCATCCTAGATGGGGAAGTAGAATCGTGTTTATAAGCCTCTTGGACCTAGACTTGGTGCTCCAGTACCACTCTGCCATGAGTAGTAGAGATAACAGCTATCACTAGAGTGTCTGGAGTCTTTGACCAATTTTTAGGGCCTTCGTCTGACACGCCTGTGTTAGAGGTCCTGGATGGCATGGAACCTTGGCCCAACGGTGATGTTACTGGCCGTACGCACTACACTCTATAATGCCTTGCGGTCAGAGGCCAAGCAGTTGCCGTACCAGGCAATTGATGCAACCCGTCAGGATGCTCTCGATGTGCAACTGTAAAACCTTTTTGAGGTCTGAGGACCATGCCAAAATCTTTTCAGTCTCCGTAGGGGGAATAGGTTTTGTCTTGCCCTTCTTCACGACTGTCTTGGTGTGCTGGACCATGTTTATTTGTTGGTGATGTGGACACCAAGGAACTTGAAGCTCTCACCTGCTACCAACTGCAAGCCCGTCGATAAGAATGGGGTGTGCTCTGGTCCTCCTCTTTCCTGTAGTCAACACAATCTCTCCTTTGTTTGATCACGTTGAGGGAGGAGGTTGTTGTCCTGGCACCACACGGTCAGGTCTCTGACCTCCTCCTATTAGGATGTCTCATCGTTGTCGGTGATCAGGTCTACCACTTTGTGTCATTGGCAAACTTAATGATGGTGTGTTGGAGTCGTACCTGGCCGTCGCAGTCATAAGTGAACGAGGTGACGTAGCAAGAGGTGACTGAGCACGCAGCCCTGAGGAGGCCCCGTTGTGAGGACAGTGTGGCGGATGTGTCGGTAACAACACATACCTTACCACTAGGGTGGCCCATCAGGAAAGTCCATGATCCAGTTGCAGGGGAGGTGTTTAGTCCCAGTGGTCTCAGCTTAGTGATGAGCTTTGAGACACTATGGTGTGAGCTACTGACTGTAGCAATGAACAGCATTCTCACATAGTATTCCTTTGTTGGTCCAGGTGTGAAGAGGCCAGGTGGATTGCAATAGAAGATCTGCATATCTTGTGGATCTATTGGTTCGGCTGTATGCAAATAAATGGAGTGGGTCTAGGGTTTCGGATCAAATGGTGTTGATGTGAGCCATGACCAGTCTTTTCAAAGCTAATTCATGGCTACTATGTCGACTACGTTCGAGAAGCATTACGTGCAGGTTACCCTCTAGTGTTCTTGGTGCACCAGCGACTATGGTGGTCTGCTTGAAACATTGGTATTACAACTCAGTAATCAGGGAGAGGATTGAAATGTCAGTGAAGACCCCATGCCAGTTGTCAGCACATTCTCGGAGTATACGTCCTGGTAATCCCATCTGCACTGCGGCCTTGTGAATGTTGACCTGTTTAAAGGTCTAGCTCAACATCGGCTGCAGAGAGTGTGATCACACAGTTGTCCGGAACTCTCATGCATGTTTCAGTGTTGCTTGCCTCGACGCGAGCATAGAAGTTATTTAGCTCGTTCTTGTAGACTTGTCTCACTGGCAGCTCTCGGCTGTGTTCCCTTTGTAGTTCTGTAATAGTTTGCAAGCCCTGCCACTTTATATAATGTTTTCATACCCTACATTACTCATCTCATATGTATATACTGTACTCTATACCATCTACTGCATCTTGCCTGCTATGCCGTTCGGCCATCACTCATTCATATATTTTTATGTACATATCCATATTAATTCCTTTACACTTGTGTGTGTATAAGGTAGTTGTTGTGAAATTGTTAGGTTAGATTACTTGTTAGATGTTACTGCATGGTCGGAACTAGAAGCACAAGTATTTCGCTACACTCGCATTACCATCTGCTAACCATGTGTATGTGACAAATATAATTTGATTTGATTTGACATCCGATGAGCGTTGGAGCCAGTGTAGTATTCGATCTTAGTCCTGTATTGACACTTGCCTGTTTGATGGTTCGTCGGAGGTGATATTGGGATTTCTTATAAGCTTCCGGGTTAGAGTCCTGCTCCTTGAAAGCGGTAGCTCTAGCCTTTAGCTCAGTGCAAATGTTGCCTATAATCCATGGCTTCTGGTTGGGGTATGTACATAGTCACTGAGGGACGATGTCATCGATTCACATATTGTTGAAGCCAGTGACTGATGTGGTGTACTCCTCAATCCCGGATCATATTCCAGTCTGTGCTAGCAAAACTATGCTGTAGTTTAGCATCTGCTTCATCTGACCATTTTTTTACACACCGAGTCACTGGTGCTTCCTGCTTGAATTTTTGCTTGWAAGCAGGAATCAGGAAGATATAATGACGGTCAGATTTGCCAAATGCAGGGCGAGTTTTTAAAAACATTTTATTCCCTCTGGTTGCACATTTAACATGCTGATATAAGTTTTCCTGCGTTAATTAATGTCCCCGGCCACTAGGAGCGCCGCCTCTGGATGTGCGTTTTCCTGTTTGCTTATGGTGGTATACAGCTCATTGAGTGCTGTTTTAGTGTAGACAGCTATGAAAAATACAGATGAAAACTCTCTAGGTAAATAGTGTGATCTACAGCTTATCATGAGATACTCTACCTCAGACGAGCAAAACCTTGAGATTTCCTTAGATATCGTGCACCAGCTGTTGTTTACAAATATGCATAGGACGCCGCCCCGTGTATTACCAGAGGCTGCTGTTCTGTCCTGCCGATAGTGTATAACCCGCCAGCTGTATGTTATTAATGTCGTCGTTCAGCCACAACACGGTGAAACATAAAATATTACAAATTTTAATGTCCCGTTGGTAGGATATACGTCCTTTTAATTTGTCCAATTCATTTTCCAGCGATTGAACGTTAGCTAGCAGTACGGAGTACAAAGGCAGATTAGCCACTCGTCGCCTGATCAAGCTGATATCTCAAAGTGCTGTAGAGAAACCCAGCCTAAAACCCCAAACAGCAGCAAATATGCAGGTGTAGAAGCACGGTGGCTAGGAAAAACTCCCTAGAAAGGCTGAAACCTAAGAGGAACCAGGATATGAGGGGTGGCCAGCCCTCTTCTGGCTGTGCCGGGTGGAGATTATAACAGAACATGGCCAAGATGTTCTATTGTTCATAAATGACCAGCATGGTCAAATAATAAATCACAGTGGTTGTCAAGGGTGAACAAGTCAGCACCTCAGGAAAAATGTCAGTTGGCTTTTCATAGCCATCAATTAAGAGTATCTCTACCGTCCTGCTGTCTCTAGAGAGTTTGAAAACAGCAGGCCTGGGACAGGTAGCCACGTCCGGTGAACAGGTCAGGGTTCCATAGCCGCAGGCAGAACAGTTGAAACTGGAGCAGCAGCACGGCCAGGTGGACTGGGGACAGCAAGAGTCATCATGCCAGGTAGTCCTGAGGCATGGTCCTAGGCTCAGGTCCTCCAAAGAGAGAAAGAAAGAAAAAGAGAGAAAGAGAGAATTAGAGAGAGCATACTTAAATTCACACAGGACACCGGATAAGACAGGAGAATACTCCAGATATAACAGACTGACCCTAGCCCCCGACACATAAACTACTGCAGCATAAATACTGGAGGCTGAGACAGGAGGGTCAGAAGACATTGTGGCCCCATCCGATGATACCCCCGGGACAGGGGCAAACAGGCAGGATATAAAACCCCACCCCTTTGCCAAAGCACTGCCTCACACAACTAGAGGGATATCTTCAACCACCAAACTTACCATCCTGAGACGAGGCCGAGTGTATCCCACAATGATCTCCGCCACGGCGCCAACCAGACAGGAAGAATCACTTAATCCTCACAAGGCACCCTGATCTCTTTCCACAAAATCTCAGTTTCCTTCTCCAGCGAATGACGGGGATGAGGGCCTGTTCGGGTGTTTGAGTATATCTTTCCCGTCCAACTCATTAAAGAAAAACTCTTCGACTGCCGGGATGCTGACCTTCTAGGCAGAGTTCCTCTGTCCAGTGTCCGTGTTCTTTTGCCCATCTTAATTCTTTGTTTTTAGACCCCTTATGGCAGAGTTGCACAAGAAAAGCCATATCTCAGACTGGCCTATTAAAACAAAAGATTAAGAACCAG
>NC_036857.1:36929674-37010242 GCF_002910315.2 Salvelinus sp. IW2-2015
CTGGACTCCTATCTGAAAGTATTGCCTTTCTCTAGCCTTTCAAAGATGATGAACAAAAAAATAAATAGAAAACGCATTGTTTTTTTGTTTGTATTATCTTCTAGCAGATCTAATGTGTTATATTCTCCTACATTAATTTCACTTTTCCACAAACTTCAAAGTGTTTCCTTTCAATGGTATCAATAATATGCATATCCTTGCTTCAGGTCCTGAGCTACAGGCTGTCATTTTAGGCAATAAAAAAAAAAAAGGGTCTGATCCTTAATTAAGCCAATTATATTACTGTTGCCTGCCGTTTTAGTTTAATGTGATGGCAATGACATTTGTTTTGGMTGATTATTAGGTGGAGGTCGATAGCTAAATTATCTTCAACCTAGCTTAGATTTTAGCTAGCTAGCTGCTCTGTAAGCTAGGTTAACTTGCTAGAAAGTTAGAGAAASAAGTTGTGGAAAAAGTCACTAAACTAAACATGTTTTATTATCAACTGAAACAATATGTTTCTCCTGTCGTGAATGAAAAGGTCATATTTTCCCTAAGTAAATATGATGAACGAGAGACTAGGCTCTCTTCCATCTTGTCTTGGGTTGTGAAACTCTCCCTTTGGTCTCTGTCCAGTAGAGGAACAAGATTGCTTGAAGATTACATACAGTATGGTGTAAGGAAATGCATCACGATGTGTACGGGGCATAATTATTTACGTACAGGTAACTGCCAAAATAAAGGAAACACCAACATAGAGTCTCAATAGGGCGTTGGGTGACCACGAGCCATCAGAACAGCTTCAATATGCCTTGGCATAGATTCTACAAGTGTCTGGAACTCTATTGGAGGGATGTGACACCATTCTTCCACAAGAMATTTCATAATTTGGTGTTTTGTTGATGGTGGTGGAAAACACTGTCTCAAATGTCACTCCAGAATCTCCCATAAGTGTTCATTTGAGTTCCTTGCTCAGAACATGAGAACATATGAAAGCTGGTGGTTCCTTTTAACATGAGTCTTCAATATTCCCAGTTAAGAAATTKTAGTTTAATTGACATATGCGCTATTGTTGATGTTGCTTTATCTGATCACCACTGTGTATTTAAAAAAAAGTTTTGCCCTTAGCACAGTGTAATACTGAACGCATTATTAAGAAACGCTATCTTACCTCTGAAGTTGCTACAGATTTTATTGAGTGTATGAACAGTACTCCACCACCTATTCTGCCTTCTTCATGTGAGGATTTAGTTGATAACTTTAATAGCAAACTAAGGGCAACTATTGATGCCATAGCTCCAGTAAAKTTGAAAAGGCCACATCCAAATGGAGAGCCCCTTGGATGAGTGAGGAAACTAATCAGTTAAAGAGAAATTGCAAATGCAGAGCAGAAGTGGAGAAAGTCAAAGTTGCAGGTTCATTATGATATTCTGAGAGAGCAACTTGGCATATATAACAAGGCAATTAGAAATSCCAGAMGGACACATTTTTCTGTCTTGATCACTATTAATCAGTATAACTTAAGAGGGCTCTTCTCTACCATTGATGACCTGAYAAATTCTACCCCCGCAAACCAATGTGAATTTGCGGCATATTTCAGAAATAAGATAACCAACATTAGGCTAGGTATCAGTCAAGCAAGAACTGATGAGAAGTTTGATATGTGCCCTARCCTACCACGCAACGGCACTATGGATTTATTTTCATTGGTTGACACAGATATGCTCAGGAAAAGGATATCACAATTTAAGCCTTCTACCTGCCTTCTCGAACCTAACACTCTCTTCAAAACTGTTTTTAATTGCATATCTGAAGAAGTGCAATCTGTTGTTAATCAATMCCTGTTTACAGGCACTTTCCCCACTGCACTAAACTGCAATGGTGAAACCCCTTCTGAAGAAAAGTAATCTAGATTGTTCAGCTTTTAGCAATTTTCGGCCAATCTCCAACCTTACATTCTTAAGCAAAATTCAGGAAAAAGTGGCAGCTGTAATTTTGAAAAATTACAATCTGGTTTTCGTGCCCAGCACAGAGACAGTGGTAAATGATCTTAGAGCCAACACAGATAYCAAACAGCTCTCTGTCCTTGTACTCTCAGATTTAAGTGCTGCATTCAACACTGTTGACCATGATGTCCTTCTGGACTGACTGGAGAGTTGGGTTGGCCTCTCCGGTCCAGTTCTAAATTGGTTTAGGACCTATTTAACCAGTCAAGAGTTTTCTGTCACCCTTGGTGACCATAACTTAGAGAAAATACAAAACACATGTGGCGTTCCACAAGGTATGATTTTGGGTCCGGTACTGTTCAGTTTTTATATATGTTACCTCTTGGCAGCATTATCAGAAAGCACAGCATTGATTTTCTCTGCTACGCAGACRATWCACGACTTTACATTTCTGTGTCACCAGAGGATTTTAGCTCCACGGATAAATTATTAGACTGTATTAGTGATTTAAATACTTTGATGGCTCACAACTTCCTCGAGCTAAATCAAGACAAGACCGAGGTACTTATTGTTGGAGCCAAASCACAGAGAGAGAATCAAGCAGCATATTTTAATTCACAGGCAATAAAGATAAAACACCAGGTAAAAAAAACCTAGGTGTTATTTTAGATTCTGAACAAAATTTCAAATCACATATTAGGAATGTGACCAAAATAGCTTTTTACCACCTGAGGAACATTGCCAAGAGCCGGCCATTTCTCTCTCAGGCTGATACAGAGACTTTATTACTGCAGGTAGCCTAGTGGTTAGAGCATTGGGCCACACACACTGAATGACATTCAAGGTCRAGTTGTCACATTTATGTGTGTTATTGCCAATAAGCCTGCTGTATTTAGCGTAACACAGTTTTTCTTGTCTCAGACACATGAATGTTATGTTGTCTGTCTGTGTTCTGTTCTGTCCCTAGTCTGCCCCACAGCGTCAAGGTGAGCCTGTCTCTGTTGGGGCCGGGCCGGGTGGGTGGTGGAGGCTCTCCCGACTCCAAGGTGGGCTACTGCGGTGGTGGAGGGGTGCCTGTGGAGGACATGCAGGCCCTGGCCATTACCTCCCTGCCGGGTGCAGACGTAGCAAAACACTACGAGCACATCCGCGAGCTGGGCAAGGGCACCTATGGCAAGGTGGACCTGGTGGCACACCGCACACAGGGTGAGTCAGAGGGCATGGGTGTGGTGAAGGGACATTGTTGGCGGCAAAAGTTTCATAACAGTTTTTACATTTCAACGTCATGAAAGAGGACACTAAAGTGTCAGTGATGTGAGTCAAAGGCCACCATAGTGTAAGATGTCAGGTGAGGGCTCTATAGATAAGAGAGAAAGTTTATTACAAGGGTTACATGCCATTAAGCTGAAGAGGGCATCGAGACTAGGTAAAGGTGAAGGCCTTAATGCTCAAATCAGTTTGTTTTTTCAAATCCATTTTGGACTACTGATTGCCAAACAGCAAGTTACAAGTGACCAAATCGGATTTGTGTGTGTTCAGACCGCAGTCAATATTTCTGAGAAGGCTTCCATAGTTGTCATAGTAATGACGAGTATATGGTGTCAGTGGTGGTAGGCTGATGGTGGTGGTGCTCATGCACCTCTTACGTCCATCAGAAGTTATGTAGCAAAGCTAAGGTGACAATGCCTGCCATGGACATTTCCAGTTGCTTTGAATGTATCAAATCATAGGTAAGAAACTTTCAACGCCTCAAGGATGATGATCCAACTTTCAAAATAAGTGCCTTTTTGGCTAGCCACAACAGTCAACTAGGCAGCTAAGTAGCTGTTTAAGACTTTCTAGCAACGTTTCTAGCACGTTCAGTTTTTAAAAACAATTAACAAGTACAGTTTACAACCACATGTTCTTGTCAAACTGTCACAGAGTAGCTAGCAAACGTCAAGATATGCCAAATAAGAGTCTAAAAACCACTTGAGGGCAAATAAATCAGATTTGACCATTCAGTCACATGGCCAGGAATCAGATTTCTGACTTCAAACCACCTACGAAGGTGGTTTGAAATGTGGCTTGAAATATCCGATTCCATGTGCTTTTTTGGCTGTTCAGACTGCAGAATAAAATAAAAACAATAACAGATTCGAATCGTATCAGATACGCAGAATCATCAGATAGAACAGGCATATTTAGTTCAATTCTCTTAATACATGTCAGTTAAGTTCATATTGCCTTGCCTAAGATATTTGTCTGATACTGTACAGCGAGGTTATAATAATAAACTGAAACTAAAAGTAATCATGAAAAAACKATTTAGTAAACTGAAATAAAATAATTAACAAACCAGTTTGAAAAACTACAACAATACTGAAACTATTTTCTTTGTCTCCAAAACAAACTAAAATAACATTTTAGTTTTTCTTCTAAGCTTTGGGGGAAAAAATCTAATGGGGTTTTCAAGCTACTGAATCTGACGGGTAAATGCTGCCAGGAGATACCAATGTTTCAAATAGGTCTAGTTTGTATCCCTATTAGTCTCTCTAGAAAGACCGGTTATAATACTTCAAGGTCTGGGATATCCGAGATGACATCACTATCACTAGAAAAAATCGTTAGGTTGCTAACTTGATTCTTCTTATATGTCCTACTGAGGTGAAAAAGCATTGGATTGGTGTAAATATGGGCGAGAGAGAGTTTCCTTCCACAATATTTTTTTTGCACCAGTTTCAGCACTGTTCCTTTTAAATCCTAGTCACATTGATATTTATTTGATCATTTAAAGAGCCAATCAGCAGTAGAAAAATAACAAAGCATTTTCCCCGCCACAAGCTGAGGGATGGCTCTGGAGAAATGTAACCACTTTTAAATTCATAGGCAGCGCTATGGAAACAAGAACTGACCATCCATGATATCAAAATTCTATTTTTAACCATGCTTTAAGGCTTTACAGTGTTTGTTTACATTTACTTTGTTTATAAACATTGAAGTAAAACAAGCTTATATTTTGGGTTCTGATGGGGAATAACAGTTTAACTAAGCTCATGAGGCATTTATACATTATATTATTCAAGAATCAATATCATTAATTTAAGTAAAAAATGTATGAAGCAACTGCTGATTGCCCCTTTAAACCTAACCCAACCTATGACCTGATCTATCACCTTATGTATTGCTGCCCCCTGGAAAAAACACACACACAAAAACTATACAACACAAATGGCTCCTAGCCTGGCTCACGTATACTTTCTGTCTCTAACACTAAAACTGTAACGTAATAATATAAAAATGAAATAATAATTACTTTATACAACTGAAACATGTCTAAAAACGAATTGAAACTAAACTGAATTCCAAATACAAGTCCCAACACTAATAGAAATAAAAACTAATATAAAAAAAAACGATAATAATCTTGCTATACAGAATGTTGATACAGTATGTGAGTTGTTGTAATGATATTAACTCAGGTTAATGCTTGCTTCTGTGTGCGTGCATGGGCATGGTGATCAAAAATAATTGCATGATATGTCTTTTGTAACATAGGTCTGTGATCACTTTTTTTAAAGGGGGTAGATCAGCTTTAATATTGCAGATTGTAGCTTCCATCAACGTAATTGTCAGCATCCCTTCCAATCCGCCATAGGTTTTTTTTGTGTTATCTTCTGTCTATCTTCTGAAATGTTGCCAAACACATTTCCCTATTGGACATTAAAGTATTCATTCATTAATTCTGTCCATCACTGTGTGTACATATCAGGCACCAAAATGGCTCTGAAGTTTGTGACCAAGAGCAAGACGAAGCTGAAGAGCTTCCTGAGGGAGTACAGCCTGACRGGAACACTGAGCTGCAGCCCATTTATCATCAAAGTCCTGGACGTACTCTTCGAGACCGAGGATAGCTACGTCTTTGGACAGGAGTATGCCCCTGCTGGAGACCTGTTCGACATCATTCCTCCCCAGGTACTGTACTGGCACTGGATCGTACTTATCTCCACACCAATCACTGTTCTCCCACACCCAAGCCAATCAAGCRCAGTGTTTCAAAGCGTTGTGGTTCTGGGATTGGAGCCTTAGTGTACTGTAGGGCTCTCGTTTAATTTCAGTGGAGGGACTGGTACCCAGACTCAAAGGTTCTTATTCCAGGTTGTTAAAGATGAGTGCAATATAACGCTTAACAAGAGCCTCTTTGTCCCACTTTAGTCCCTCTACACCTCTTCTATTTCTTTCTCATTTCATTTCATTTATTGTACTTCRTTTTCCTCCCCTACTGTAAAATGTAAAACTAACACCATTTTCTCTTTCTTCACTCCTTCCTCCTCTCCTCCCTGTAGGTGGGTCTTCCGGAGGAGATGGTGAAGCGCTGTATGCAGCAGCTGGGTCTGGCTCTGGACTTCATGCACAGCAAGAACCTGGTTCACCGTGACGTCAAGCCCGAAAACGTGCTCCTCTTCGACCGCGAGTGCCGACGCGTCAAGCTGGCTGACTTCGGCATGACGCGGAGAGTGGGCTGCCGGGTGAAGCGCGTGAGTGGCACCATCCCGTACACGGCGCCGGAGGTGTGCCGCGCCAGTCGTGCCGAAGGCTTCCTGGTGACCACCAGTCTGGACATCTGGGCGTTCGGAGTGCTTGTCTTCTGCATGCTGACCGGTAACTTCCCCTGGGAGGCAGCGCTGCCTACTGACGCATTCTATGAGGAGTTCCGGCGCTGGCAGCGGGCGGGGTGTCCCACGGCGGCCTACCCATCCCAGTGGCGCCGCTTCACTGACGACGCCCTGCGCATGTTCAAGCGGCTGCTAGCTGCCGAACCTGAGAAGYGATGCGGTGTGAAGGACGTCTTCTGCTTTGTCAAGTACGAGCTGGTCAGCGAGCTCCGACGCCGTGCCTCCTGCCGAGCCAAGCGAGGCGAGAGGTCCAGTTCATCTGGTGTATGCCCTGCAGGCTGCACCTCAACCTCTTTGTCCTCCTCCTCATTGCGTTCCCACAGACACCCAGAGCCCTCCACTCCCCCAGGAACGACCTCCCTCTTGCGCCCAGCGCCCCTGAAGAGGAGCATCCTCTCTGACCCCCACTCCCCTCAGGAGGAGTCTCCTGGCCAGCACCACTCTTCTCTGGGTCGAGAGAAGACCAAGGGCCAGATGGTGATGGCTACTGCCATAGAGATCTGTGTCTGACAGAGACTGGATGAGCAGCGGTATCTGTGGGCGTTGCCATGGCGATAGGAACCTGCACAAGGTACTTGTAACGGCCATTTTGACTGGAGTTAAAGGTTGACGTATTAGAGCGCTGCCGAGAAGAAGCCAAATATCGAATTCTTGGCTGTGACATAGATTGGTATCAACACTCACGGCAGTACACTCTTGGACAAGTCATCACTAGCGCATGCGTTTGTTATTTTGATTTGTGACCTTAGACTGTTTTCTGAGTTGGAGAAGCGACATTCAAGAGTCCACTGACTGACGTCGTTTTTTTCACGGCAACTCGCTCCACTGTTCAGCTATTTTGCTTCTTAGTACACACATGAACACTGCTAATGATGCTAATAGAAACAGTTCTAGCCATTCTAAACATTGGGTTCAGTAGAAACACTCAATGCTCCCTGACGACACATTTCCATTCTGCCTCCTTTCTCCCGAATTTCTCTTATTTTTATATTTCTTCTTCTGCTTCTCTCTCTATATACATAATTACCTTTGACCTGGGGAGGCCCAAACCTTAGCTGATCTAGTGACATGCTTTAGAAAACTAGCTGATCAGAGGGCCAGCGATCCAATAGGTCAAACTGATCTTCTATCTAACTGACATATCGCTGAACGAATGGGATTCCACAGCAGTTCCGGCCATTTCCAAAGTGTGAAAATGGCTATGGACATAGGGGAGAATGAATTGTTTTTCAAAAGGTGAAAATATGTGAAGGTGACTCTCCAATGTAGCAGTTACTATGACAATGGGACATTGCTCATCTAGACTGTCTGAACTGAGACAGGACCCTGCTGTCAGACATCTCAGAACATCTCAGTGGTTACTTCCTGTCTCAGAGTAACTTCCTGTTGAGGGTTACAGGTGATTTCCTGTAGTAGACCACTGTTTAAAAGGACACATTTCATTYGGTAACAGTGCCTAATTAGTTCATACAGGCATCTTCCAATGTGAAAAGAAATGAGAAAATATATTATTGCTTCTGTTGACATTCAAATGCTTGGAAACTGTTATAGAATAGAGGGAGTGTTTATTTTATATTTGCTGTGTGTGTGTGTGTTGGGGGGGGGGGGTTTGAACAACTAAAACACAATCTCTTTGTAAAGGGGAGAATTAAAAAAAAAAAAAAAGTGCATTATAGATATTTACTATGTTAAGCGCCACACTGTATTATTGTCAGGTAGTTCAACCATGTAGCTCTATTAATATCGTTTGCTACTTGGAGAGGTAACAGGGATCAATGCACTGAATGTAGCAAAAATAATATGACATGTACAGTATATGAACATTCTAAAATTATAATGCTCTATAGTGGTGCATTATGGTGCCAAAAATGGGGTGGACAGTAGCAGCCTTTAGAGTATGGTTGGGATCGGACCAGGGCCTATTGGAATAGTACTGTTTAACACTTGTGTGATGTCTCTCCCTGAGCACATTCTGAACACTGTGACCGCATCATGACTTTAGCCCATCTTAACCATCAATAGTCCCGTTCCTCTGTCAATTCAACTCAATTAAATCAAGTACTTTACTGAGTTACTGCTTTACTGCGCACATGCATCCTRTATAACTTTACCAAAGCAATTCCAATACAATTGATCATAGATCCCAAGTTCGCTCCAGGCTCCTCAAACTCCCAGCCAACCAATCTTCCCCCACTCTTCGTCCTTCACCTTCATCTTTCTCTATCTTTCACTCACTCGCTCTCTTCCTCCCTTCCCCATCTGCTTGTCTTTCTCCTGCACTTGAGTCTCTGAGCCATTCTGTGTTGTCTGGTAGGATGACCTCTCTCCCCCCTTTGGCATGCTGTGGGCTGATGATCAATTGAGGCCGCCAAACCGCGAAAGTCTCAGCTAGTGAAAAAATGTAAAAAATTATGTAAGCATCTGAAAAGCACACTGTGTGCTTTATCAAGCGTTCATCTCTATTTATCGGCTAAGTTGCTGCTACTGTTATGTCAGACAGGTGTGTTTGTGCGTGTCCAACCCTTCCCTTCTTTCCTTTCCACGATGACAGCCCATCATCCCTGTCGCTATAGTGACAGTCAGTGTTTTCATGGTTCATTTGTCAGCTCCTGTCCACTCCCGAAACATCAAACATAATTGGCTGGTCTAGTCGTTCTGCAACAACACCAGTATTATTAACAACACTGCCCTGCTAGCCATGAGTTCTCATAGCAATTGCCTTCCTTGTGTATTACATCACATATAATGTGTAGTATACAGTATGTCTGTTCTACTATCTCGTCAATGTCAGTCTCATTCTATCACATATACTATGTACATACATCTGTTGTACTGTTTACGTTTGTCAAAATCTGTCCAATTCACCTTCCTTATTCCTCCATCGTCTCTAGAACACCTACCTGCTAGTCATGAAGTCAGTGCCCTTGTCATACGTCACACTTTAAGGATGACCGTAGTCAGAGGAGAATGGTGGTTCATTGACCTCACTCTGGGCGGAGATTTTCTGTGATCACTCATAGGGTGAAGCATCAGTCTCCCATTGGTTGTAGAACATGTATTAGCTCTGCCTTAGGCCCCACTGTCCGACTGTGCAATAATGTAATTAATGACAGGGGTAGTTTAGAGACACTTGAAATGGCGGTCCAAATGCGTGCATAACTAGCCTCTACTTATGACAAGATGCATACACTGTTTTGCTGTGTGAAATTGTGAATATTTATAGTTTCGTTCGATATCGCACAACTGTATACATCAGAACAGTGTTATGTCAGTTGTCATAAGTGTCAAGTTTTTGTCAGACTGTTATAACAGGTTATGTAGGCATTATGATCACATTGTGTAATGTTAATTTTAGCTTTGTAGCCTACTGTTTACCTCAGTTATGTCCTGATCCTACTAGCTGGTCTCCACCAGCAAGTTGAATTATGTAAATGTACAAATGTATTAAGTCTTTAACACACAAACAAATAAAATGTTTAATATTGAGTTCAAATCAAACTGTGTGTACCAGAACTGATACAAACTTGTATTATTTTCGTCAATATGTTAAAATGACCAGTGCATTAACATCTATAAATGGCTGAATGTCTTTGTTTATCCCCTCCCCCTCTTTCCTGCATTTAATTCTACTCCGCCTATATGTGTATGCAAATCCAGTCCAGCTCTCGGTGTTTCCTTTCGACTGCACATTAGCTGAAGGTCAGGTCAAAGCGGGTCTCATTTCCTGAGTCTTTGGTCTGGTACATGTGCAGACCGCTTTAATAAGCTGACTTCCTGCTGAAAGACCAATTAACACATCCGTAGATAAGTTATCTGGCGGTCCTCAAAAAAGTGGGATGAGAGCGAGGCAGTGTGAATATCCCACCGCAAACGAGAACAATTATCAGCCACCCCCTGCAGCAAGTGTTAATGTTGTCTTCTCTGAGCTGAGGCATTAGCGGTATAGCCATATTGGGGCTGAGTTGGACGTCTGGGAAATGGTGGGTTTTAGCGGCTACTGTGCTAAGCTAAGCAGGTCAGACAGTACAGAAGCACTTGAAAGGTCTACGTGGCAGAGAGAGAGATGGGGTTAGCATGTGGAATCTAGCCATGTGCAATAGCCTGTTCTCCCGCTCTTTGAAGAGCTGGTGACCTGAGGTAACTAGCTACAGTAGCGACTGAATTGCAGGCTAATTGAGTTAGTATAAGACGCTCTAGTAGCCTATACCTCAGATCTTGCTGGAGAGAAATAGGATTTCTAAACCAAGGCTGTATGGAGCTGATAGGCAAGGATGGATGGAGCCTAGATGTTTCATGGATGGATGGAGTTGTCAAGCTCAGTAGAGGTGCTGTGGTGTTAAGCCCTGGCTTTGTGGAGATGCTAGCTAAATCGCTAGGAGGCAGAGGCGGCTGGTGGGAGGAGCTATAGGAGGACAGGCTCATTGTAATGGCTGGAAAAGAATTAATGAAACGGAGTCAAACGTGGTTTCCATATGTTTGATGTGTATAAGACAGTTCCATTCACTCCATTCCAGCTAATACAATGAGCCCGTCCCCCTATAGCTCCTCCCACCAGCCTCTTCTACAAGTAGGCAGTTAGCAGAAATGGAAGACTGGTTTGTGATCAAGGGTGGTCAAAGGATGATATTTGGCAGTGTTGTAGTACTCGAGTTCAGGTCTCGAGACCACATATTGAGTGTCTAGGTCTTGCCTTGGTGTTGGATACATTTGTACTCGGTCTCACAGTGAGTACTAGTATCAGGAATCAAGACCCAGATGCAGACTGTCGAAGTAACACTGTTTATTGTAGCAACAGGGGCATGCAAAGACAGGTCAAGGCAGGCAGGGGTTGAAAATCCAGGGTGAGGCAAAGGTACAGGTGGACTCAGGATCAGGGACAGGCAGGGTTCAGTAATCCAGACGTGGAGCAAAGGTACAGGACAGCAGGCAGGGTCAGGGTCAGGCAGAGAGGTCAGGCAGGCGGGTACAGGGTCAGGACAGGCAAAGGTCAAAACAGGGAGGACTAGCAAAGAGAGGCTGGGAATCGATAGGAGCTGACAGGAAAACCACTGGTAAGCTTGAACGAACAAGACGAACTGGCAACAAACAGACAGAGAACACAGGTATAAATACACAGGGGATAATAGTGGAAGATGGGCAACACCTGGAGGGGGTTGGAGACAAGCACAAGGACAGGTGAAACAGATCAGGGCGTGACACTAGTAATTTATTCCCGAGACCAGCCAAGACCAGTGGAGTAAAAAACTCATAATTATCAACTTCCATTCAGTCAGTGCATAAAACCGCTTCGCCAAGACAAATATATACTCTTTTCGTTTAAACATTAATTAAAAGCCTTTATATCTATTACAGATATGTTTGCACAGTGGTGGGACAGGTTCGTGATTCTGAAAGGACAGCAAACGTAATACCAGCACACTCATGTAGGAGAACACAAAGGGCCAGTGAAACACAAAGGGCTAGTGGTGTAGTGGAGGGTATAAGCCGTATACCCACTTTTTTCAGTGGGCATTAATCTGTATTGATGCGTATCAAAGTAGTGGAGGTATACGACTTAGCAATTATGTAGTACAATAGTGAGATCATACACAAAGCACGTGAAATATATTCACATGCGCGCCGCACACAGCCTAGTTTCAGCGGAATATCATCTGAAGTTAGCAGCTCTCAATTGGTTTTGGCATGGAGCCGCTCACAGAAGAATAACATCGGTAGCCGTCAGGGTAGGAAAGATGTTTCAACTCATCTACCAGTAAATGCTAACTAATTCAACATTGGGTATGCAAACCAGGTATTGAAAAAGTTTTGTCCGATGTCTTGGTTAGTAAGTAGGCTATTTGTGACCAACCGGCTCGATTCAATCTTATGTCGCAAAATTTCAAATTGTGTTTTTTACATTTGATAAAAGTAGAAACTCAGAGGTAGAAAATGGTATATCAAACACTACAGTTGAGGAACGTTTAACCTGCATGTTTAACCTGCATCTGCTTCTCGACTCCATTACAATACCTAAAGGGCTCCTAAAATTCTAAATCAAATAGCTGACTCATCACATGCTGCTGCTACTGTTTACATATAGCCAAGTGAGTTACTCTTTCTGTATTTATTCCTTGTGGTATTTATATTTTTCAATCTTTTTCTCTCTGTGTTGTTCTTCCCAACAATGCACAGAAAAATATAATTTTAACTTGAAAACATCATAGAATATGGATTGATGTAATATTGTGGTAATATTACCTCAGTGTTTGAAAAATGCACCAGAGACTAAACTGGAGGCTTGCTGTTGAAATGTGAATGCATCTGTAGCCATACAGCTGTTGTGCCTTTGAGGAGGCCCTCTTAACCTGGTTTGCGTCAGTAAATATCCAGCTGTATGAATGGGTAAATATGTTAAATGTGAGTGATTCACCATGGTTAAAAGGAAATAATTAGCAGCTTAGTAAATGCAAATCGTATTATTTCAATGTTTTCACAGCACGTTTGGGTGAAGCACGGGATGTTTAGGTGAAACGTAGTTACAAATTCTATGTGATGGTGGATGGTATTTTATAGTAATATTTTGACATTTCCACAACAGCGGAGTATCAGACACACTGTAGAAACTAGACTCCATCTCTGTGGAAAAGAGGGCACAATAATTTGCCATAGCAGTGGGAAACCCTGATGAGAAATCAGTTGATTCCATAAGTCACCAGACCCTCATATCTAACCAAGCCACCCAAGCAGACATGGAGAGTGACAACCTGTCCTACCTGTCCAAGGCTTTTAGGATTATCTCCCTATTGGAGGTAGAAAGAAGTGAATGAGCTTTCGAGGTGAGATGACAGTTCTGAGGCAGGATAAGGTGGTGCTGAGACAGAAACTGGCAACGGTCGAGAGCATCATGAGAGCGGTGGCTGACATCAGGGAGGAGCTACAGAAAGAGTTGTCAGTTGTCATAGAATTGCTTCAATACAAATATCACCATCCACACTCTAAGAGAACACAACCCCAACTACCACACCCTCACATCCCCTCATCAGCAGTAGCACTGCAGCTCACTGTGACCCTCTGGAACTCATACAGACTCATACTGAGACACTTTGGAGAGAGGAAGACACTGACAGGCCACCTGTGGTCCCCACCGCACTCCCTCCAAAGAACATCACAGACAAATGAAATCCAATTGTATTTGTAGACTAACAGTGAAACGCTTACTTACTCATTGTGTATTTAGTCCTTGTGTTGTATATATATATTTTATTTCTGTGCATTGTTGGGAAGAATAACACAGAGAGAAAAATATTGAAAAATATAAATACCACAAGGAATAAATACAGAAAGAGTAACTCACTTGGCTATATATAAACAGTAGCAGCAGCATGTGATGAGTCAAAAGAGTTAGTGCAAAGAGGGTCTTATGACTTGGGGTTAGAAGCTGTTCTGCGTCCTGTTGGTTCCAGAATTGGTGCATCGGTACCACTTACCATGTGGTAGCAGAGAGAACAGTCGATGACTTGGGTGGCTGGAGTCTTTGACAATTTTTAGGGGCTTCCTCTGACACCGCCTGGTATAGAGGTCCTGGATGGCAGGGAGCTCGGCCCCAGTAATGTACTGGGCCGTATGCACTACCCTCTATAATGCCATACGGTCAGTTGCCAAGCAGTTGCCATACCAAGCGGTATTGCAGCCAGTTAAGATGCTTTCAATGGTGCAGCTGTGTAACTTTTTGAGGATCGGGCGCATGCCAAGTCTTTTCAGCCTGCCTTCTTCACGACTGTGTTGGTGTGTGTGGACCACAACAGCAGCACACAGGCAGAGCACCCTATCCAGCTAACAAAAAACATTCCCACTACTTTCGAGAATGTTCGTTCCCATAAGAGTCTCATTAGGTCAWTTTGTTTTTCTAGGGATGTTCCAGTGATGTGCAAGACTGACTGTTTCCAAGAGACCATTCCCTTAATTCTTAGGGCTAGGGGGCAGTATCCTGAATTTCCGCCTGACTGACGTGCCCAAAGTAAACTGCCTGTTACTCAAGCCCAGAAGCCAGGATATGCATATAATTGGTAGCATTGGATAGAAAACACTCTAAAGTTTCTAAAACTGTTAAAATAATGTCTGGGACTATAACAAAATTGTTATGTCAGGCAAAAACCCGGAGAAAATCAGACCAGAATTTTTTTTTTTCAGCTCCCAGGCTCTTATTATGGAAACCTATTGCTTTAACATATGTCCGTCACCTAAATTGCAATTCCTATGGCTTCTGGACCACCTGGACCAAATCAGTCTTTCGGCACGTGAGGGAGAAGGCGCACGCTTACGAATTTGACTTTCCTATTGAACATAGTACTTTCCGTGTGAAATATTATAGTTTATTACAATTTTAGACTACCTGAGGATTAAATAGGATTAAATAGAAACGTTGTTTGACTTGTTTGGATGAAGTTTACCGATAGCTTTTTGGACTCCTTTGTCTGCATGTTGAACGAGTGGATTACTGAAATGGAAATCAAACAGACTTTTTGGGATATAAAGAAGGATTTTTATTTAACAAAACAACCATTCATGTTGTAGCTGGGACCTTTGGGATTGCAAATAGAGGAAGATATTCAAAGGTAAGTGATTTATTTAATTGCTATTTGTGATTTTGTGAAGCCTGTGCTGGTTGAAAGATATGTTGATGTGGGGCGCTGTCCTCAGATAATCGCATGGTATGCTTTTGCCATAAAGCCTTTTTGAAATCTGACAACGCAGTTGGATTAAAAAGAAGTTAAGCTTTTAAATGATATAAGACACTTGTATGTTCACGAATGTTTAATATTACAAATATTTWATTGAATTGCGCGCCGTCCAATTTCACCGGATGTTGTCGGCTTCTATCCCGCTAGCGGGACACCTAGCCGTTAATGTCAAACAGAATTTTCAATATTAATGTTCTAGACATGTTTCTTTGGAATGTTGCAAACATTTTCCAGAGTTCAGTATTCTGAGGATTAAAAACAAAAAATGCTGTTTAGAGAACAGCAAAAGCAACAACTAAAAATGACCCCAAGTATTAATTGTCACCGCAATATTAGGTTTAAACGTCTGTAGAACTGCGTGTACAATGTAAACAACTACTCAACCTCATCATGAATTGACTAATTTAGCCTACTTGTGGAAAGGTGCATACAGTGCAACATGAAATACTGAAATATAGATGCACAGTACACACTAGTTTCAACAAGAATGACATCAAATGACGACATCAATGTGAAAGTAACTGGTGCATAAAACAGCTGACTTTGAATGCAAACTATGCCAGATAAATGCTACACATGCATTGAAATAAAAGGTATAGCCTTACATCAAATGACGTACTTAGGCCTACAATCGACAAGGACACATGAAGACAAACAAGCTCAACCAAAGAATGACGAAAATCATGAAATACAAAAGAAACATCTATACATTCYTTTTTAAAGGCACAGCTGAATGGACAGTGCCTCGGTAGCCTACAGGTTGGAATAGTGGAGCTCTGTAGAGTGGTTCTGAATGGACAGCGCCTCTGACTAGTAGCCAGCTATATACGTATTTTGTTCGTGGGCAGTTAGACATTTTTGGGGCAATGCGTACAGTGCTTTCGGAAAGTATTAAGACCCCTTCACTTTTTCCACATTTTGTTACGTTACAGCCCTATTCTAAAATTGATTAAATGGTTATTTGTCCTCATAAATCTACACACAATACCCCATAATGACAAAGCAAAAACAGGTTTTTGCAAATTTATAAAACATATAAAACAGAAATATCACATTTACATAAGTATTCAGACCCTTTACTCAGTACTTTGTTGAAGCACCTTTGACAGTGATTACAGCTTTGTGTCTTCTTGGGTATGATGCTACAAGATTGGCACACCTGTATTTGGGGAGTTTCTCCTATTTTTCTCTGCAGGTCCTCTGCACAGCTATTTTCAGGTCTCTCCAGAGATTTTAGATCGAGTTCAAGTCCGGGCTCTGGCTGGGCCACTCAAGGACATTCAGAGATTCGATCCTGACTAGTCTCCCAGTCCCTGCCGCTGAAAAACATCCTTTCTGCATGATGCTGCAAACACCATGCTTCACTGTGGGGATAGTGACAGGTTTCCTCCAGTCGTGACGCTTGGCATTCAGGCCAAAGAATTCAATCTTGGTTTCATCAGACCTGAGAATCTTGTTTCTCATGGTTTGAGAGTCTTTAGGTGCCTTTTGGCAAACTCCAAGTGGGCGATCATGTGGTTTTCACTGAGGAGTGGCTTCCGTCTGGCCACTCTTAAGGCCTGTTTGGTGGTGCTGCTGAGATGGTTGTCCTTCTGGAAGATTCTCCCATCTCCACAGAGGAACTCTAGAGCTCTGTCAGAGTGACCATCAGGTTCTTAGTCATCTTCCTGACCAAGGCCCTTCTCTCCCGATTGCTCAGTTTTGCAGGGTGGCCAGCTCTAGGAAGAGTCTTGGTGGTTCCAAACTTCTTCCATTTAAGAATGATGGAGGCCACTGTGTTCTTGGGGACCGTCAATGCTGCAGACATTTTTTGGTACCCTTTCCCAGATCTGTGCCTCAACACAGTCCTGTCTTGGAGCTCTACAGACAATTCCTTCAACCTCATGGCTTGGTTTTTGCTCTGACATGCACTGTCAACTGTGGGACCTATTAGACAGGTGTGTGCATTTCCAAATCCTGTCCTATCAAGTTGTAGAAACATCTCAAGGATGATCAATGGAAACAGGATGCACCTGAGCTAAATGTTGAGTATTATAGCAAAGGGTCTGAATACTTATACCTCTTCATTGTATGTTTGGGCCTGGATTGGGTGCTGTGTAAAAACCAATGTAAAGGGTGGGGGTACCACTTTTCTTTCTTAATTTTTTTTTTTTTTTTTTATATACAGTATACACATATGTATTGGAAATGGAAATAAGGTATTACTATGTTAAATTTTTTTATTAAAATTCTAAAAACCTGTATTCGCTTTGTCATTATGGGGTATTGTGTGTAGATTGATGAGAAAAAAAATATTTCATCCAATTTAGAATAAGACTGTAATGTAACAAAATATGGAAAAAGTCAAGTGGTCTGAATACTTTCCGAATGCACTATATATGAAAATCATAACTTGCACGCAGATCTTTAGAAATGGTAGTTTCAATTTTAAACTGGCACTCCATTATGAAAAAGGTTGCTGAACTCCTGCTGAACTCCTGCTATAGGCTATATGAAGCCACCCTTGTGGAACGTGCATAAAGTGTACTGTGACAGTGTCCTTGTCTCCTGTGCTTCCCACCAACATTGTCTCGTGCGCTCAGGCCAGCTTGTCTCGTGTCTGATATTATGGTTGCCTACGCAGTAGTTGCACTCTCTGGTGATTATATACATATATACCACACTATAGCTACATAACTTAGCAATATTTAATTACGTTTTGCCAGCAATATTGATCTGTAAGAATTCCTCATTTTAATTGAGGAAGATGGACAAGCAAGACTGATAGAGTGAGAGGTGGAAATTCATTATACCAGAGGCAGGTAGGCTACAGGTACGGATTAGGGATGCAGGCAGAGGATGATGATGAAGTATGTGTCATGCCTGCTCCCGCTCTTCCCCCGCCAGGCTGCCCTGCATTACGCACTCCTGCCACCATCATTTACGCACACCTGCCTTCCCTCGTCACGCGCATCAGCGATATTGGACTCACCTGGACTCACCCAATCACCTGTTTATTACCTCACCTATATTTGTCAGTTCCCCAGCTCTGTTCCCCGCTGCTGCATTAATTGTAATTTGTCTGTGTTACCCGTGTGCTGACGCTGTTTCTGTCTCGTTCTATGTCCGTTCCCTATTAAATGTTTGACTCCCCGTACTTGCTTCTCCTCGCTAGCGTCATCCCTTGACAGTATGCCTAAAAAGTTAATCCAAATCATTAATGATTACTTAGTTGGCCTATCTCAATTATCATTATGTCACTGCATGGCAATGTATATTTGTTATAACCTACAGTTGTACTGTTTTCGAAGCCAAAACCAGGACATGTATTTTGTGGAAATGATCGAAATAGCAAGTTGTTCAGTTGTGTTTATTTTTATACTAATACATAAAACCAAGATTGCACTAGCCTACTGGGCAAATAAATACAATTATAAATTAGGTCTACAGCTATCACAGCTTATATTTTAATAGCAATAAAGTGAATTTCGGTTTCGAATGGTCACCAAAAATGCGGGCTTCCCCACCTCCCAATTAAATGAACAATAAAGGGAGACGGGGTGGGGGACGGTGTTGGGGGCTGTAACAATGGTGAGGTGTACATTTCAGGATAACTTAATGAAATGTCTCAGGCTGGACACATTGSCAGTCATGATCTCTAGTCTCTACCAAGTTTTGTTAACACCCCATGTTCCCCTTATCCTACAGTCAGTGGACAAATCAACTTTTGAGTGTTCAGAGAGAAAACACTTAATTTCTTCTGACTGGCATGGAAGTGGCTAGAGTCTACAGAGGTGTAAGGTTAATTAGGAGTCTGAAAGTAGGGTATTTGATAGCGTAAACAAATACATGTATTTTCTTGGTGAGCTGAACTTTGACTGGTTATCATCTAGCTGTCCTCTCAAGAGGAAGCTTCTAACTGTCACGTTCTGACCAATGTTCTTGTGTGTTTTGCTTGTTTTAGTGTTGGTAGGACGTGAGCTGGGTGGGCATTCTATGTTGTGTGTCTAGTTTGTCTGTTTCTGTGTTCGGCCTAATATGGTTCTCAATCAGAGGCAGCTGTCAATCGTTGTCCCTGATTGGGAATCATATATAGGTGGCTTGTTTTGTGTTGGGGATTTGTGGGTGGTTGTTTCCTGTCTCTGTGTTTTCTCTGCACCAGATAGGGCTGTATCGGTAAGCCACATTTGGTATTTTGTATTTGTTTAGTGTTCAGTATTTTCGTAATTAAAATCATGTTGAACACGAGCTACGCTGCGTCTTGGTCCGATCCCTGCTACACCTCCTCTTCTCATGAAGAGAGGGAAGGCTGCCATTACACTAACTGTGACTAATGCCTGTATTATGACCCAGGTTATCACTCATCCAACTACAGTGTATACCAATATTGTTGGATCTGTGACATCCACTTGTATTGATTATATCGTCACTAATGTTGCAGAGCTTTGCTCCAAAGTGATATAAGTTCCCATTGGCTGTAGAGTCATTCCATGTCATTTCAGCAGCAATGACACCCACCATCTCAGATTGCTCTAAAAATCGATCCTGTTTTTTATTTTTTTATTTTTTTAGTTCACCTGTAGTTAGAAACAGGTAAGATTTGCATTCCTAACATATTATTTTGCTGAAATTGTATTTAATATAGGAGAAATTAAGGTTGTACTGAAATTAAGGTTGTACGAGACATGGCTATTTGCATGTGTAGAATTTAGATAATAATCTAATTATGAACCGGGCACTTAGCTGCTTCAATGACTGGTGTGCAGAAAAAGGGATACATTGTGAGTTTGGGAAAACAACAAAAACGGAGCTGAACATCATTCTACGGGACTTGTATGGTTCAGTAAGAAACATGAATGCCGAAGAATACGCTGGACTCAGAGCTGGTTTAAACCGACATATCAACGACCCCTCTCTCAATTTGGAATGGAATATATAGAAGGACACCGAATTCACAACGAGCAACAATGTCTGTCGGCGTTAAAAAGTTGAGGGAAGAGGGGCGCTATAAAGCTGCTCACCAGTGGACGGCTACATACGGTATGTGATTCGGTGAGCGAGTTTATTAGCAAGTGCGTCGGTGATGTTGGTGATGTTGTACCCACAGCAACTATTAAAAACTTCCCCAACCAGAATCCGTGGATTGATGGCAGCATTTGTGCAAAACTGAAAGCGCCGAACCACTGCTTTTAATCAGGGCAAGGCGACCGGAAACATGACCGAATACAAAGTGTAGCTATTCCCTTCGCAAGGCAATCAAACAAGCTAAGCGTCAGTATAGAGACAAAGTAGTCGCAATTCAACGGCTCAAACACGAGAGGTATGTGGCAGGGTCTACAGTCAATCACGGACTACAAAAAGAAAACCAGCCCCGTCGCGGACCACGATGTCCTGCTCCCAGACAAACTTAACAACTTTGCTCGCTTTGAGGACAATACAGTGCCAATGACACGGCCCGCTACCAAAGCCTGCAGACTCTCCTTCACCGCAGCCAACATGAGTAAAGCATTTAAATGTGTTAACCCTCGCAATGCTGCCGGCCCAGACGGGATCCCTAGCCGCATCCTTAGAGCGTGCGCAGACCAGCTGGCTGGTGTGTCTACGGACATATTCAATCAATCCTTATCCCAGKCTGCTGTTCCCACATGCTTCAAGAGGGCTACCATTGTTCCAGTTCCCAAGAAAGCTAAGGTAACTGAGCTGAATGACTATCGCCCCGTAGCACTCACCTCCATCATCATGAAGTGCATTGAGAGACTAGTCAAGGATCATATCACCTCCACCCTACCTGACACCCTAGACCTACTCCAATTTGCTTACCGCCCCAATAGGTCCACAGACGATGCAATCGCAATCACACTGCACACTGCCCTAACCCATCTGGACAAGAGGAATACCTATGTAAGAATGCTGTTCATCGACTACAGCTCAGCATTTAACACCATAGTACCCTCCAAACTCGTCATTAAGCTCGAGACCCTGGGTCTCGACCCCGCCCTGTGCAACTGGGTCCTGGACTTCCTGACGGGCCGCCCCCAGGTGGTGAGKGTATGAAACAACATCTCCACCCCGCTGATCCTCAACACTGGGGCCCCACAAGGGTACGCTCTCAGCCCTCTCCTGTACTCCRTTCACCCATGACTCCGTGGCCATGCACGCCTCCAACTCAATCATCAAGTTTGCAGACGACACTACAGTGGTAGGCTTGATTACCAACAACAACGAGACGGCCTACAGGGAGGAGGTGAGGGCCCTCGGAGTCTGGTGTCAGGAAAATAACCTCACACTCAACGTCAACAAAACAAAGGAGATGATCGTGGACTTCAGGAAACATCAGAGGGAGCACCACCCTATCCACATCGACGGGACAGTCGTGGAGAAGGTGGAACGTTTTAAGTTCCTTGGCATACACATCACGGACAAACTAAAATTGTCCACCCACACAGACAGCGTGGTGAAAAAGGCGCAACAGCCTCAGGAGGCTGAAGAAATTTGGCTTGTCACCAAAAACACTCACAAACTTTTACAGATGCACAATCGAGAGCATCCTGTCGGGCTGTATCACCGCCTGCTACGGCAACTGCTCCGCCCACAACCGTAAGGCTCTCCAGAGGGTAGTGAGGTCTGCACAACGCATCACCGGGGGCAAACTACCTGCTCTCCAGGACACCTACACGACCCGATGTCACAGGAAGGCCAACAAGATCATCAAGGACAACAACCACCCGAGCCACTGCCTGTTCACCCCGCGATCATCCAGAAGGCGAGGTCAGTACAGGTGCATCAAAGCTGGGACTGAGAGACTGAGAAACAGTTTCTATCTCAAGGCCATCAGACTGTTAAACAGCCATCACTAACATTGAGTGGCTGCTGCCCACATACTGACTCAATCTCTAGCCACTTTAATAATTAAAAATGGAATGTAATAAATGTATCACTAGTCACTTTAAACTATGCCTCTGTATATAATGTTTACATAACCTACACTACTCATCTCATTTGTATATAATGTACTCTATACCATCTACTGCATCTTGCCTATGCCGTTCGGCCATCGCTCATCCATATATATTTTTATGTACATATTCTTATTCATTCCTTTACACTTGTGTGTATAAGGTAGTTGTTAGATTACTTGTTAGATATAACTGCATGGTCGGAACTAGAAGCACAAGCATTTCGCTACACATTAACATCTGCTAACCATGTGTATGTGACAAATGCCATTTGATTTGATTTGTAACTGTTAGCAAGCTAAATCATTTTAATGTACCCTGACGATATAACCGGTAGCTATGTAGGCCTAACTATTAGCTAACGTTATTTTGTCTTACATTTCAAGTCACACAAAAGAGCCAATAGGAGAGAACACCCTCGCAAAAATGCTGCCAAAGATCTGCAAAATAGCTGGCCCGTCGCAGATTTACACAAACCCCTGCCTTCGAACCACCATAATCCAGAAACTGTCGGATGACAGAGGCACAAGAAATATTGTCTGTCAGAGGAATCTTCAAAGTTACTGGAGGCCAAATCTGGAAACGGTGGAGCACTATTCTCTCAGACAACACAGCAGCAGCTCCCCCAGTTAAAAGAACGACATCCATTTCCAGCAGCGTGGAGCCAACAAACGACAACATGGGCAAGTCAACAACAAACAATAACATGGGACAATTTTTCATTCGTGCACAATAAATGGCAACAGTCAGATCAACATGAATAAATMATTGGCATGTGTTAGTCACTCTAGAAGTGGCGCTGAAGCTATTTTTTTCATACATTTAASGTAAGCTATCTAGYTAGCCTGTGGTTGTTGCATAGCAACCAGTCCAGCAACGAGACTTTTGTCCGGACTACTTTTTCTGGCAGAATGTATTTATTATTGATTTATTTATTAAAGCAACATTTTCAATTTAGATGTGTAGTTCCTTGCCTTACTGTCAAATCAAATCAAAATCAAATGTATTTAATAAGCCCTTCTTACATCTGCTGATATCTCAGTGCTGTACAGAAACCCAGCCTAAAACCCCAAACAACAAGCAATGCAGGTGTAGAAGCACGGTGGCTAGGAAGAACTCCCTAGAAAGGCCAGAACCTAGGTAGAAACCTAGTGAGGAACCAGGCTATGATGGGTGGCCAGTCCTATTCTGGCTGTGCTGGGTGGAGATTATAACAGAACATGTCAAGGGTGCAACAGGTCAGCACCTCAGGAGTAAATGGCAGTTGGCTTTTCATAGCCGATCATTCAGTGTATCTCTACCGCTCCTGCTGTCTCTAGAGAGTTGAAAACAGCAGGTCTGGAACAGGAAGCACGTCCGGTGAACAGGTCAGGGTTCCATAGCCGCAGGCAGAACAGTTGAAACTGGAGCAGCAGCACGGCCAGGTGGACTGGGGACAGCAAGGAGTCATCAGGCCAGGTAGTCCTGAGGCATGGTCCTAGGGCTCAGGTCCTCCGAGGGAGAGAAAGGGAAAAAGAGAGAATTAGAGAAAGAAAGAGAGAAAGTGAATTAGAGAGAGCATACTTAAAATTACACAGGACACCGGATAAGACAGGAGAAATACTCCAGATATAACAGACTGRCCCTAGCCCCCCCGACACAAACTACTGCAGCATAAATACTGGAGGCTGAGACAGGAGGGGTCGGGGGACACTGTGGCCCCATCCAACGATACCCCACGGACAGGGCCAAACAGGCAGGATATAACCCAACCACTTTGCCAAAGCACAGCCCCCACACCACTAGAGGGATATCTTTAACCACCAACCTACCATCCTGAGATGAGGCCGAGTATAGCCCACAATGATCTCCGCCACGGGACAACACAAGGGGGGGGGCGAAGATCACGTCAGTGACTCAACCCACTCAAGTGACGCACTCCTCCTAGGGACGGCATGGAGGAGCACCAGTAAGCCAGTGACTCAGCCCCTGTAATAGGGTTAGAGGCAGAGAATCCCAGTGGAGAGAGGGGAACTGGCCAGGCAGAGATAGCAAGGGCGGTGTTGGCAACCGGTTTATAAAAGCAATAAGGCACCTCGGGTAAGCTAAGGGCTGTATCCAGGCACTCCGCGTTGCATCTTGCTTAAGGCCTTATTGCTTAAGTATAGTACCCAACATCCGATTTGGACCAAACTTCGTCCTACCAATGAGCAAGACATGAGGAATCAAAAGAAACGGTCAAAAGCCCCTCACGGAACCCCCCCAACCTCCTCCCCCCACGGACCCCCCCCATACCCCAAGTCCAATCCCAGCCCAATAACCAGTATACAGTATCAATTGTCTTTGTTTGACAAGTAATATAAAGATGCAGTTTGGAGCATTGATTCTTCAAACTATGTAATGTATTCCCTGTGAATCTGGTGAGAATGTTTTCCCACTGTTCAGAGAAATGTGTAATTTTTTCAACAATTTGCAAGAATATTTTTACAAATACTTAAATTTGCTGCACCTGGATTTTCCTCACATCAGACCAAACGGTTCGGACGCTACAGACTGAAGTTTGCACATCGGCAGTACCGACTTCAGAGGAGTTCCGTGGAGCTTGTGTGAGTCGAAGAGCAAAACGGAGAACACCACAACTGACTAGTTATCCCACATTCATTGCACATTCATCTGCATGGTGTTTAGTTAGCAGGCCAAACCGTTCAGATGTTTTCGTGAGAAGACCGATTTTCGGGATGTCTCCTTTTGGGGATGTCTCCTGGTCTGACAAACAGCGCTGTAGCTCTGCCACTTTCCACCGCAGATGCGGAAGGCCGACGTGCGGATAGATTGAGACGCAGCCCATGCAGAAAAACTGATATCTCTAGCTTAAACTGATGATTTTGATGGGAATTTGTTTATTATGATTGACTCACTGGTACGTCAACAGACTTAAGGATTTAATCAACTCTAGAGGAAACACTACAGTATAGCCTCTTTGAGCTGTCATTGTGATTCTCTTTGAGGTGTCATTGTGATTTATCAGACAGTCACAAATTTGATGGGCCTATGCACAATTCACTACATAGGCATCTCTGTCATAGACATGAGGTCTGTTAACAATTCAGAGGCAAGAGGGAAAATCTTCTCCTGTCCTAGAGCCTGGGCTATTTTCCTATCCAGTCGCAATCCCAATGAAACCCAAAATCGTCTGTCTCGCATGAAAATKCSTAAGTTTATAGGTTGCATTACCAAAGCATATCAAAATACCGCTGGCATAGTGACCATATCTTGTTTTTAAACACTTTAAATCGGCACTTCCGATATTGAAATTTGGTAGATTTTKGGGAAAATGAATCCCTAGTGAGAACTGTTGGAGCCCCCTGGATCGACTATGAATTGAAAATRTGTATGGTTCAAAGAAATGATGCAAAAAAAGATGGCAAACAAGTCTGCTCAGCTGATTGGTTGACATACTGTCAATTGAGAAATGTTTCAAAATGTTGCTAAAATAAGAAGACATTTTATTACYAAAACAAGATAAATTAAATAAAAAATCCACAGTGAAATACTTTTGAGCACCTTTAATGATATTATGGGCCGAAAATCCCATTCTCGTCTATAGTTMATTGAATTTGATTGGTCATTTATAACACAACCTTTTGACATAGCCAATCATTTCATAGACTATTTCACTGGTAAAGTGGACAAACTGAGAAGTGAAATGAAAACATTGCACAGTGAACMATCATATTTTTGTATAGAAGATCTTATAATGAAAAAGAAGGATTGCGGTTTGGAATTTGGTCAAGTTAGAGTGGAAGAAGTGAAACATCTATTGTTATCCTTCAATAATGATAAGCCACCAGGTATAGACAACCTATGGTAGCGGACCATGCCATGTCTTTAACCAAAGCCTAAAGGAGTGTGTGTGTCCACAGGCATGGAAGGAAGCTTAAGTAATTCCGCTACCTAAAAAGAGTAAAGCACCCTTTGCTGGCTGATGATGAAAATTGATGATGAAAATTATGTTTGAAGAAATACAATGCTATTTAAAAAAAAATACAAGTTAACTACTGACTTTCAGCTTGCGTATAGGAAAGGGCACTCAACTTGTACTGCACTCTCAGATAACTGATGTTTGGATAAAATAAATGGATAATAAGATGATGGTTCAAAATATTATCTTAAACCTAAACCTCAACTGAAGTGGTGCATAAAGGGTGTGACCGTTGAGCAAGTTGAAGAAGCTGAACTCATCGGAGGACAATTGGATGGTCAGTCATCATGGTGAAGTCATATTGACAAAGTTGTTGCGTTTTTGACACAAAGCTCAGTGGAACTTGTTGTTCAGGTTCTGGGCCCCGGTTTCCCGACTGGTGGAATTTAAGCCTACGAGTGTTTTAATGATGCATCTTTCCTACAACGGCTGAAGATTTAACATGCGTTTCCCAAAACACCAGATAGAACGTTCACTAAGTGCATTGTTGAATTGTGTCGATACTGATAGGTTCGAACGAAAGACAGCACTGCTCTCAGATCAGCGTTCTCACTTTCAAATCTTACCTTAACATTAGAATTATTCCACAATACTGACAACGGATCAGCTTCTATGAGATATTATCACCTATGGCTATAAATATTGAGGCTGCTTATTCTKACCCTAACATAATGCACTAAATCAAGCAATGACACATSATTGAGCACATCTTGTTACCCTACACATCATCATGAAATGTATTGAGGCAAAATTACAGACAATAGCCTACAATTAKCAGAATGAACACTAAATTGATTTCAACATTATTGAGTTATAGACATCTAACCTATACTGTAGGATATTGATATTTTAATGCAGTCATCTCGGTTTTCATTTAAAGCATATTTTTTATCCTTCGCTTGTTTGTAACAATTGCAAAGACATTGGCAACTTTGTATTTGTAGTCAAGTAATTTGTGAAGTTATCGGTGGTCAGAGAGAGACAGMACATCTTGATTCTATGTTTAGCGGAGATCTTCTGTGTATAAAGTGACACGGTGGGGAAAAACACATCTAACGACGTACTTAGCTGTTCTACTAGTGGTCGGGGGCATTCGGTAATTAACAAGCGTTTTCAAGTGCGACTTTAGTAACAATGGATTTGGGAAACAGTTCGGAGAATTAACTATGCTCCTACAAAGTTTCTAACGATGAACTGAGCCTTAAGATGCTTTCGGGAAACCGGGCCCTGACCCATATTACCACCGCAACGTTTTTTTCTACAAATAGCGGATCCCTGGGACTACATTTTACGTTACTCATTAATCATTTGTTTACACATTGTTCAGATATGTTACCTCATTGGCTAGCTAGCTAGCTAACAACCTGATAACTTTAGCAGCATATCCAAAAAATTGTGGGCACAGAAAGAAAGGAAAAGGGATAGTTTATTTAGGAGATTAATACCGCTGGCATAGTGACCATATCTTGACAGAACTCTTGCATGTTGTCATCACAAACCTGACGTTTTTAAAGAAACAGTGTACAATTTCAATGTAATGCATCTCAAAAGAAAAATAGTGCTTTTACRCAATGTAGAAAGCAGAAACCTAATATTCCACTAATTTCAATGAYAAGCATTCGTATCAACATTTTARCTTTTATAATAAAGAAATGTCTTCACAGTACTACATATTAGTTTCTAGGGCCCAACAGGTGCTTCAAAAGTAGCTAGAATTCATATAGGATGTAGGATTTCAATTCGGACCTGGCTCCACAAGAGTGCTTAACCCTTTCAGTTCAAACTTGAGCTCCCTCAGTTTTACTTTTATGTCCCTATGTAAAAATAGCAAAAAAGTTAAAATGAAAAATAATCTGTATCTCCGCTGTGCTGTGCAGGCACAATGGACAGGGAACGCCACAATGGACAGGGAACGCCACGGTGTCTGTAGGGGGGCTATGGAAAGCCACAGGGCGGTTTGGTATGACTCCTTTTTTTCGGTTTTCATAAAAAGTGGGAAAAAACAGTTCTAATCTCTGTGGTAGGCTAAGTGAATAATGTGATTTGATTTTGATTTATAAGGGGCAGGCCCGCGGGGTCAAGTTTACCGTTGATGCTGCTTCACTGAACTCTGCCTCACGCCTTACCACTACCGAGTTTAGCTAACTTCTTAGCTAGCTGTAAAAAGTGTTAGTGTTATTAACCTTAGCGTATTTAGCTAGCTCAAACCAGTTCATCTGCCACAATGGATATCAGGAATTGGATTCGCCAAAGTACCCAAACAAAGGAGAAGGGGAGCGATGAGCAGAAGCAGCAGCATTTAACCACCAAGGCCGCAGCCAAGCCCAGCAGCGATGATGCTGCCGAGCTCTAGCTAGCTCCGTGTGCAAAGCCTACCCACCCTTCCACAAGCGCTGCCAGGATAATGGCTCCACAGCTGCCTCCACCTCTGACTGTTCCTGATGACATTGGAGCAGAGGTGCCAGCCTAGGTTAGCCTAGAAGCCTACCCTAGTCATAGGTTTTCTGTCCAAAAACTTTCATTTAATAGCAACTGGTTCAGAAGAAACTGGAATGCTCGGTTACTGCAGATGCTGCATTTTGTTTCCCATGTCGAAAGTTCTGTGTTGGGTCCAATGCTAACGCAGACAAGGCCTTTACCCAAGCTGGGTGTTCTAACTGGAAGAATGCTATTGATGGTACCAAAGGATTTGCTAGGCACGCATGAAACAAAGAGCATTTGAGACTGTTCTTGGATGATGTCATTGGTGAAATGTCAGTCAACTGGTGGAGGCCCTGTGTGCCCTTGACCCAGAGTGCCATGACTTTCTAGATGTGAAAAAGGTGAAACAACTGYTGGATGTAAGCTAAACAGATTTGATGGAGGCTGAGTTGCGCTTGCCAGTGTCGCTTGCCAGTTCTTCCAGACTGAAATCGCATGCTCTGGCTCCATTGAAGAAAAATTGATAACCTGCAAAGATTCTCTAGGACTCTGTCAACCATGCTTACTGCACTGAAACATGGACTGATTTTTGTGGCTTCCACAACTACATGCAGAACAAATTTTCCACTTTGTTCAGTCACAGAAGAAGCCAAGGAAAGCTCAACTAATCTGTTTGAGTTTGAGTTYATTTGTATTTTTACACATTAAACAACGTTTCAGTAAAAGTGCTTGTTTTAGCCAGCCGGCTAATTTTCAACCGCAGTCCCTAGGCAGATTATTAAAAACAATTACAATAACAATACAGACAAACAATGAGCAGTGAGCACATTCTTTAAAAAAAAWAKWWTTTTTATTTTATTTAACTAGACAAGTCAGTTAAGAATAAATTCTTATTGACAATGACGGCCTACCAAAAGGAAAAACGTCTCCTGCGGGGACAGAGGCTGGGATAATATATATACTATTTTTTTATAAAATATAAATATAGGGGAAAACACACATCTCGACAAGAGAGACAACACACCACTACATAAAGACAGACCTAAGACAACAACATAGCAAGGCAGCAACACATGAAACATAGCATGGTAGCAACACAACATGGCAACAGCATAAAACATGGTACAAACATTATTGAGCACAGACAACAGCACAATGGGCAAGAAGGTGTTGAAAACAATACATCACGCAAAACAGCCACAACTGTCAGTAAGCGTGTCCATGAATTAGTCTTTGAATGAAGAGATTGAGATAAAACTGTCCAGTTTGAGTGTTTGTTGCAGCTCGTTCCAGTCGCTAGCTGCAGCGAACTGAAAAGACGAGCGACCCAGGGATGTGTGTGCTTTGGGGACCTTTAACAGAATGTGACTGGCAGAACGTGTCTTGTATGTGGAGGATGAGGGCTGCGGTARATATCTCAGATAKGGGGAAGTGAGGCCTAAGAGGGTTTTATAAATAAGCATCAATCAGTGGGACTTGCATTGGGCTAGTCACATTATAAGGGGTGGGAGATGAGGAAATGTTGGACGGGCAACGATGCATGGCTGAGTCAAATAGGAAGCCTGACTTAAAGAAGTGGTGATTAAAGAGCTCAGCCATGTGCTTCTTGTCAGTAACAACCACATCATCAACATTAAGGGACATGGGCAGATGTGAGGAAGAGGGTTTATTCTTCAGGTCTTTAACCATTTTCCAGAACTTCTTGGGGTTAGACCCACAAAGAGAGAACTGCTCCTTAAAGTAACTAACTTTGGCCTTCCGGATAGCCTGAGTGCACTTATTTTTAATTTGCCTGAACGAGAGCCAGTCAGCCTGAGTACGCGTGTGCCGAGCCTTTCGCCAAATGCAATTCTTGAGGTGGAGTAACTCTGCAAGATCACGGTCGAACCAGGGGCTGAACCTGTTTTTAATTCTCATTTTCTTTAATGGGGTTTGTTAACAATACCACTGAAAATATCAAAAAAKAACATCCAAGCATCTTTGACAGAGGGGATCGAGCTGATTCCATACCAATTTACAGAGCAGAGCAACATAGGTCAAGCACAACGTAGCACACAGACAGAGCAATAGCACATAAAGCAAAAAAACAAATGCACAGCTGTAATGGGGGATCTTACAAGAAGATTTCGGGGAGAATGGAATGATCGATTACTCAGGAAGTTCCACGGAGCATCAAGGAGGCTGCAACTTGTTTGAAAAGGTAAGATTGAAACCAGTGTAGCTGGTTGTTTTTTTAAATCAAAATCTTGTGACTGGCAGAACGTGTCTTGTATGTGGAGGATGAGGGCTGCGGTAGATATCTCAGATATGGGGGAGTGAGGCCTAAGAGGGTTTTATAAATAAGCATCAATCAGTGGGACTTGCGATGGGCTAGTCGCATTATAAGGGGTGGGAGATGAGGAAATGTTGGACGGGCAAGGATGCATGGCTGAGTCAAATAGGAAKCCTGACTTAAAGAAGTGGTGATTAAAGAGCTCAGCCATGTGCTTCTTTGCTTTAGGGTGTAGGGCACTGTCCRTGGTGCTGATAGCGCGCAGCAGAAATTTTGTGCCATTGAACCTGTAACTTCTTGGTCAAAAGCATTTGAACTCTTATGTTTATTGGGGTGTAGTGTGATATAAGCAGAATTCAATATAATTCCAATGAAGGAACCAAATGATGCCCCTGTTTCATCATAGAAATAGATACATTCTATCATGGTTTCAGTAAATGGAACTGTACGTATTGGRAACGTGTTTATGGTAGGCTAGCACTGCTTAATTGATTAGGTGGGTCAAATTTGGTCTGATGATTAGAACCGTGAAATATGTATCTTGGTTGGAGCAGACTGCTGAGGGATGCTCCACACTCGGTCAGATCTATGTCTATAAGAGATGAGAAAGGACACTTCTACTCCGTCAGATCACAACTGAAGAACAGGGGAGGATCTCTGTGTGTGTATGTGTGCGTGTGTGTGTCAAAAGCATGTCAAAAGGAAAAGAGAGAGGAGGAACCAATGTGTATTTGAGACAACAGTGTGTGTGTTGTGCGTGTGTGTGCGTGTGTGGACTGTGTGTGGTGTGTGTGTGTGTGTGTGTGTGTGTGTGTGGTGTGTGTGTGTGTGTGTGTGTGTGTGTGTGTGTGGTGTGTGTGTGGGTGTGTGTGTGTGTTGTGTGTGTTGGCAGAGAAAGAGTATATGCATGTACTAGTCAATGACAGCAAGTGTATCAGAAATATGAGACAGCTGGTTCCTAGACCTCACCCTGGCACTCTCACCTTTGGGGACAGGTGACAGGGAACAAATACCAGATACTCTACCCAGCGATACTCAGTGTGTGGTGTTATTGCCAGAACAGTGGCTGTATATTTAGTCAGACAAGAGGAACTCATGGGCAGTGTGTGGCCATCTGTTCACCATTGCCAAGCAGAACCGAAAAGAGTTCTGAAAACATTTTACCAAAGCCTCCTCCGCATCCCTTAGTTTGGAAGTACACAACTTGTTTATAAGTATGCCTGTTTGTTTGTTGATGGGGTTTGCTGAATACACTGTACTGACGCTGTAGTGTCTGTGATAGGATCGTTGATAGTTGCAACTGGTTTTATTTTTATTTTCAAGCAAAGCTGAAATGGCTTTGCACAGTGCCAGAGTCCCAAAAATAAGAAAAATCTAAAATCCAAAGTCGAAAAAATGAAGTAAACTTGTCCAAACATTAAAACAGTGGGCAAAAAAGTATTTAGTCAGCCACCAATTGTGCAAGTTCTCCCACTTAAAAAGATGAGAGGAGGCCTGTAATTTTCATCATAGTACACTTCAACTATGACAGACAAAATGAGAAGAAAAAAAATCCAGAAAATCACATTGTAGATTTTTTTATGAATTTATTTGCAAATTATGGTGGAAAATAAGTATTTGGTCAATAACAAAAGTTTATCTCAATACTTTGTTATATACCCTTTTTGGCAATGACAGAGTCAAACGTTTTCTGTAAGTCTTCACAAGGTTTTCACACACTGTTGCTGGTAGTGGCCCATCCTCCATGCAGATCTCCTCTAGAGCAGTGATGTTTTGGGGCTGTTGCTGGGCAACACGGACTTCCAACTCCCTCCAAAGATTTTCTATGGGGTTGAGATCTGGAGACTGGCTAGGCCACTCCAGGACATTGAAATTTTTCTTACGAAGCCACTCCTTCGGTTGCCCGGGCGGTGTGTTTGGGATCATTGTCATGCTGAAAGACCCAGCCACGTTTCATCTTCAATGCCTTGCTGATGGAAGGAGGTTTTCACTCAAAATTTCACGATACATGGCCCCATTCATTCTTTCCTTTACACGGATCAGTCGTCCTGGTCCCTTTGCAGAAAACAGCCCAAAGCATGATGTTTCCACTCCCATGCTTCACAGTAGGTATGGTGTTCTTTTGGATGCAACTCAGCATTCTTTGTCCTCCAAACACGACGAGTTGAGTTTTTACCAAAAAGTTATATTTTGGTTCATCTGACCATATGACATTCTCCAATCTTCTTTGGATCATCCAAATGCTCTCTAGCAAACTTCAGACGGGCCTGGACAGTACTGGCTTAAGCAGGGGGACACGTCTGGCACTGCAGGATTTGAGTCCCTGGCCGACTAATGTGTTACTGATGGTAGGCTTTGTTACTTTGGTCCCAGCTCTCTGCAGGTCATTCACTAGGTCCCCCGTGTGGTTCTGGGATTTTTGCTCACCGTTTTGTGATCATTTTGACCCACGGGTGAGATCTTGCGTGGACCCAGATCGAGGGAGATTATCAGTGGTCTTGTATGTCTTCCATTTCCTAATAATTGCTCCCACAGTTGATTTCTTCAAACCAAGCTGCTTACCTATTGCATTCGTCTTCCCAGCCTGGTGCAGGTCTACAATTTTGTTTCTGGTGTCCTTTGACAGCTCTTTGCTCTTGGACAGTGTCTTTTTTATACTGATAACAAGTTCAAACAGGTGCCATTAATACAGGTAAGGAGTGGAGGACAGGGGAGCCTCTTAAAGAAGAAGTTCAGGTCTGCGAGAGCCAGAAATCTTGCTTGTTTGTAGGTGACCAAATACTTATTTTCCACCATAATTTGCAAATAAATTCATTAAAAATCCTACAATGTGATTTTCTGGATTTTTTTTCTCATTTTGTCTGTCATAGTTGAAGTGTACCTATGATGAAAATTACAGGGCTCTCTCATCTTTTTAATGCTGGGAGAACTTCAACAAATTGGTGGCTGACTAAATACTTTTTTGCCCCACTGTATAATGAACTCAAGGAAAACTGAACCCGTGCTATGTTAGCTTAGCATTAGACTAGCATAGCTGGGCGGCATGACATGAAGCAAATGGAATGCACATCACGGTAAGTACACAGCTCAGCTTCTGAAAAATAAACGCAGTTAGCACAACACAATGACTATTGTTGTTTGTTTGTTCCGTTACAGCTTACTGAATGCCCGCTGTATCTTCCCCCARCTCCCAACACTTTGTGCATATGGCGCTCTGCTGCACATTACACACCTGTGCTCAATAAACAATTAAATAGTACCTTGTAATTCATGATGATTTCTAATAGATGTTGACGGGAATGAGAACTGTCATAATAATCCATCATGTATAGTCTGATTTGATCCATCCTGTGCAGTCTGTATGAATCTTTTTTCGAATCCATCCCAGTCGTGTTTGAATCTTGTTTGGATCCCACTGTGTATCCTAGAATTCCACGGAATAAAYTGGAATCTAGGGAGCGCTCCCTCATCTGCCATAGCAATATTCTCCCTGTGCTTTGAAGTCAGTATAATGAAGTGGGCCTTACGACCTGCCTGTGCCACCCAGCAACACCTATCAACACCCCTCAACTCTGAGCTCCAAACCGTTACTTTGGCTCAGTCTGAAAGTTCAACAGACAGCTTGTATTACCGTCTCAGCAACCTTGCCTCAGGGCAATTCATAGGATTTGGTTTCCCTCCATTTTGTATGATATATTAGATTAGGTTACGTTATGAGTGGAATAGCGGTTGTACAATATCATACGAATTAGAGGACGTTTAGTATAATAGTGTACGTCTTACCCACTTGTATGAAGTAATTTATCATACATCTCGGAGAAGTCTGGTCTCAGAGCTCAGCACAAATKTAACACTAGTTGCTTACAGTAACTCCTGCCTCCTTAAAGTAACACTAACTACTTAACACTAACCTTTTAACACCACCCTCTTAATGCTAACAACTTAACGCTAATTTACCTCTTGTACTCAACTCTAAAACTCTAAGGGGCAGTTTCGCGAACACAGATTAAGCCTAATCCTAGACTAAATTGCCMTTTTAAACTGGACTAACTGAAATGGAATTTCTCAGACATGGTTTAAAATAGTCTCAGACTTGCCCTAGTCTAGATTTAAAAAGTCTGATTTTTTAGAAGGACGATTACAGTTAATCTAGATCTAAGTGAAGGTTTAAATTAAACCTGGCCAAAGCAGGTTTACCTTCAGATGAACCACCAGGTTGAACTTGGCAATGGAGGATTACCTGGACTATTCATTGATGATCAAAGAGCACCACCAAGGCCAGACAGAAATGTGGTTATAGACAGGATAAACCCACTGAATGACTTTGATGAAATCTATTTATGTGACCTTTTCCCTATGTACAAAAAAAATGCAGCTGTCATAATTAGTTTGCTGAAGCCAAGGCTTTAATCTGACTSTCTTAGGGGAAGGCCCATCCCTCTTTCCCTACAAGTACTGGTCACCTTGAGGTTTTTGGCATCTGGAACCTTCCATCATGAAAGAGGAGATTTGTGTGGTGTAAGTGAACTGACTGTATGCAGAATAGTCCACAAAGTCTGCAATAATATATGTTAACTGAACGACAAGTTTCCTGATGCTGCTGCCCAAGCCAACTGCAAGGTAGAATTCTATGAATATGGGAACTTCCCTGGAGTCATTGGCTATATACACTACCGTTCAAAAGTTTKGGGTCACTTAGAAATGTCCTTGTTTWTGAAAGAAAAGCCCCAAAATTTGTCCATTAAAATATCAAATTGATCAGGAATACAGTATCGACATTGTTAATGTTGTAAATTACTATTGCAGCTGGAAACGGCTATTTTTTTWATGGAATATCTACATAGGCCTACACAGGCCCATTATCAGCAACCATCACTCCTGTGTTCCAATGGCATGTTGTGTTAGCTAATCCAAGTTTATTATTTTAAAAGGCTAATCGATCATTAGAAAACCCTTTTGCAATTATGTAAGCACAGCTGAAAATTGTTGTGCTGACTAAAGATGCAATAAAACTGGCCTTCTTTAGACTAGTTGAGTATCTGGAGCAGCATTGTGGGTTATTACAGGCTCAATATGTCCAGAAACCAAGAAACTTTCTTCTGAAACTCATCAGTCTATTCTTGTTCTGAGAAATGAAGGCTATTCCATGCGAGAAATTGCCATGAAACTGAAGATCTCATACAACGCTGTGTACTACTTCCTTCACAGAACAGCACAAACTGTCTCTAACCAAAATAGAAAGAGGAGTGGGAGGCCCCAGTGCACAACTGAGCAAGAGGACAAGTACATTAGAGTGTCTAGTTTGTGAAACAGACGCCTCACAAGTCCTCAACTGGCAGCTTCATTAAATAGTACCCGCAAAACACCAGTCTCAACGTCATCAGTGAAGAGGCGACTCCGGGATGCCTTCTAGGCTGAGTTCCTCTGTCCAGTGTCTGTGTTCTTGTAAAGCGTCTGTGTGTAGCTGGTGAGATGAGTCAGGCGCAGGACAGCAGATATGAGTAATGAAAGCAACTTTACTCAATAATATCACAATACACGTYGTAAAAATACAARGCCACAAATACGGACCGCAATACAATAAACAATTACTCACAAACAAACATGGGGGAACAGAGGGTTAAATAATGAACAAGTAATTGGGGAATTGAAACCAGCTGTGTAAGACAAAGACAAAACAAATGGAAAATGAAAAGTGGATCCGAACAAGGAGAGGGACCGACTTCGGCGGAAGTCGTGACAGTTCTTTTGCCCAACATAATCTTTTATTTTTATTGGCCAGTCTGAGATATGGCTTTTTCTTTGCAACTCTRCCTAGAAGGCCAGCATCCCAGAGTCGCCTCTTCACTGTTGACGTTGAGACTGGTGTTTTGCGGGTACTATTTAATGAAGCTGCCAGTTGAGGACTTTTGAGGCGTCTGTTTCACAAACTAGACACTCTAATCTGCAGATGTAGCAGGCTGACCTTTATCCTGTCTTATCCCCTCCAAGCTATGGTGATCATCTGCCTCTAGAAAATGATTACATTGCTGCATTAGGGAACATTATTTATTCAGAGTTGAGTTTGTGACATATTATTTTTATTATGGGAGTGCAAGAGATGACTGTCAACATTACATATTCACTGTAGTCCGGGAATGGCACATGTTGAACGAATGTGTCCTACCAAATGAGGATTGGAAAGGTCCCCCATCTGAACTGCCCAAATGGTCATCATCGGGGATACCTTACAGGGGTTGATGGCTATGAATGATCCCGGTCAACAAGTCCCCAAGCTCATCTGGCTCTGGTATTACTGGGGGTCTGCCACCAGTTTTGAAAGGCTCCCTACGAGCAACAGCATTTGTCTTCTTTAAGTTGATTTTTATCTTTTTTCATGGGACCTTAGAAAGAAGACAATATAGAAATKATTAGTAATTATGTATGATATTGTTTGTTACATTTATGTCACACCCATTTAGGCCCCACTGTGTTGTGTTACACAAGAAAACTAAACTAAACTATTTCAAAGTGACTCTGAGTTGTAAAAGTGGGCCAACAATAGTTGTTGTAGCGTCCTTTTGTTTACTTTTCATTTGAGTTTGTTCTCGATAATTGGTTGGTTTGATACTATTCGCTTCAAGAGGGTTTTTTCAAAGTCACTGAAATTCTTTKAACGTTTCTCCTTACCTCCGTCCATTGTTTAGTTTACACTAATATATAAGCAATTCCACAATGCTTATGTATTAGTGTCCCATCCCTRTTTTTTAAGCATCCTCAGGTCAGCACCAAGTGCACATCATCTAATTAAGCTTCACAAAGATTAAACAATTAATCCTTATTTACCTTAGTCTGGGACTCCCTAGTCTAGAACTAATTAATCTGAAGTTAAGCAACATCTCAGAAAGCCATTTTTTAAATCTGGATTAATTTAAGTAGAATTAGCCTCATCCTGAAAATTAAACTCTCCAGGAAACCGCCCCTAAATTTCAGAAGTCAACATGCTGCTCCCCCTTTAGATCGGCATTGAGATAGGATTGTCTGTGTCATTGCCTGTTCGGAAATATCAAGGTCCCAGTGGATGCCGCTCAAGAGCGTTGCATAATCACCGTCGTTACTTTTAATTACTCTTAATGAGTCTCCATAACATGCGGGAAAGCAAGAGGGGTACAGCTGTGTGACACATGAATTACAGCCAGTGTTAAAGCAAAGATGATTAATGTATCTGTAATTCTCTGATTACACTGGACCCACTGGTGTTGCCAGCTGGACATGAGCACTGATTTTCCCACACATTCTGATTATGGGTCCATCCCAAATGGCAACCTATTCCATATATAGTGCATTACTTTTGACAAGGGCCCATAGGGCTTTGGTCAAAGTAGTTCACTATGTAGGGAATAGGGTGTCAATTGGTAAGCAACCACTCTGACTATGTAACAATGGAGCTGTGAGTCAGGAAGCAGGTGCAGGTGAAACGTTTAATAAAACAAAACCAGTAACGAGACATACATAAGGCTACACACCGATACAAAAGAACAATACCAACTGATGCGAAAGCATAAGGGAGTGACATATAAAGGGGAGAAATGATGAAGGTAATGAAGACCAGGTGTGAATCATAATGATTAACATGTAYGCGTAATGATGAGTGTCAGGTGTGTGTAATGATGAAYCCTAGGACCGGTGGTTAGTATTCTGACGATGTCGTACGCCGGAGCGGAGGAGCAGGAGAAGATGTGACAGACTAGATGATTTTGGATAGTTTCTTTATTGGCTATGGAAGAAAAGATAAAGCAATTAAATATACTGTGAACTTATCTCTTGAAGAAAAACTTTGTTTCAAAATGGAAGCCAATGCTAGCTCATGAAATAATGGCTCAAGTTTGCTGTTGTGACATACAGTATTAAGTGTTATCTATAAAGGCTTTATGAATGTCTACATAAGAAAGTGTTACTCTTAATGATTATGAGCACAGTTTAACCCAGCCTGTGCTGTGTGTGTGTGCATGCATGCATGCAGTATCTGGGACATTGGAACGATATAAGATGATCTCCTCTGTTGTTCGGTCTAGTGTAGAGAGAGTCGAGTCAGTTTACTTTTCCATGTGCATAGAAAACACATTGAGCTAGGCATCGTCTTTACCTCATTTGCCCAAATCAAATGACTAGCTGGGTATTCTTCACTTTCTTTTTCTCATTCTCTTTCTTTGTTTTTGGACATTATTCCCTGGTTTATGAAGCTCAACGACCCATTTCACCACTGCCTAATGAAAAAGCCTTGCTGCTGACATCGACCACCACACCCTCCCCGTCTCCTCTCCTCCACGGCTCCTCTCCTCCCTTTCCTTCTCCATATCCCTGTCTTACCTCTGCCAAGAGCTGTGAGCATAACTACAAAGAGTACTGTCACTGATGCTATCACTAACAGTGAACCCACTGCAGAGACCTGTGGATGATACATCACAGTTGCTTTCAATAGGCTTTAATCAGCTGGCGGCCATATTGGATTTTGACTTAAACTAAATTAGATAAGCTTAGATAAGTTTAGTGTTGTGACTGATGCTAACAATGTTTTAAAAAAACGAATAGTGATGAAATGTGAACATCACAAAACCTCTGACAAAGGCCACAGGGCTGATATGTTAGCACAAAACAAACAAGCGCAGTGTAGCTGATGGGAAGCTTGTTATCTTTGATACTAACGTGGCCTCGTGTGAGGTCATTCTGTGTAATACGACCAGAGTTCACTTGACAAGACATACTGTGAGTTATACAGCAGTGTGAATGAAACGGACACAGACTGTGAATCATAGACCTGCTCGCATTGACTTCCCTAAAGAGAAGCTGTGAATAACTTTCACACTGCTCCGGCTTGGTGTGACAACCGGCTAGCTTTTCATTCATARGCTACAGTTGAACAGAGGCATTTTTTGTATTTCCACAAATGGGGATTTATTTTTTAGCAGGGTCTGAAAAAAATCTGCCTTTTAAAAACGTATGTCATGCAATTCTGAGTAATTTACATAAAATATGAAATAAGMTGAATCATTTTGAATACCACACAAATGACCGAAATGAGTGGCTACGAACTGAGATCAATCTGGTCTTGAATTCAGATAAACAATAGCCCAGGCCAATGAAGCAACACACAGATTGGACAACGTTAGGAAGCTATATATATGTATACATATATACAGTAAATACAGTGCATTCGGAAASTATTCAGACCTCTGACTATTTTCACATTTTGTTACATTACAGCCTTATTCTAAAATCGATTACATCTTTCCCCTCATCAATCTACACACAATAACCCATAATGACAAAGTTAAACCAGGTTTTCTAATTTTTTGCTAATWAAAAAAAATWAAAAACAGAAATACCTTATTAACATATGTATTCAGACCATTTGCTTTGAGACTAGAAATTGAGCTCATGTGCATCCTGTTTCCATAGATCGTCCTTGAGATATTTCTACCACTTGATTGGAGTACACCTATGGTAAATTCAATTGATTGGACATGACTTGGAAAGGCACACACCTGTCTATATAAGGTCCCACAGTTGACAGTGCATGTCAGAGCAAAAACCAAACCATGAGTTCGAAGGAATTGTCTGTAGATCTCAGAGACAGGATTGTGTTGAGCAACAGATCTGGGGAAGGATTCCAAAACATTTCTGCAGCATTGAAGGTCCCCAAGAACACAGTGGTCTCCATAATTCTTAACTGAAAGAAGTTTGGAAACACCAAGACTCTTCCTAGACATGGCCACCCGGTCAAACTGAGCAATCGGGGGAGAAGGGCCATGGTCAGGGAGGTGACCAAGAACCCTTTGGTCACTCTGACAGAGCTCCAGAGTTCCTCTGTAGAGATGGGAGAACCTTCCAGAAGGACAACCATCTCTTCAGCACTCCACCAATCAGGCCTTTATGGTAGAGTGGCCAGACGGAAGCCACTCCTCAGTAAAAGGCACATGACAGCCCGCTTGGAGTTTGCCAAAAGGCACCTAAAGGATTCTCAGACCATGAGAAACAAGGTTCTCTGGTTCCTACGGTGAAGCATGGTGGTGGCAGCATCATGCTGTGGGGATGTTTTTCAGCTGCAGGGACTGGGAGACTAGTCAGGATCGAGGAAAAGATTAACGGAGCAAAGTACAGACAGATCCTTGATGAAAACCTGCTCCAGAGCTCTCAGGACCTCAGACTGGGGCCAAGGTTCACCTTCCAGCAGAACAACGACCCTAAGCACACAGCCAAGACAACTCAGGAGTGGCTTTGGGACAAGTCTCTGAATGTCATTGAGTGGTCCAGCCGGTGCCCGGACATGAACCCGATCGAACTCTGGAGAGACCTGAAAATTAGCTGTGCAGCGACGCTCCCCATCCCAACTGATAAAGTGGGCATTGCTTATCACAGGGCGGCCTCAGCGCTCACCTAAAAAGCCCATATGCCACTGGTTGAGTGATGAGATGGAGGTTTTATGTGTTGTTGGAGGTGCGTCTTGGTCAATCTGCCACCATAAGTGGCCGCCTAATCCTGCCTAATGAGCGGCCGGTCTTGATGTCTCTGGTTCAGATTCACTTGTAAATGTCCAAACCTACCTATATATGATTAACTTCATGAGCTGGATTGCCTATCTTTGCAATTTGTCTATTTTCGTTTGCACTCGTTAGCRTATTTAGCTAGCATCCTCAATGGAAATGTACTATTAATGATGCTAATTTTGTTAGCATTCTGTTAACTTCTTACGGTGGTGTTGATACTTGCGTACTATTTTTTTGTACAGATGAACGTGGTACCTTCAGGCATTTGGAAATTGCTTCCCTTACGGTCCAACAAATAATAGACAAATAATAACCTAGATAACCCACCCTAGTCACACCCCGACCTAACCAACATAGAGAATAAAAGGATATCTATGGTCAGGGCGTGCCAATAATGAAATAATGAATATTCATTACATTGTATGTGCAACTGCACTTAAGTTGACCTGTCTTCTTCCATGATTGAACATCTTTTTTAGATAAATTGATTATTTTCAGAGCCATACTTTTCACCTGATGATACTTGATGATAGGTGAATAAGTCATTCAACTGATTTTAACTGAAGGGATGTTCTTTGCATGACATGTTTTTGCATACAGTAATAAATACACATCTGATAACAATTATGATTTTAATTCCCAGAATTCGTTAGGTAAAAAATTGCCTAGCCATTTACAGCTCTGGTACTAGGTATCAAACAGTTCTTGATGACTACAAAAACTCCATCTCATTAAAGATATTAATGCCATACAAAAACGTTGGGCAATATAACCTTGTTGTATATGAAGATAATGAGTGCAATTCTGCCCTCTCTTCTATTTTTGCACATCATTAGAACCGGGCTCAGTCGGTGCTTGCATTCTATTGGACGATCATTCCGGGTAAATGCGGTCACTAGTGGCATAGAGATGAAGGTCATAGACATCAGAGACCAATGTCACAGACAAGATCTTTCAATGCATATCAAAACAGATGACATATTTCCTAGAGCAGAAACTACTGTGCACTAGAGACTGCTGTGCTTTGTGTAGGCATAGACACTGCATTCCAGCCAAATGGACAGCAAAATCTTTATTTATGATATTCTGAGAGAGAATGAAAGCAATATCTTTCCCATTTTCTTTTTTTAAATCACAGATTGTTGACGTCAAACCTGGCCTTAGTCATTTCACCTCCCTAAACATTACTCAATGCTCTATAAGGATAGAGCTACAACAAGGAAGGGACATGAGTCTGGCTTTTTGAGGTAATGCTCGTCTAGAAGCTAAAGGTAATTAAAGAAGAAGTTTTGGATGGAAGCTTCAGTAACCTCTATTTGCCTTTGCAGACTTGTATTGGTGACGTCTACATCAGGGCAATGTCTCCTGCTGAGACTGGGGCTGTCCTAATATGGACACTGTAAGTTTGGATAATGTTTGCTAAGGATAGAGGAAGAATGAGTGCACACTGGTTAAACATTATGAATGATTTATTGGTTATTAAGAAAACTAGGTCAAAGCGGTGAGTGTTGGATGGTGGAGAGTAACAAATGTTATGAAACCTACAATTGTCACGCCCTGACCATAGTTTSCTTTGTATGTTTMTATGTTTTGTTTGGTCAGGGTGTGATCTGAGTGGGCATTCTATGTTGTATGTCTAGTTTGTCTGTTTCTGTGTTTGGCCTGATATGGTTCTCAATCAGAGGCAGGTGTTAGTCGTTGTCTCTGATTGGGAACCATATTTAGGTAGCCTGTTTTGTCTTTTGGTTTGTGGGTGTTTGTCTTCCGTGTCAGTATTTGTCGCCACACGGTACTGTTTCGTTTGTTCACGTCGTTTATTGTTTTGTTTAGTGTTCTGAGTTTAATTAAAAACATCATCATGAACACTTACCACGCTGCGCTTTGGTCCTCCTCTCTTTCTCCCGAAGACGATCGTTACAACAATGAAAAAGGTGTGAATAAAGAGCCTTCACAAAGTCCCTCCCACCCAATAAAAATGTAAGCCTTTATTCCAGGTGTAATGCATTACTGGCCCTATGTAGCCTTTTAAAGGCCTTATTCATGCAATAACTCTCTAGTGTTTTTGCATGGCATACGTTTGTGACCCACCGGCTCGATTCAGTCTTATGTAGATAAAAGTACAAACTCAGAGTTAGAAAATGGTATATCCTACACTAAAGTTGAGGAACAATGGTAAATGAATTATTCTTTTTAAAGTTGATAAACATGTAACCTCACTTTTGAGAAAATGGCCTTTGAATGTTTTGGTACACAAACTGGAGAGCTCTTCCTTGTCCACACTCATTCAGCATCATCCAACCCCTCTTAAGCTATAACCCCGCAAGTAAACTCAGAGCATTGTCAGATTGTCCATTCGTAAATTCAGTGCGTTCAGAGTGCACACTGGACGCTCTAGCCGAGGAGTAGGGTTGATCCAAGCGTTCTGTCCTAACAACAGTAGTCAAGCACCCATTTGTCAGTTATTCTGCGCTCTGGCACACTCAGAGAGTGCTCTGAAATCAGAATAGATAGCCAGAGCGAATTTACCAGCTACGTCTATCAACAGTTGTTGCATTGACATTATGAACATTATATTGAAATGGTTACTTGCAAAGTGGAGTCTTTTGTYAAGACATGTAGCTAGCTAGCAATGAACCATAATACCAACTCATGACGTTACTACCCTGCAGGTAGCTAACCAACCAGGTTCAATGTTAGCTAGCTAACATTAGGCTATAACTAGTAAAGCAAATGGCTCTGAGATATGAATAATATTACTACACAGATCATATACATACCATTAGCTAACGAGCCAGCCAGCTAACGTTTAGCTAGCTAGCTAACAGTACACTTTAACTTGAAATTAAAACAACTTTCTGACTAAATTAGAAATGTGTAATATCTGAAAATGTAGTTAACTAGACTATATTACCTGTATACATTGATGGACGCKTCTCCCTCTCTGTCACGGATGCCACGGTTGCCCTTAGTTTGAAGATGTAATCTGGAGACAGGTGTTTTCTCCATTTCCTTAGTTATCATACCACTGATTTCAATACTCGATCTCTCGGCATGTCCAGCCCACTCATTATCTCAGCCAATCAAGGCTAGTGGGAAGGTTGCTGACTTTGTCTGTGGCTAAACCAACTAGGCTCGCAATTTAACAATTGTATTATATTTACAGATGGCATACAAGTTTGTTATTAAGGCACATGAAAGTTCACATGTTCCAAAAGGCATTTCTGCCCAAAAAAAACACACATTTAAAACACAAATAAAAGGTTTACGTTCAAATGGCTCTCCTGTGAAGTAGTGATTCGATTGGGGTCGTATTATAGAAGATTGTCTTTAAAGTGTACAGACTGCCATTTACGGTGCATTACAATAGAATGTAATAACAACACGTATTTTTWATATTTAATCAACCTTAAAGCTTTGTGCCGGTGTGGTCTGATTGAGTTAAAGTGGGGTCAACTCAAGTTGAGAGTTGAGACAGCCATATGAGTAGCAAAGTTGAAAATTCTGGATTTAAAGAGGTTATTGCGTTTAATGTAAGTTATATTTAAAAAAAATAAAATCAATAGCTTGGCACTTTGGGGCACCATTGTTATGAAATCTATTCCATTCTGGAACTTACTACTAGGGCATCATGGGAGGAAATGGAAAGACTGGAGTGCTGACAACTATCTCCCACCAATCAAATATTATGATTTACCATGGTTTATAATGGTTATATTTATGTGCAATAGACATAAACGAATCCATCACATACTGTCATGTTACATTCAGTATATCTAACTATTACCATTCTTAAGTGGTCAATCATTGCTGGGCATTAGTGAGTATAGCGCAAAAGGGGTGACAGGAATTGTGTTGTACATGGTAGGCAGTCTTGAGGTAGTTATTAAACCATGTACTGTACCTACAGTATATTGTGCTATGATTATTGATTATGATTATTATATTTTTATGTTTTTCAAATGTTTTCGATAAAATCATCTTTGTGACAAAACAGCAATACTGTGCTTCTCTGAAGTGATTTAAATGAGCATTTATGTATGTATTGGGTGGTTCAAGAATTGCAGTAGCATTTGGGCATGGCATTTGGATTTTTTTTTACTTAGAATTGTTTTATGTACTTGGGTAGATCTTCCCATTCTAAATCGACTAATATGGCAGCTTAATGACTTTAAACCATTTGTACCATTATGAAAACAATGTGCCACCAGTAGGAGTAGTAGGTCTAACACTACTGACAGTAACACCAATGACGATAACACCAATGGCCACAGATGCTCAAATCTAAGGTCATTAACAATTTTAAAATAATTTACTAAAGTGACGTGTTTAATAATTTTGCACAAAAAGCAATTTCCMTTCTTTTCCATTGGGTAACACCAATTACATATAATGTAGGAACACATAATATTTGTGTGAAAAAGTGTGTATTTGAATAGCCTTCATTTTTATTGATTTATACAATATAAACTTAGCAAAAATAGAAACGTCCCCTTTTTCACGGTACCCTGTTTCTTTCAAAGATAATTTGTAACATCAAATAAACTTCACCCCAGTTATCTTTCATTGTAAACGGGCTTTTTAAACCTTTCAACCCGTCTTCGCTGCCTGCAACCCGCACGGCCGGCACTGCATTCACCACCCTGGACGGCTTCCGGAGCCTAAATTTGTGGACCTGCATCTATACAGTACCTTAGTTGTCTGGCTAGACTGCAAACTCTCCTTCCAGGACTCATATCAACACATCTCCAATCCAAAACACAATATCAAGAATCGGCCTTTCGTCATTCATCGCAACAAAGCCTCCTTCCACTCCGCCCGCGCAAGATCTTACCCTAGTAAAAAACTGGGACTATCCTACCGTATCCTCGACTTCGGCCGACTGTTCATCTACAAATAGCTTCCAACACTCTACTCAGTGCAAAAACTGGCATGCCGTTTTATGCACTATGCCACTTTCGTTTTTTGTACTCTAAAGCACCTTATACGACCCACCACTAGGCGACCTGTCATGCCTAGTCGGCTGGCCCTCGCTTCATGTTTTCGTCGTCAGACCCACTGGCTTCCAGGTCATTTCTACAGGCTATGCTAGGTAAAGTGCCGCCTTATCTCAGCTTCACTGGTCACGATGGCTACACCCACCCGCGCACGGCGCTCCAGCAGGTGTATTCTCACTATGCATCCCTAAAGCTAAAACTTCATTTTGGACGCCTTTCCTTCCAGTTCTTCTTGCCTGCCTGCGATGGAACGAATTGCCAAAATCTCTGAAGTGAGACCTTATCTCCCTCAACAACTTTAAAAATCTGCTATCCGAGCAGCTTAACGTCGCTGCAGCCAGTACATAGTCCATCTGTAAACCTACCCACCAATTTACCTACCTTCACCCCCTTACTTGTTATTTATTACTTTTCTGCTCTTCTGCAACACCAGTATCCTCTTCGTTGCACCGATGATCATCTGACATGATTTTATCATCCAGTGATGTTAATCTACTAAATTGTAATTATTCGATTTATTGCCTACCGCATGCCTTTTCACCATTGTATATAGATCTCTTTTCTCTTACCATGTAGTTGACTTGTTTAATTGTTTACTCCATGTGTAAACTCTGTGTTGTCCTGTTCACACTGCTATGCTTTATCATTGGCCAGTCGCCAAGTTGCAAAATGAGAAATTGTTCCTCAACTAGCCTACCTGTTAAATAAATTGGTGAATAAAAAAAAAAAAAAATAAACACTGTTTCCATGCTTGTTCATGAACCATAAACAATTACTGAACATGCACATGTGAAATGGTCGTTAAGTACACTAACAGCTTACAGACGGTAGCAAATTAAGCTGACAGTTATGAAAATTTAGGACACTAAAGAGGCCTTTCTACTGACTCTGGAAAACACCAAAGAAAGATGCTCAGAGTCCCTGCTCATCTGCGTGAACTTGCCTTAGGCATGCCGCAAGAGGCACGAGGACTGCAGATGTGGCCAGGGCATAAATTGCAATGTCTGTACTGTGAGATGCCAAAGACAGCGCTACAGGGAGACAGGACGGACAGCTGATCGTCCTCGCAGTGGCAGGACCACGTGTAACAACACCTGCACAGGATCTGTACATCTGAACATCACACCTGCGGGACAGGTACAGGATAGCAACAACAACTGCCCGAGTTACACCAAGGAACGCAAAATCCCTCCATCAGTGCTCAGACTGTCCGCAATAGGCTGAGAGCTAGACTGAGGGCTTGTAGGCCTGTGTAAGGCAGGTCCTCACTAGACACACCGGCAACAACGTCGCCCACTGTCGCTGGACCAGACAGGACTGGCAAAAAGTGCTCTTCACTGATGAGTCGCGGATTTGTCTCACCAGGGTGATGGTCGGATTCGCGTTTATCGTCGAAGGAATGAGCTTTACACCGAGGCCTGTACTCTGGAGCGGGAGCATTGGAGGTGGAGGGTCCGTCATTGTCTGGGCGATGTGTCACAGCATCATCGGACTGAGCTTGTTGTCATTGGAGGCAATCTCAACGCTGTGCGTTACAGGGAAGACATCCTCCTCCCTCATGTGGTACCCTTCCTGCGTCTCATCCTGACATGACCTCCAGCATGACAATGCCACCAGCCATACTGTCGTTTTGTGTGTGATTTCCTGCAAGACAGGAATGTCAGTGTTCTGCATGGCCAGCGAAGAGCCCGGATCTCAATCCCATTGAGCCAGTCCTAGACCTGTTGGATTGGAGGGAGAGGGCTAGGGCCATTCCCCCCAGAAATGTCCGGGAACTGCAGGTGCCTTGTGGGGAGAGTGGCGGTAACATCTCACAGCAAGAACTGGCAAATCTGGTGCAGTCCATGAGGAGGAGATGCACTGCAGACTTTAATCCAGCTGTGGCCACACCAGATACTGATTTATTTTTGGTTTGACCCCGCCTTTGTTCAGGGACACATTATTCTATTTCTGTTAGTCACATCTGTGGAACTTGTTCAGTTTATTTATGTTCAGTTATTCCAGTTGTTGAATTCTTGTGTTCATTCAAATATTTACACGTTAAGTTTGCTGAAAATATACGCAGTGACCAGTAGAGAGACGTTTCTTTTTTGCTGAGTAATTAAATACTTTGTTTATTTATACATCAAAATAATAGATAAGATATCCTACATCCAAAAACATGTCACTACAACTCTACTCATCACTACTGGGGCAAGCCAATTACTTACCCTAAGCATTTTAAACAATGCATAAACAAAAGTTTGCAATTAAAATTGACTTGCATTATGTTTTTTCATTGAATAACAGTCAATATAAATAAAACATATATGATGTGTAGCTATTGTTCATTTTAAGTGTTTTCATGGTTGCAGAGGCAAGAGACGCAAATCCACCGCAATTCAGAATGACCCTATTGGGATGGGTCAGGCAACGCTCATTATTAACTACATTAATGCACAGATTTAGTCTCTCTCTCTCTCTCTCTCTCTCTCTCTCTCTTCCTCTCTCTCTCTCTCTCTCCTCTCTCTCGCTTCTCTCTCTCTCTCTCTCTCTCTCTCTCTCTCTCTCTCTCTCTCTCTCTCTCTCCTCTCTCTCTCTCTCTCTCTCTCCTCCTCTCTCTCCTCTCTCTCTCTCTCTCTCTCTCTCTCTCTCTCTCCTCTCTCTGTCTCTCTCTCTCCTCCTCTTCTCTCTCTCTCTCTCTCTCTCTCTCTCTCTCTCTCTCCTCTCTCTCTCTCTCTCTCTCCTCTCTCTCTTCCTTCTCTCTCTCTCTCTCTCTCTCTCTCTCTCCTCTCTCCTCTTCTCCTCTCTCCTCTCTTCTCTCTCCTCTCTCTCTCTCTCTCTCTCTCTCTCTCTCTTCTCTTCTCTCTCTCTCTCTCTCTCTCTCTCTCTCTCTCTTCCCTCCCTCTCTCTCTCTCTCTCTCTCTCTCTCTCTTCTCTCTCTCCTCTCTCTCTCTCTCTCTCAAAATTTGGCCTTGTCCAAAATCTGTCTTGCCTACTACTTACTAAAACTACATACCTTGCACTGTGCACTGATTACCTACATACTGTGCATTAATTACTAAGTAATCTCATGCGCAATTGCATTGAATCCCAMCATTTGTTCATTTAGGTACAKYCTGTCCCCTTCCCTTCTCTGTCAGCTGTGCCAAATACCCATATTAGCGTTCTAAATAGTAGTCATTTTGGCTACTGACTATCTGACTATCTTGTCCCCTCTTCATCACCTCGGTTCTTGCATTTTCTTGCATATTCTTGCATTTTTCCTTCCTTCATTCCTTTCATCCTTCCTTCCTACTAGTGACCGTCTTTCATTCCTCTGTTATCTCTCCCAAGTGAAGAACAGGCTCTACGGAAGTAAAGTATGTAGAGATTACTGTATGAATGTTGAGCGTGCACAGTGCACACAATTCAACTTTAGTGTCAGTAATGACTATTTGGTACATTTGCACATGAATGCTCCACTCTGAGGATGAACGGTTCAGACATTCTAATTGCATTTATGCTGTTCCTGTCAGTGCCAAGTGGTGGTGGAGGGTGGGAGTCATTTCCACATTTGTAACAGGCTTCAATAATCTCTGTTTCAGTCTGCAATATGTTATCCTATGCAATGTTTTTCCAGTAGCTGTAATGKTCTGCAATATGTGAATAACGAGTGAATATGTGAAATATCATGGGCTATAATTTATGATAATCTAATTAATGATTGATTAGTGAATAGTGCACGTGTTACAATAGGGTCGCTTTGCTGAATTGGATGAGACATAACATATTTGTAACGAGTGCGCTGAGTGTCGGGAAGCACGTTCAGGGAGTGAGTGTTTTAATAAATAAATGAAACACGTAACACAAACAACGCACCGACATGAAAACAGAGTCAATAGCACCTGAGTAAAGAACCAACGGGAGTGACAGATATAGGGAAGGTAATCAGGGAAGTGATGGAATCYAGGTGAGTCTGAGGACGTGCAGGTGCGCGTAAAGATGGTGACAGGTGTGCGCCATTACGAGCAGCCTAATGACCTAGAGGCCGGAGAGGGAGCACAYGTGACAATATTATTTATCGGCTGCTACTATCTATTTTGTTCAGTACATGGCAAACACTATCGAAGAGAATGCAGACACACACCTATACGCTTGAATACACACACACCTACTGTAAACCTGCTGTACACCTACTGTAGATACTGTAGGGTCGCAGGTAGCCTAGCGGTTAAGAGTGGAGGGCGGCACTTRACCCTAAATGCTGCTGCTGTAAGTCGCTCTGGATAAGAGCGTCTGCCTAATAATGTAAATGTACATACACGCTGTCACGCCCTGACCTTAGATATCTGTTTTTCTATATATTTTGGTTAGGTCAGGGTGTGACTAGGGTGGGTACTCTAGTTTTTGTATGTCTAGGGTTTTTGTATGTCTAGGGGGTTTTGTATGTCTATGTTGGCCTGATATGGTTCCCAATCAGAGAAAGCTGTTTATCRTTGTCTCTGATTGGGGATTATATTTAGGTAGCCATTTTCCTCATTTGTGTTGTGGGATCTTGTCTATGTATAGTTACCTTAGTGCACATCAGTAGCGTCACGTTTCATTTGGTTGTTTGTTGTGTTAGGTGAGTTTCCGTTCATAAAAATTATGTGGAACTCTACTCACGCTGCGCCTTGGTCCGATCCTTTCAACAAACGTGACACACGCACACATTCATGTACAGTGAGATACGAAATTATTGACACCCTTGATAAAGATTAACAAAAATGACTGTATTAAATAAATAATTGAAAATCTGAGCYATATTTTTTGTAATTTTTGTTGTTGAAATTATATTATTTCATACTAATACAATTGCTCAGAGAAAGAGATTTTGTTTAACAACTAATACTTGTTTTTCTCAAAAAGGTAGGGTCACATTTATTGACACCCCTGTTTCCAATACCTTTTAATACCTCACCTTGCGAGGATAATGGCACTGAGCCTTTAAAACAAATGTTTTATAAGTTGGAGAACACATTCCTCCATACAGAATCCTTCCTTCCTTGTTTTCTTACGTCTGCATTCGGACTGCCCTCTTCAATTCAAACCCCAGGGTTTCAATGGGTTTCAAATCCGGAGACTRAGATGGCCAGTGCAAAATATGGATTTTGTAGCCAATTAAACATTTCTTTGTGGATTTTGATGTGTGYTTGGGGTTTTGTCTTGCTGGAAGATCCACTTGTGGCCAAGTTTCAGCCTTCTGACAGAGGCAACCAGGTTTTTGGTTGAAATATCCTGGTACTGGGAAAAGTTCATGATGTCCCATTACCAGTGGAAGCAAAATAGCCCCATAACATCAAAGATCCACCACCATATTTTACAGTAAGTACGGAGTAATTTTTTGCTCGTGCATGCTCATTTCGMTGACAAATCCACCACCGGTGTGCACGGCCAAAGAGCTTTATTTTCATCCAACAGCAAAATACTACTTCTCACAGTAGGGGTAGTACTACAACAGCACTCACAGTCTAATATACTTGCTATTATCTGCATGAGCATTCTCTGTTCTGACCCTCTCTCTGTGTGTCATACCCCTTGACTTATTCCAAATGTTGCTGTGTTACAGCCTGAAATCAAAATGGATTAAAAAAATGTTTTTTTTACCTCACCCATCTACACACAACAACCCATAATGACAAAGCGAAAACATTTAGAAATGTTTGCAAATGTATTGAAAATGAAATACAGAAATATTCGCATACCCCTGAAGTGTTAGAATCATCTTTGGCAGTGATTACAGCTGTGACTCTTTCAAGGTAAGTCTCTAAGAGCTTTACACACCTGGATTAAACAATATTTGCCCATTATTCTTTTCAAAATTATTCAAGCTCTGTCAAATTGGTTGTTGATCAATGCTAGACAACCACTTGACAGATTTTCAAACACATTTAAATTTTAAACTGTAACTCGGCCACTCAGAAACATTCACTGCCTTCTAAGTACCAACTCTAGTGTAGAAGTGGCCTTGTGTTTTAGGTTATTGTCCTGCAGAAAGGTGAATTCATCACCACGTGTCTGGTGGAAAGCAGACTGAACCAGGTTTTCCTCTAGGATATTTCCTGTGCTTAGCTCCATTTAGTTTTTTTAAAGTACTGGGACCATTCAATATCCCCAGTCCTTAATGATTACAAGCATACACATAACATGATGCAGCCACCACTATGCTTGAAAATACGGAGAGTGTTACTCAGTAATGTGTTGTGTTGCACTTGCCTGAAACATAACACTTTGTATTCAGGTCAAAAGGTTAACCTCTTAGGGCTGGGGGGCAGTATTTTCACATCCGGATGAAAAGCGTGCCCAGAGTAAACGGCCTGCTACTCAGCCATAAAAGCTAGAATATGCATATTATTAGTAGATATGGATAGAAAACACTCTGAAGTTTCTAAAACTGTTTGAATGATGTCTGTGAGTATAACATAACTTATTTGGCAGGCGAAACCCCGAGGCCAACCATCCAGGAGCATTTTGTTTTTGAGGTCACTCTCTTTTCAAAGGTTTTTCAATGGGAATCTAGAATTCTAACATGCTGACCAGACCGGACACGTCGCGTGCGCGAGCGTCACAAAATACATTTAGAAATCTTGTTATTCAATTATTGCACCTACACTGCTCGCGCTCGTCTACAACGCCAAGGGCTAACATAGAAGTCATTCCTATTTCTGACGCAGATCGCACTGAAAGTCCTGCCGCTCCCATCTCCTCATTGGTTTATAGAAGCAGGTATCCACGTGCCATCTCCTCATTGGTTATACCCACGTGGGTGATTGAAAGACGAACTTTGTTGCCGGGTTTTCGTGGTAATTGTAACGGCAGCCTTCCCTCTCTTCACGAGAAGAGAGAATGTAGCAGGGATCGGACCAACACGCAGCGTAGCCAGTGCTCCACATGTTTAATTACGACAAATAAACGTGAACACTTACAAAACAAAATAATAAATGTGGCAAACCAATACAGTCCTTTCTGGTGCAGACAAAACACAAAGACAGGAAACAACCACCCACAAATCCCCAACACAAAACAAGCCACCTATATATGATTCTCAATCAGGGACAACGATTGACAGCTGCCTCTGATTGAGAACCATATTAGACCGAACACAGAAACAGACAAACTAGACACACAACATAGAATGCCCACCCAGCTCACGTCCTGACCAACACTAAAACAAGCAAAACACATAAGAACTATGGTCAGGACGTGACAGTAATACAATGAAAGTTTAGATGCGATCACCATATAAGTTCAAAGATGAAAAAGCCTGGAAGGAGGAGAGATGACTAGAAACGATTCGGTTGCCATTTTGTATTAATTGTCGGAGTAGAGGTCCTTGTGCATTTCAGGTAAAATAACAACGCAAGCTAACTAGCTAAATTGCCATWCATGTTTAATGCTTTTCGACCTGTCCGCTAATTAATGTAATTGGTTCAGAGGTTGTTTTCATATTTTAACCTGCATGTCGTGATCGCGTTTGGTGTGGGGGGACAAAATAMATTTATGCACGATAGCGCATGATAGCGCACGCGCGCAGACGGTTTGGGTTCCGTGTAAGGCAGTTGTTTGCAGTTCCTATCRCTTCCACTGGATGTCAACAGTCTTTAGAAATTGGTTGATGTTTTTCCTTCGTGTAATGAAGAAGTAGCCCTTTTCAGAATGAGGGTCGAGTGAAGTGTACTGTTTGTTAGAGGCGCGTGACCTGAAAGCACGCTCCACTTTGTTTTCCTCCGGTATTTTATCGATTATTTACTTTAAAAAATACCTAAAGTTGTATTAGGAAAGTTGTTTGAAATACTTGGACAAAGATTACAGGTAACTTATGAGATATTTTCTAGTCATTTTGCGCGAGTTGGAACCAGTGTTTTTCTGGATCAAACGCGCCAAATAAATGGACATTTTGGATATATAACGAGGGAATTAATCGAACAAAAGGACAATTTCTGATGTTTATGGGACATATTGGAGTGCCAACAGAAGAAGCTCGTCAAAGTTAAGGCATGAATTATTTCTTTATTTCTGAGTTTTGTGTCGCGCCTGGTGGGTTGAAATATGATTTACATTTACATTTTAGTCATTTAGCAGACGCTCTTATCCAGAGCGACTTACAGTAGAGTGCATACATTTTATTACATTTTTACATACTGAGACAAGGATATACCTACCGGCCAAACCCTCCCTACCGGCCAAACCCTCCCTACCGGCCAAACCCGGACAACGCTATGCCAATTGTGCATCGCCCCACAGATCTCCCGGTTGCGGCCGGCTGCGACAGAACCTGGGCGCGAACCCAGCCCAGCCTGGGCGCGAACCCAGAGACTCTGGTGGCGCAGCTAGCACTGCGATGCGATGCAGTGCCCTAGACCACTGCGCCACCCGGGAGATTAGAAGTCATTCCTATGATTGCCAGTTCTTGCTGTGTTTGTTTGATGGGGTGCTATCCTCAGATAAACGCATGGTTTGCTTTCACCGTAAAGCCTTTTTGAAATCTGACACGTTGGCTGGATTAACAACAAGTGTAGCTTTAATTTGGTGTATTGCATGTGTGATTTCATGAAAGTTTAATTTTTATAGTAATTTAATTTGAATTTGGAGCKCTGCCATTTCACCGGATATTGTCGAGGGGTTCCGCTAGCGGAACGTCTAGCCGTAACAGGCACCTTTGGGCTCATGGTGAAATCCCTGAGCGGTTTCCTTACGTTCTGGCAACTGAGTTAGGTACGACACCTGTAATTGTGTGGTGACTGGGTATATTTCTCCGCCATCCAAAGTGTAATTAATAACTTCACCATGCTCAAAGGGATATTCAATGTCTGCTTTTTTTTTACCCATCTACCAATTAGTGCCCTTCTTTGCGAGTCATTGGAAAACCTCCCTGGTCTTTGTGGTTGAATCTGTGTTTGAAATTCACTGCTGGATTGAGGGACCTTACAATTATCTGTATGAGTGGGGTACAGAGATTTTTTTAACGTTTATTTAACTAGGCAAGTCAGATAAGAACAAAATCTTATTTACATTGACGGCCTACCCCAGCCAACGCTGTGCCAATTGAACAACCAGCATCGAGGTCTCGCAGATGGATGAAACGCGTTCCTGAACAAAGGGGGGGGGGGGCAAATCAAAATAAGTCAGTAATCTGGTATGGCCACCAGCTGCATTAAGTACTACACAGTGCATCTCCTCTTCATGTTGCGCAAGATTTGCCAGTTCTTGCTGTGATTACGATGTTTACCCCACCTCCATGAGGGAGGAGGATGTTTCCTGAACACAAGCGTTGAGATTGCCTCAATGACAATAAGCTCAGTCCGATGATGCTGTGACACACCGCCCCAGACCATGACGGAGCTCATCCAAATCGATGTCACAATTTCGCCGAAGTCGGTCCCTCTCCTTGTTCGGGCGGCGTTCGGCGGTCGACATCACGCGCCTTCTAGCCATTGCCAATCCACTTTTCATTTTCATTTGTTTTTCTTTGTCTTACACACTGGTTTCATCCCCAATTACTTGTTCTTATTTAACCTCTGTTCCCCCTGTTTTTGTTTGAGTAATTGTTTATTGTATTGCGGTCCGTATTTGTGGCCTTGTATTTATACGACGTGTATTGTTTATTTATTAGTAAATTGTTTTCATTACTCATATCTGCTGTCCTGCGCCTGATCATCTCACCAGCTACACACAGACGATTACAATCGATCCGCTCCAGGTACAGGCCTCTGGTAACGCTCATTCTTTAAGATAAACGCGAATCCGACCATCACCCCTGAACAAAAACCAGACTCGTCAGTGAAGAGCACTTTTTGCCAGTCCTGTTTGGTCCAGCGACGGTGCGTTTGTGCCCACAGGTGTGATGTTCGGATGTCCGATCCTGTGCAGGTGTTCTTACACGTGTTCTGCCACTGAGAGGACGATCAGCCGTCCGTACTGTCTCCCTGTAGCGCTGTCTTAGGCATCTCCAGTACGGAATTGCAATTTATTGCCCTGCAGCATCTGCAGTCTCATGCCTCCTTCCAGCATGCCTAAGGCACGTTCACACAGATAGCAGGGACCCTGGGCATCTTTCTTATGGTTTTTTCATAGTCATAGAATTGCCTTTCTAGTGTCCTAAGTATAACTGTCAGCTTAATTGCCTACCGTCTGTTAGCTGTTAGTGTCTTAACGACCGTTCCACATGTGCATGTTCATTAATTGTTTATGTGTCATTGAACAAGCATGGGAAACAGTGTTTAAACCCTTCACAATGAAGATCTGTGAAGTTATTTGGATTTTTACGAATGATCTTTGAAAGACAGGGTCCTGGAAATGCGCTTGTTAGTAAATGCGACATTTTTACTCATTTTAACTTATTTAAGCTTGCCATAACAAAGGGGTTGAATACTTATTGACTCAAGAATTTAGCTATACATTTTTTTTATTTTGTTTTCAAATTTTAAAAAACATATTTCCATTTGACATTATGGGGTCTTGTGTGAAGGCAGTGACAAAAATCTGAATGGAATCCATTTTAAATTCAGGCTGAACAAGAAAATGTGGAAAAGGTCATTGTGTCACTACTTTCTGAAAGCACTGTAGTCAAGCTATGGTTAAGGCTTGTAGTATAAAGCATTTCACCTTTAGTCTACACCTGTTGTTTACAAAGCACGTGACAATAACATTTGATTTGATTTGCTCTCCACTGACCTCAAAAGCATCCAGCGAGGACTAGATTGTTATTCAGCGCCTGTACACAAGTTTGCCTCTGCTCTCAGAAAACACCCTGTAGTCCCTTACTAGGGGATTCTTTACACACTGAGAGTTGTCCCCATAGGTAATGGTATAAATACTTTTTTTTTTTATAGTTTATTTGTACAGCAAATTCTAAACTGAGCTTAAGGAGGATTCAAAAAAAGAAAAACAAGAGGGAGCTTTGTGTGTAAGTGGGACTCCCCTGCGTTCTTTTCTCCATCACTTCAATTCGAAACATTTTCCTGGCGTGCTAAAATTGTGTTTGTATTGCCAGATCATGCAAAGACATTCATTCATTCTCTCTCCATCTCTCTTCCTCCATCTTCTCCCCACCTCACTCTTTCTCATTGCTCTTTTTATTTCCTCTGATTATTTCCGGTCGGAACTAGAAGCCCAAGCATTTCACTACACTCACATTAACATGTGTATGTGTGTAATGCCATGTGTTATGACAATAAATTGATTTGATTTGATTTGATCTTCTTCTCTCTGTGCTCCCCTTTCTGTATCTTCTTTCTTGAGGACAATTCATCTAGCCAGCCCATGAAATACATCTCGTCTATTCCATCCGTAAACTGAGTAACCCACTTTCGGGATCCGGGGGAGAGTGTTTTTGTGGATTGTCTATCCAAGAGCCAGGAAAACTGGAGCACTACCCAGGAAGGACAGCTGAAACTAAAAAAGAAAGGGGGATGGGTGGGAAGACAGAGGAGAAGATACTGAGGGTGGGGGCAAAGGAGGGAGTTTGAGGAGGGGGACGGTAAGAAGATAAGTTGGAGGTGAGAGAAGAGATAGGGGGAAATACAAGAGGGAAGAAAAGGGCAGCTACTCACTGAAGGCCCAAAAGTCTGGGGAAGATGGGGCCGGACATGTAGCACGATCAAAGCAGTTCTCCTCCACCCTCCAGCGTTAACTCTTAAATCTGAAAACGAAATGCAGTTGCAGGTATCCCCCTTCCCTACTACACAACAGCAATGCTACGAATACCTCATTTACTGTGGATACTTTTAAAATAAATAAATGTGATCGACCAGCTCAAATCGGTCTTATGTAACAAAATTTGAAATTGTTCTTTTGCATTGGATAAAGTCGGGACTCAGAGCTACAACATTGTATATATCATACACTACAGTTGAGGAACAATGGAAAGTAATTTTGCTTTGAAGTTGATGAACTTGTAAACTCACTTTTGAGAAAATGGCCTATAAATGTTTTGGTACTACTACTGGAGAGCCCTTCTTTGTCTACACCATTCAGCATCGTCACACTCTCTTAAGCTTTAGCCCCACCCATCTCACAAGCACCCAAGCTAACTTTGCTAGCTACTTCAGACATCTAAGTGAGAGAGAACAGCTCACTGAACATTACTCGCCCTAGCAGAGCCGGTTACGCTGTTATGTTATCCAGAGACATTGGTGACTGCAACTGTGCGCAGATTGTCAGTTCGTAATTCAGAGCGTTTCGCATTTAGAGCGCACAGTGGAAGCTCTGGCCTGGCCGATGAGTTTACTGATTTGCTGACACCAGCCATATTCAACGGGTGTTAATTAAGCATTCATAAATCATCATTATTCTGCCCTCTCTGGACACTCAGACAAGTGCTCTGAACTTGGAGTAGATGGCCAGAGTGAATTTACAAACGCACCACAATGGTTAGTTGGTTTAGTGAGTCTTTTTGTTAAGATATGTAGCTAGCTAGCTAGGTAAACATGCACCATAATCACACTCAGAAGTATTACACCCTGCATGAATCTGCAGGTAGCTAACCAAGCAGGTTCAATGTTAGCTGGCTAGTATCTTCTGCTTGGATAGTTTCATCTGTGCCAAAAATCTAAATTAAAGAATAGGACTAAATCAAATCAAACTTTATTTAAAGTCCATATAAAGTTTCATTTGATTTAGTCCTATTATTTAACTTCGACTTTTGGTTGAGATGGAGACGTTAATTTGTAGACAAACTGGAATTAAAGCCAGACTAAGTCAGTGGCACTGATGGAACAATCCAAGCAGAATATCTACATGTGCTCACCAACTGGCAGGTTTCTTCACTGACATTTCAATATGTCCTTGATTGTAATACCAACATGTTTTAAGCAGACCACCATAGGCCCTGTGCCCAAGAACACAAAGGCAACCTGACTAACTGACTACAGACCCGTAGCACTCATGTCTGTAGCCATGAAGTGCTTTGAAAGGTTGGTAATGGCTCACATCAACACCATTATCCCAGAAACCCTAGACCCACTTCAATTGGCATACCGCCCAAACAGATCCACAGATGATGCAATCTCTATTGTACTCCACATTGCCCTTTCCCACCTGGACAAAAGGAACACTTATGTGAGAATGCTATTCATTGACTACAGCTCTGCGTTCAACACCATAGTGCCCTCAAAGCTCATCACTAAGCTAAGGATCCTCTGCAACTGGATCCTGCACTTCCTGACGGGCCGCCCCCAGGTGGTGAGGGTAGGTAGCAACACATCTGCCACGCTGATCCTCAACACTGGAGCTCCCCAGGGGTGCGTGCTCAGTCCCCTCCTGTACTCCCTGTTCACCCATGACTGCATGGCCAGGCACGACTCCAACACCATCATTAAGTTTGCAGACGACACAACAGTGGTAGGCCTGATCACCGACAACGACGAGACAGCCAGAATAACAACATATCCCTCAATGTAACCAAGACTAAGGAGATTATTGTGGACTACAGGAAAAGGAGGACCGAGCACGCCCCCAATCTCATCGACGGGGCTGTAGTGGAGCAGGTTGAGAGCTTCAAGTTCCTTGGTGTCCACATCAACAACAAACTAGAATGGTCCAAACACACCAAGACAGTCGTGAAGTGGGCACGACAAAGCCTATTCCCCCTCGGGAAACTAAAAAGATTTGGCATGGGTCCTGAGATCCTCAAAAGGTTTTACAGCTGCAACATCGAGAGCATCCTGACTGGTTGCATCACTGCCTGGCACGGCAATTGCTCGGCCTCTGACCGCAAGGCACTACAGAGGGTAGTGCGTACGGCCCAGTACATCACTGGGGCTAAGCTGCTTGCCATCCAGGACCTCTACACCAGGCGGTGTCAGAGGAAGGCCATAAGAATGGTCAAAGATCCCAGCCAACCCAGTCATAGACTGTTCTCTCTACTACCGCATGGCAAGCGTTACCGGAGTGCCAAGAATTGGACAAAAAGGCTCCTCAACAATTTTTACCCCCAAGCCATAAGACTCCTGAACAGGTAATCAAATGTCTACCCGGACTTTTTGAATTGTGTGCCCACCCCCAAGCCCCCATTTACGCTGCTGCTACTCTCTGTTTATCATATATGCATAGTCACTTTAACTATACATTCATGTACCTCAATTGGGCCGACCAACCAGTGCTCCCACACATTGGCTAACTGGGCTATCTGCATTGTGTCCCACCCACCATCCGCCAACCCCTCTTTTACGCTACTGCTACTCTCTGTTCATCATATATGCATAGTCACTTTAACCATATCTACATGTACATACTACCTCAATCAGCCTGACTAACCGGTGTCTGTATGTAGCCTCGCTACGTGGGGTTATATCCTGCCTGTTTGGCCCTGTCCGGGAGTATCGTTGGACGAGGCCACAGTGTCTCCCAACCCCTCCTGTCTTTTTTGCACTATTGGTTAGAGCCTGTAAGTACGCATTTCACTGTAAGGTCTACACCTGTTGTATTCAGCGCACGTGACAAATACACTTTGATTTGATTATTCCCTGACAGATTGCATCACATTTTGCCTCACTGTTTGTTATGGAAAGATCATGTTGGATGCTCCGAACATCAAAACAGCCTCCTTCGCAAATCTCTCATTCTACAGCTTAAAACTTTTTCACACATTGTAGATAGCGCAGTCGAGGTGTGCAAATCATTTCTCACCAGGGACACTCTCCACACCCCCGGGATCTGTCTGTCTGAGTGGGCTCAGGAAAGTGGGTAAGACAAGGATGCACAGACAATGGGAGAGAGAGACAGAGAGTGAGAGACCTGAGTCTGCTGCACAAACAGACACCCCATGATATTCAGCGGAAGCTACCAAGAGACCATTTTCAATGGAGAACATCCCTCCAACAGGCTGCACTGCTGCCACATTCAAACTGAGCAGTGTACCAAAAAGTCTGAAAACCATTCAATCGGCACCTTCACCAAGATTTGGATGGGCTAAAACAGTTAATTCGAGTACAGGTTTAACTGAATGAACAACAAAGACGGAATGAAATATGACATTTTATTAAATAGTTTGGGGAATGGCCTCGTCTCCGAGGGAAGATCCTCGGAGCCAGATGATGTGATGGCAGGTAGCCCTATGTGGGGTTGTTGGCATCGAAACCCCCTCCACTGGAGGAATGGAGTTCCAATGATGGGCCTTAAGGTTATTATACCTGGTGGTGGTTAGGAGAGAAACAGAGAGAGAGACCTGGATGAGCACAGCTGTCCTGAGTCTGCTGCACAAACAGACACCCAATGATATTCAGTGGAAGCTGCCAAGAGGTCATTTTCAATGGAGAACATCCCTTTGGTGAGTGTATCCACAACATGGCTCATTTTCAGAACACATTTACAAAGCACCTCCTGATGAATAATGCAATGCAGGAAAGACATTTTCTGATCTGGGTACAACTCAGCTACTTGATCTTGAATATCAACAACTGCGCCATGTCACGTGCACCCCTGCTCTCATCCAGGGCCAAGGGGAAATTGATGTTGATGTGGACACCAAGGAACTTGAAGCTCTCAACCTGCTCCACTACAGCCCCGTCGATGAGAATCGGGGCGTGCTCGGTCCTCCTTTCCCTGTAGTCCACAATAATCTCCTTAGTCTTGGTTACGTTGAGGGATAGGTTGTTATTCTGGCACCACCCGGCCAGGTCTCTGACTTCCTCCCTATAGGCTGTCTCGTCATTGTNAGCGTTGAGATTGCCTCCAATGACAATAAGCTCAGTCCGATGATGCTGTGACACACCGCCCCAGACCATGACGGAGCCTCCACCTCCAAATCGATGTCACAACTTCCGCCGAAGTCGGTCCCTCTCCTTGTTCGGGCGGCGTTCGGCGGTCGACATCACCGGCCTTCTAGCCATTGCCAATCCACTTTTCATTTTCCATTTGTTTTGTCTTTGTCTTACACACCTGGTTTCAATTCCCCAATTACTTGTTCATTATTTAACCCTCTGTTCCCCCCATGTTTGTTTGTGAGTAATTGTTTATTGTATTGCGGTCCGTATTTGTGGCCTTGTATTTATACGACGTGTATTGTTATATTATTGAGTAAAATTGTTTTCATTACTCATATCTGCTGTCCTGCGCCTGACTCATCTCACCAGCTACACACAGACGCATTACAATCGATCCYGCTCCAGAGTACAGGCCTCGGTGTAACGCTCATTCTTTTAACGATAAACGCGAATCCGACCATCACCCCTGGTGAGACAAAACCRCGACTCGTCAGTGAAGAGCACTTTTTGCCAGTCCTGTTTGGTCCAGCGACGGTGCGTTTGTGCCCACAGGTGTGATGTTCGGATGTACCGATCCTGTGCAGGTGTTCTTACACGTGGTCTGCCACTGAGAGGACGATCAGCCGTCCGTACTGTCTCCCTGTAGCGCTGTCTTAGGCATCTCACAGTACGGACATTGCAATTTATTGCCCTGGCCACATCTGCAGTCCTCATGCCTCCTTCCAGCATGCCTAAGGCACGTTCACACAGATGAGCAGGGACCCTGGGCATCTTTCTTATGGTGTTTTTCATAGTCAGTAGAATTGCCTTTCTAGTGTCCTAAGTTTTCATAACTGTCAGCTTAATTGCCTACCGTCTGTTAGCTGTTAGTGTCTTAACGACCGTTCCACATGTGCATGTTCATTAATTGTTTATGGTTCATTGAACAAGCATGGGAAACAGTGTTTAAACCCTTCACAATGAAGATCTGTGAAGTTATTTGGATTTTTACGAATGATCTTTGAAAGACAGGGTCCTGGAAAAGGGACGTTTAGTTTTTTTTGCTGAGTTTATTATGTGACTTGATAAAAGCACATTTTTACTCATTTTAACTTATTTAAGCTTGCCATAACAAAGGGGTTGAATACTTATTGACTCAAGACATTTCAGCTATACATTTTTTATTATTAATTTGTTCAAATTTCTAAAAAACATATTTCCACTTTGACATTATGGGGTCTTGTGTGWAGGCCAGTGACAAAAATCTGAATGGAATCCATTTTAAATTCAGGCTGTAACACAAGAAAATGTGGAAAAGGTCATTGTGTCACTACTTTCTGAAAGCACTGTAGTCAAGCTATGGTTAAGGGCTTGTAGTAAGTAAGCATTTCACCTTTAGTCTACACCTGTTGTTTACAAAGCACGTGACAATAACATTTGATTTGATTTGCTCTCCACTGACCTCAAAAGCATCCAGCGAGGACTAGATTGTTATTCAGCGCCTGTACACAAGTTATGACTCTGCTCTCAGAAAACACCCTGTAGTCCCTTACTAGGGGATTCTTTACACACTGAGAGTTGTCCCCATAGGTAATGGTAATAATACTTTTTTTTTTATAGTTTATTTGTACAGCAAATTCTAAACTGAGCTTAAGGAGGATTCAAAAAAAGAAAAACAAGAGGGAGCTTTGTGTGTAAGTGGGACTCCCCTGCGTTCTCTTTCTCCATCACTTCAATTCGAAACATTTTCCTGGCGTGCTAAATTGGTGTTTGTATTGCCAGATCATGCAAAGACATTCATTCATTCTCTCTCCATCTCTCTTCCTCCATCTTCTCCCCCACCTCACTCTTTTCTCATTGTCTCTTTTTATTTCCCTCTGATTATTTCCGGTCGGAACTAGAAGCMCAAGCATTTCACTACACTCACATTAACATGTGTATGTGTATGCTAACCATGTGTATGTGACCAATACAATTTGATTTGATTTTGATTTGATCCTTTCTTCTCTCTGTGCTCCCCTTTCTGTATCTTCTTTCTTGAGGACAATTCCATCTAGCCAGCCCCATGAATACATCTGCGTCATTCCATCCGTAAAACTGAGTAACCCACTTTCGGGATCCGGGGGAGAGTGTTTTTGGATTGTCATCCAAGAGCCAGGAAAACTGGAGCACTACCCAGGAAGGACAGCTGAAACTGAAAAAAAAGAAAGGGGGATGGGGTGGGGAAGACAGAGAGAAGGATACTGAGGTGGGGGCAAAGGAGGGAGTTGAGGGAGGGGGACGGTAAGAAGATAAGTTGAGGGTGGAAGAGAGAGATAGGGGGAAATACAAGAGGGAAAGAAAGGGCAGCTACTCACTGAAGGCCCACAAGTCTGGAGGAAGATGGGGCCGGACATGTAGCACGATCAAAGCAGTTCTCCTCCACCCTGCCAGCGTTAACCTCTTAAATCTGAAAACGAAATGCAGTTGCAGGTATCCCCCTTCCCTACTACACACAGCAATGCTACGAATACCTCATTTACTGTGGATACTTTTTAAAATAATAAATGTGATCGACCAGCTCAAATCGGTCTTATGTAACAAAATTTGAAATTGTTTMTTTTGCATTGGATAAAAGTCGGGACTCAGAGCTACAACATTGTATATCATACACTACAGTTGAGGAACAATGGGAAAGTAATTTTGCTTTGAAAGTTGATGAACTTGTAAACTCACTTTTGAGAAAATGGCCTATAAATGTTTTGGTACTACTACTGGAGAGCCCTTCTTTGTCTACACCCATTCAGCATCGTTCACACTCTCTTAAGCTTTAGCCCCACCCATCTCACAAGCACCCAAGCTAACTTGCTAGCTACTTCCAGACATCTAAGTGAGAGAGAACAGCTCACTGAACATTACTCGCCCTAGCAGAGCCGGTTACGCTGTTATGTTATCCAGAGCATTGGTGACTGCAACTGTGCTGTCAGATTGTCAGTTCGTAAATTCAGAGCGTTTCGCATTTAGAGCGCACAGTGGAAGCTCTGGCCCTGGCCGATGAGTTTACTGATGTTTGCTGACACCAGCCATATTCAACGGGTGTTAATTAAGCATTCATAAATTCATCAGTTATTCTGCCCTCTCTGGCACACTCAGACAAGAGTGCTCTGAACTTGGAGTAGATGGCCAGAGTGAATTTACAAACGCACCCGAAATGGTTAGTTGGTTTAGTGGAGTCTTTTGTTAAGATATGTAGCTAGCTAGCTAGGTAAACAATGAACCATAATCACAACTCATGACGTTACTACCCTGCATGAATCTGCAGGTAGCTAACCAAGCAGGTTCAATGTTAGCTGGCTAGTATCTTCTGCTTGGATAGTTTCATCTGTGCCAAAAATCTAAATTAAAGAATAGGACTAAATCAAATCAAACTTTATTTAAAGTCCATATAAAGTTTCATTTGATTTAGTCCTATTATTTAACTTCGACTTTTGGTTGAGATGGAGACGTTAATTTGTAGACAAACTGGAATTAAAGCCAGACTAAGTCAGTGGCACTGATGGAACAATCCAAGCAGAATATCTACATGTGCTCACCAACTGGCAGGTTTCTTCACTGACATTTCAATATGTCCTTGATTGTAATACCAACATGTTTTAAGCAGACCACCATAGGCCCTGTGCCCAAGAACACAAAGGCAACCTGACTAACTGACTACAGACCCGTAGCACTCATGTCTGTAGCCATGAAGTGCTTTGAAAGGTTGGTAATGGCTCACATCAACACCATTATCCCAGAAACCCTAGACCCACTTCAATTGGCATACCGCCCAAACAGATCCACAGATGATGCAATCTCTATTGTACTCCACATTGCCCTTTCCCACCTGGACAAAAGGAACACTTATGTGAGAATGCTATTCATTGACTACAGCTCTGCGTTCAACACCATAGTGCCCTCAAAGCTCATCACTAAGCTAAGGATCCTCTGCAACTGGATCCTGCACTTCCTGACGGGCCGCCCCCAGGTGGTGAGGGTAGGTAGCAACACATCTGCCACGCTGATCCTCAACACTTGGAGCATCCCCTAGGAGGTGCGGTGCTCAGTCCCTCCTGTACTCCCTGTTCACCCATGACTGCATGGCCAGGCACGACTCCAACCCATCATTAAGTTTGCAGACGACACACAAGTGGTAGGCCTGATCACCGACAACGACGAGACAGCCAGAATAACAACATATCCCTCAATGTAACCAAGACTAAGGAGATTATTGTGGACTACAGGAAAAGGAGGACCAGCACGCCCCAATCTCATCGACGGGGCTGTAGTGGAGCAGGTTGAGAGCTTCAAGTTCCTTGGTGCGCACATCAACAACAAACTAGAATGGTCCAAACACACCAAGACAGTCGTGAAGTGGGCACGACAAAGCCTATTCCCCCTCGGGAAACTAAAAAGATTTGGCATGGTCCTGAGATCCCAAAAGGTTTTACAGCTGCAACATCGAGAGCATCCTGACTGGTTGCATCACTGCCTGGCACGGCAATTGCTCGGCTCTGACCGCAAGGCACTACAGAGGGTAGTGCGTACGGCCAGTACATCACTGGGGCTAAGCTGCTTGCCATCCAGGACCTCTACACCAGGCGGTGTCAGAGGAAGCCATAAGAATGGTCAAAGATCCAGCCAACCAGTCATAGACTGTTCTCTCTACTACGCATGGCAGCGTTACCGGAGTCCAAGAATTGGACAAAAAGGCTCCTCAACAATTTTTACCCCCAAGCCATAAGACTCCTGAACAGGTAATCAAATGTTCTACCCGGACTTTTGAATTGTGTGCCACCCCCAAGCCCCCATTTACGCTGCTGCTACTCTCTGTTTATCATATATGCATAGTCACTTTAACTATACATTCATGTACCTCAATTGGGCCGACCAACCAGTGTCCCACACATTGGCTAACTGGGCTATCTGCATTGTGTCCCACCCACCATCCGCAACCCCTCTTTTACGCTACTGCTACTCTCTGTTCATCATATATGCATAGTCACTTTAACCATATCTACATGTACATACTACCTCAATCAGCCTGACTAACCGGTGTCTGTATGTAGCCTCGCTACGTGGGGTTATATCCTGCCTGTTTGGCCCTGTCCGGAGTTCGTTGGACGAGGCCACAGTGTCTCCCAACCCTCCTGTCTTTTTTGCACTATTGGTTAGAGCCTGTAAGTACGCATTTCACTGTAAGGTCTACACCTGTTGTATCAGCGCACGTGACAAATACACTTTGATTTGATTATTCCCTGACAGATTGCATCACATTTTGCCTCACTGTTTGTTATGGAAAGATCATGTTGGATGCTCCGAACATCAAACAGCCTCCTTCGCAAATCTCTCATTCTACAGCTTAAAACTTTTTCACACATTGTAGATAGCGCAGTCGAGGTGTGCAAATCATTTCTCACCAGGGACACTCTCCACACCCCCGGGATCTGTCTGTCTGAGTGGGCTCAGGAAAGTGGGTAAGACAAGGATGCACAGACAATGGGAGAGAGAGACAGAGAGTGAGAGAACCTGAGTCTGCTGCACAAACAGACACCCCATGATATTCAGCGGAAGCTACCAAGAGACCATTTTCAATGGAGAACATCCCTCCAACAGGCTGCACTGCTGCCACATTCAAACTGAGCAGTGTACCAAAAAGTCTGAAAACCATTCAATCGGCACCTTTCACCAAGATTTGGATGGCTAAAACAGTTAATTCGAGTACAGGTTTAACTGAATGAACAACAAAGACGGAATGAAATATGACATTTTATTAAATAGTTTGGGGAATGGCCTCGTCTCCGAGGGAAGATCCTCGGAGCCAGATGATGTGATGGCAGGTCCCTATGTGGGGTTGTTGGCATCGAAACCCCTCCACTGGAGGAATGGAGTTCCAATGATGGGCCTTAAGGTTATTATACCTGGTGGTGGTTAGGAGAGAAACAGAGAGAGAGACCTGGATGAGCACAGCTGTCCTGAGTCTGCTGCACAAACAGACACCCAATGATATTGTGGAAGCTGCCAAGAGGTCATTTTCAATGGAGAACATCCCTTTGGTGAGTGTATCCAAACATGGCTCATTTTCAGAACACATTTACAAAGCACCTCCTGATGAATAATGCAATGCAGGAAAGACATTTTCTGATCTGGGTACAACTCAGCTACTTGATCTTGAATATCAACAACTGCGCCATGTCACGTGCACCCTGCTCTCATCCAGGGCCAAGGGGAAATTGATGTTGTTGTGGACACCAAGGAACTTGAAGCTCTCAACCTGCTCACTACAGCCCCGTCGATGAGATCGGGGCGTGCTCGGTCCTCCTTTCCTGTAGTCCACAATAATCTCCTTAGTCTTGGTTACGTTGAGGGATAGGTTGTTATTCTGGCACCACCCGGCCAGGTCTCTGACTTCCTCCCTTAGGCTGTCTCGTCATTGTCGGTGATCAGGCCTACCACTGTGTTGTGTCGTCTGCAAACGTAATGATGGTGTTGGAGTCGTGCCTGCCATGCAGTCGTGGGTGAACAGGGAGTACAGGAGGGGACTGAGCACACACCCCTGGGGAGCTCCAGTGTTGAGGATCAGCGTGGCAGATGTGTTGCTACCTACCCTACCCACCTGGGGGTGGCCCGTCAGGAAGTCCAGGATCCAGTTGCAGAGGAGAGGTGTTTAGTCCCAGGATCCTTAGCTTAGTAATGAGCTTTGAGGTACTATGTGGTTGAACGCGGAGCTGTAGTCAATGAATAGTATTCTCACGTAAGTGTTCCTTTTGTCCAGGTGGGAAGGGCAGTGTGGAGTGCAATAGAGATTGCATCATCTGTGGATCTGTTTGGGCGGTATGCAAATTGGAGTGGGTCTAGGGTTTCTGGATAATGATGTTGATGTGAGCATTACCAACCTTTCAAAGCACTTCATGGCTACAGACGTGAGTGCTACGGTCTGTAGTCATTTAGGCAGGTTGCCTTTGTTCTTTGGGCACAGGGACTATGGTGGTCTGCTTGAAACATGTTGGTATTACAGACTCAATCAGGGACATGTTGAAATGTCAGTGAAGACACCTGCAGTTGGTCAGCACATGCCTGGAGCACACGTCCTGGTAATCCGTCTGGCCCCTCAGCCTTGTGTATGTTGACCTGTTTAAAGGTCTTACCCACTTTGGCTACGGAGAGTGTGATCACACAGTCGCCTGGAACAGCTGATGCTCTCATGCATGTCTCAGTGTTGCTTGCCTCGAAGCGAGCATAGAGGGATTAGCTCATCTGGTAGGCTCGTGTCACTGGGCAGCTCGCGGCTGTGCTTCCCTTTGTAGTCTGTAATAGTTTGCAAGCCCTGCTACATAAGACGAGCATCGGAGCCAGTGTAGTATGATTCAATCTTAGCCCTGTATTGACGCCTTGCCTGTTTGATGGTTCGTCGCAGGGCATAGCAGGATTTCTTGTAAGCTTCCGGGTTAGAGTCCCGCACCTTGAAAGCGGCAGCTCTACCCTTTAGCTTAGTGAGAATGTTGCCTATAATCCATGGCTTCTGGTTTGGGTATGTACGCACGGTCACTGTGGGGACGACGTCCTCAATGCACTTCTTGATGAAGCCAATGACTGATGTGGCGTTACTCCTCAATGCCATCGAAAGAATCCCGGAACATGTTCCAGTCTGTGATAGCAAAACAGTCCTGTAGTTTAGCATCTTTTTCATCTAACCACTTTTTTATAGACAGAGTCACTGGTGCGTCCTGCTTTAATAGTAACTTTACCTTTACCTTTTGTGTTTGTGTGTGTGTGTGGGCATGTTACAAATATGACTACAAATTTAACATTTAAGTCATTTAGCAGACGCTCTTATCCAGAGCGACTTACAAATTGGAAAGTTCATACATATTCATCCTGGTCCCCCCGTGGGGAATGAACCCACAACCCTGGCGTTGCAAGCGCCATGCTCTACCAACTGAGCCACACGGGACAAATACTCAAACACCACCTATGAATCAAAATATACTTCCAAGGGACTTGGCATATCTCCTCAGCTGTCAAAACATATTAGGTTGGAAACAAAGAGGAACAGCAATAAAACATTGTGACTAGGCAGGGGGAAAAAACATTTGGAAAGAAAGACATTGTGATGTGGTTGATCTGGGTATAAAGTCAACCAACTGCAAAACTCTAATGGCTTCCATTGTAGCCCACAAAGTAGGTTTCTTGTCTTATTCTCTTTGTTTGGTGAACCCCTCACTACTGAGGAAGACAAAAATAGCTTGCTTCTGCTGCAAATGGGGGGAGTGAGAGAGAGAGAGTGCGCGAGAGAGAGAGAGAAAAAGGCAGTTTGTGGAAGGGAAGTTTCCAGGCTAATTGTAGAGGGTCCTCATGCATTCTATAGTGTATCAGTACACAGCTYTGTATCTGTAGATATTTCTGCCTGCGGAAAGCATCTCCCTTGGGCAGCATAGGGGAAATGATGTGTGGCAACCAGAACTTAATAAAAGCATTTGATGTTTTTCTGTCCTACTATTTCAAGCGACATGAAAATGGCTTCCAATGCTTTCAGTACTCTCACGCTTTCCCAGTGAGGTGGTTAATATAGGACAATAACATTACCTACTTAGCAAARGGAAGCAATTGTTTTCAGCCAATTGATGTGTCAGGGTACAGCAGTCTATCAGAAGCACCCGGTTGTAAACAATAATCCAAGCCTGATGTTGTTATTAGTACATAATTCATTATGCTCGACGGAGCAGTTTACATAATTTCTCCCAATCTCAACTCTGAGAATGTCTCGAAAAAAATATGAACCCMAAAAAATGGTTGCAGTCCAGTCACCGGATCTTTTTTAATTCATCTGAGCCGCTCAAGCAAAAAGGATTCACATCCAGCTGAATTGCATTAAGTATTAGTATTAGCCGATTCTGGAAGAAGGCACGGGATGCACTAGGTTGGACAACATTACATAGCCTCAAGGTGTTTAGCAATCGTACTGTAGCTTACTTTCAGTCACTCAGTACGTGAACTCTGATGTAAAAGTTTAAAAAGTGAGGGTTTTCAAGTGAAAACAACCAAACTCATCTGGCTCATCTGGTTGTAAGAATACGGGTGGTAGGTTATGTGTTTATTACAAAGTTTATTTTTGTCCGCATGTTTATTACAAAGTTTATTTTTGTCCGCATGTCCTTAAATATGTCTGCAGTAATTGGGAGTGAATTTCCCCTAGAAACAAATGCTACAATATAAGACACATTGAAAAAAACATGATCTTTAATTGGTGGAAAGTTTGACATCACGCTTTCATGCGTACCTGTCATTCTGCATAAACACAAACCTATCTTTAGATCTGTCTCATTTGTACTCATCTGTTAACTGCCACACTGCCACACCCAGCAACAGCACCTCAACACATGAGCWTGGATATTGGGCGGGTTTTTTCCCCTTTCTCTCCCCATGTCCTTCGCATAATTTAAGCCATGTTTAAAGTGKGTTAGGCCTCTGTGGACAAAAAGAGGAATCTGAAAAAGGAAAATAGAGAGTGGACCCTCAAAATATCTTTGAGCTTGTGCGCCTGTTGTGCTACAATGTTTACAAAATATGTCTGGTGGATTTAGCTCCTTTGTTTTGGACAATTTGTGCATCACTAAACCTAACAATATCAATTTGATATTAAACTAAATATAGGCTAGTGGCAAATCCCCCAATTTTTTTTAGATACCCCTACCCGAGGTATTGTTTTTCCATATCTCTAAGGTCATATGAAATGKGGGGGATATCAACTATGAATATTTATGAAAAATGCTAACTTCACTCTTTGGTAGCTGTTCAATAGACAACTTTCCAAAGAAAATTTGCTCTCATTCAGTATGGTCATGCCTGGGAAAAAATGAATACGGTTACACGTTTTTTTCATGTTGTGCTCTTAGGAAAATGCGCTCCGACATCAAAGTGACATTTTTTGGAGTCCAAGGTTCCTAAAAGGAGTTTCTATATTTAGCCCCTAGTCTTGCAATTAAGTCACGCAGCCGTCACAAAAAAAAATACAATATGGCTGCCACAACATTTGATAAAGGTCCATGTAAATCACCTGTAAATATGAATTATGTAAATAAGAGCTTTTTTTACTTGTTGGGTACAACACTCATGCTTATAAAGATTGTTAGTGTAAATCTATTTTATTCTGAATCCAATATGGCGAAGATGATTATATTCAAAAACCGTCGCCTGCATATACTGTTGAAGTCRGAAGTTTACATACACTTAGGTTGGAGGCATTAAAACAATTTTTTCAACCACTCCACAAATGTCTTGTTAACAAACTATAGTTTTGGCAAGATGGTTACGACATCTACTTACGACAAAGTAATTTGTCCGACAATTGTTTACAGACAGATTATTTCAATTATAATTCACTGTATCACAATTCCAGTGGGTCAGAAGTTTACATATACTAAGTTGACTGTGCCTTTAAACAGCTTTGAAAATTCCAGAAAATGATGTCATGACTTTAGAAACTTCTGTTAGGCTAATTTACATAATTTTAGTCAATTGGAGGTACACCTGTGGATACATTTCAAGGCCTACCTTCAAACTCAGTGGCTCTTTGCTTGACATGGGAAAATCWAAAGAAATCAGCCAAGACCTCAGAAATTTGTAGACCTCCACAAGTCTGGTTCATCCTTGGGAGCAATTTACAAATGCCTGAAGGTACCACGTTCATCTGTACAAACAATAGTACACAAGTATAAACACCACGGGACCACGCAGCCGTCATACCACTCAAGAAGGAGACACGTTCTGTCTCCTAAAGATGAACGTACTTTGGTGCAAAAAGTGCAAATCAATTGCAGAACAACAACAAATGACCTTGTGAAGATGCTGGAGGAAACAGGTACAAATGTAACTATATCCACAGTAAAACAAGTCCTATATCGACCTAACCTGAAAGGCCGCTCAGCAAGGAAGAAGCCACTGCTCCAAAACCCGCCACAAAAAAAAGCCAGACTACGTGTGCAACTGCACATGGGGACAAAGATCGTACTTTTTTGAGAAATGTCCTCTGGTCTGATGAAACAAAAATAGAACTGTTTGGCCATAATGACGATTCTTATGTTTGGAGGAAAAAGGGGATGCTTGCAAGCCGAAGAACACCATCCCAACCGGTGAAGCACGGGGGTGGCAGCTTCATGTTGTGGGGTGCTTGCTGCAGGAGGGACTGGTGCACTTCACAAAATAGATGGCATCATGAGGGAGGAAAATTATGTGGATATATTGAAGCAACATCTCAGACATCAGTCAGGAAGTTAAAGCTTGGTCGCAAATGGGTCTTCCAAATGGACAATGACCCTAAGCATACTTCCAAGGTTGTGGCAAAATGGCTTAAGGACACAAAGTCAAGGTATTGGAGTGGCCATCACAAAGCTCTGTCCTCAATCCCATAGAAAATTTGTGGCAGAACTGAAAAAGCGTGTGCGAGCAAGGAGGCCTACAAACCTGATTCGTTACACCAGCTCTGTCTGGAGGAGTGGCACAATTCACCCAACTTATTGTGGGAAGCTTGTAAGAAGGCTACCTGAAACATTTGACCCAAGTTACACAATTTAAAGGCAATGCTGCCAAATACTACTTGAGTGTATGAAACTTCTGACCTTCTGGAATGTGATGAAAGAAATAAAAGCTGAAATAATTCATTCTCTCTAATATTATTTCTGACATTTCACATGCTTAAAATGAAGCGGTGATCCTAACTGACCTAAGACATGGAATGTTTACTAGATTAAATGTCAGGAATTATGAAAAACTGAGTTAAATGTATTTGACTAAGGTGTATGTAAACTCCGACTTCAACTGTATATGGGGTGGGGGGCATGCCATGTTTTTATTGCCATGTGTGTACATGTATATGCCCGTATATGATTTGATATAGCCTGGTATTATTTGACTTGTGAAACGAGTGTCTGATGCATGAAACCTGCTAAAATTTGATCGGTTGTTTTCTGTGCTTTTTAATATATATCACTTTTTTAAATTACTTAAAATTACTCTCCTTTAACTTCTTGTGGATAGGGGGCAGCATTTTCACATTTGGATGAAAAGCGTGCCCAGAGTAAACTGCCTCCTACTCAGTCCCAGATGCTAATATATGCATAGTATTAGTAGTATTGGATAAAAACACTCTGATGTTTCTAAAACTGTTTGAATCATGTCGTGACTATAACAGATCTTATTGGCAGGCAAAACCCAGAGGACAAACCATTCAGAGTTTTTTTTAGGTCACTCTCTTTTCAATGGTTTTTCTTTGGGAATCCAGATTTCTAAAGACCTTCCTGCAGTTCCTATCGCTTCCACTGGATGTCAACAGTCTTTAGAACCTGTATGATGCTTCTACTGTGAAGTGGGGGCGAATGAGAGGGATTGAGTAAGGTCTGCCATGAGCTGACCATGCGCTGACATGCGCGTTCATGTGAGAGTTGGCTTGAGTTCCATCGCATTTCTGAAGACAAAGAATTCTTTGGTTGGAACATTATTGAAGATTTATGTTAAAACATCTCTAAAGATTGATTCTATACTTCGTTTGACATGTTTCTACGGACTGTAATATGACTTTTCATCTGAACTTTGCCTGGACCTGCCCGCGCGTCGTGCGTTTAGATTGTGTACTGAACCGCGAGAACAACAAGGAGGAATTGGACATAAATGATGGACATTATCGAACAAAACAAACATTTATTGTTGAACTGGGATTCCTGGGAGTGCATTCTGTTGAAGATCATCAAAGGTAAGTGAAATTTATAATGCTATTTCTGACTTCTGTTGACTCCAACATGGCGGATATCACTTTGGGTTGATTTGTCGTCTGAGCGCCGTACTCAGATTATTGCATGGTTTGCTTTTTCGGTAAAGTTTTTTTGAAATCTGACACACGGTTGCTTAACTTCTTGGGGCAGGGGGTAGCAATTTTCACTTTCGGAAAAATAGCATGCAAAATTCAACTGCCTGCTACTCATCCCAGAATATAAGATATGCATATTTGGATAGAAAACACTCTGAAGTTCTAAAACTGTTTGAATCATATCTTGTGAGAATAACAGAACTTATGTAGCAGGCAAAACCCTGAGGACAAACCATTCAGAATTTAATTTTTTGATGTCACTGTCTTTTCAATGAGTTATATAAAGACACCAGATTTCTAATCGACTTGCTTGCAGTTCCTACCGCTTCCACTGGATGTCACCAGTCCTTGGAAATTGGTTGAGGTTATTCCTTTGTGTACTGAAGAAGTAGGGCTATCGTAAATGAGGGACACATGAAGTAAATTCTTTGAGAGAGCCACGTTACGAAAAAAGTTGCGTCAGGTTGTTTCTTTTTGTATTGGACACAGATCATCCCGTCTTCAAATTGATCGATTATTAACGTTTAAAATACCTAACGTTGTATTACAAAATTAGTTTGAAATGTTTGGTAAGTTTACATGTAACTTTTGATATATTTTGTAGAGAAGTGGCGATAGTTGGAAGCTGTGTCTTTCTGGATGAAACGGTCCAAATAAATTTACATTTTGGATATTATAACGACGGAATTAATCGAACAAAAGGACCATTTGTGATGTTATGGGACATATTGGAGTGCAACAAAATAATTTCGTCAAAGGTAAGGCATGATTTATATTTTATTTCTGCGTTTTGTGTCGTGCTTGCAGTGTTGAAATATGCTACTCTGTTTGTTTACTGTTGTGGTTGTCATCAGATAATAGTCTTTATGCTTTCGCCGAAAAGCCTTTTTGAAATCGGACATGTTGGCTGGATTCACAACGAGTGTAGCTTTAATTGGTATCTTACATGTGTGATTTAATGAAAGTTTGATTTTTATATCATGTTATTTGAATATGGGCTCTGTATTTTCCTGGCTATTGGCCGTGGGACGTTTGCGTCCCCACCTGCCCCAGAAGAGGTAGGTTAAGGAGAAGAATGGACTAAAATTCATGATTAAAACTTGTATTTTCATCAACATTTATGATGACTATTTCTGTATAATTGATGTGGCTCTTTGCAAAATCACTGAAGTTCTGGAATGAACATAACGCTCCAATGTAAACTCAGATTTTTGGATATAAATATGAACTTTACCGAACAAAACATACATGTGTTGTGTAACATGAAGTCCTATGAGTGTCATCTGATGAAGATCATCAAAGGTTAGTGATTAATTTTATCTATATTTCTGCTTTTTGTGACTCCTATCTAAAAATGGCTGTGTTTTTCTGTGACTTGGCTCTGACCTAACATAATCGTTTGGTTTGTTTTCGTCGTAAAGCCTTTTCGAAATCGGACACTGTGGCTGGATTTACAACAAGTGTATCTTTAAAATGGTGTAAAATACATGTATGTTTGAGGAATTTTAATTATGGGATTTTTGGTGTTTTGAATTTGGCACCCTGCAGTTTCACTGGCTGTTGACGAGGTGAGACGCTACCGTCCCACATACGCTAGAGAGGTTAAATTCTCTAGTACAGCCAYTATTGAAAGCTATCAAATGCTTCTCAAAGATGCCCTCTGGTGGTCAAACTAGCACTAACTAGCATTAATGGTACCAGTGGTTGACACTTAAATAACGTGCCATAGAATTCTGCGGCACCATGCAAGCTGTGCTGCAGTACGCTGCAACTTWTAAAGGACGAACCATTGTAGTGATAAAAGGAGGGAGTATAGTGGACATTTTAGTGTCCTCTGTGTCTCTGCTGATGCGTGACTACATTTAGCCTATTCTTTCTTGTTATTGTGTTAGGATGTTCTGTGACTTTGCTCTCAGGGAGGGAACTGATAGAAGGAGAACAGAAAGAAGGGAACACATTGTTACTTTGTCACAACGCATAGATACTATGTGTGCAGGTCAATATCAGCTTGTTGAAGCCTCATTTGTGCATGAGTATAAAGAGTGCTGAAAAGGAAGCACCCCATCAGAGCTTGTGACAGACTTGTACAGTACTTTGAGTATTAAGTCTCTACGGCCAATGTCAATAAAGATCTGTTCATTTAACTTTGACTTGGAGTGCTTAGTGATAATTTCCACAACATACTCATTTTCAGTTATCTAAAATTTAGAGTGGGCCAAGATGTGGCCTGTCACCCATAGTTATCACGTTTTGGGGAAGACCCAGATGCAGAACGTGTCAAAGTAACAAAAGTTTATTACTGGAACAGGGGGCAGGCAAAACGACAGGTCAAGGGCAGGCAGAGGTCGGTAATCCAGATCGGAGTCCAAAAGGTATGGAACGGCAGGCAGTCTCAGGGTCAGGGCAGGCAGAGGTCAATAGTCCTGTGTGATGTGACAAGGTACAGAATGGCAGGCAGGGTCAGGGTCAAGACAGGCAGAATGGTCAAAACCGTGAAGACGGGAACTAGAAACAGACAGGAGCAAGGGGAAAAACGATGGTAGGCTTGACGAACAAAACGAACCCGCAACAGACAAACAGAGAACACAGGTATAAATACACTGAGGATAATGGGGAATATGGGYGACACTTGGAGGGGGTGGAGACAAGCACAAAGACAGTTGAAACAGATCAGGGTGTGACAATAGTTACTTGTTCATAAAGTGCATTTTTGAATCTCTCATTTTTCTCCTTCACTTGACTTCAATAAATAATCCAGATTTTGAAACATCAATGCTCAGTGATGTATAATAAAGTATGTAAATTAACTTGTAGTTGCCTTTTTGGGATAAAATAAGTAACAAAGTGTACTACTATAGACTTTACACAAAACATGTGGACTTTCCCTCCCTAGTGTTGGCACCGAGAATTGGGAAAAGGCTATAGCAGTTGTGTTACTGCTTTTGCACAGTGTACACATCACAGTCCATAAGACATTTCCTATATAAAGTTTCAGACAGCAACAACAGRAAGAATGTTAACAGTACATAACATTGTAAAAGTAATTACACAAAAAATAACAATTCCCATTCTAGGGTCTCAACACTACAGCTGAAAACAACTGTCAACATTTGTGTCTCTGTCTGTGAGCAGATCGTTTTTCAGTTTGTGGTTGTTGATCCACAACACTAGTTCCTCATTGTCCAATTTGTTCAACAGGTTTATTTGGAAGTTCTGGAAGCTTGGGTAGAACACGCCAGGTGTAAAAGAAAACATCTTCTGATCAAGAAGCACACTTACTATATGGTTGATGACCTCAGATCTACATGAGATTGAGTGCTTTCCAGACTCTGGCTTCAGCTCACAGTCTATACCAAATCGCAGCATGAGGTCTGTCTACTCTCCAATGRTCCTGCTGACGTTCTGTGCCATGTCAATCTGGACATGGGCCCCTTGATCTTTGATGAGGTCTTTTGTGAGGTGCACATGGTGTCCGCAGTTCAAGTCCAAAGCTATGTTGTCCACGAGCTGTATTCAYTGTGCGGTTCCACCGGAGTCTGACACACACTGGGGCTTTATAGGGCTAGATCAAACTGCAGTTTCAGACCCTCTGTCACATTTGTCATAATAACTGGACCAAGATGCTGTGTGGTATGTTTCCATCCTTTTATTTGGAAGAGAAACTTAAAGAACAAAAACAATAAAGCGAATAAACAAAACGTGAAGCTCAGAGTAGTGTTCGCAGGCAACTATACCTACACAAGATCCCACAAAGCACAATGGGGAAATGGCTACCTAAATATGATCCCCAATCAGAGACAACGATAAACAGCTGCCTCTGATTGGGAACCATACCAGGCCAACATACACATATAATTCCCCTAGATAACCCACCGTTAATCACACCCCGACCTAACCAACATAGAGAATAAACAGCTCTCTATGGTCAGGGCATGACACCCTCTAGACTATTTGTCTAAAATGCAGAATTGTGAATGTCCACAGCCTTCAGGTTCTCTCTCCATCACCCTCAAGTATAAAATCTTGAAAATTCCTTTCCAGGAGTGACACTTTCAGCAGGCCACTGTGATAACTGAAAAGTGCATCAACTGTGTTGTCTGTGTTTCTTTTAGATCTGGCTTCAATTTTAGCTTGATTATCGACAACAGATATCTTGAGTTCTTTTTGTTCATGGTGACTCAGTTGTTTCTGTAGCCATATGGCTACAGCCAGAATAGTGACAGGTCAGCATCTGGGGTTGTTTGTCCTGTGTTTGGCTTTTCTCCACTAGGTTGGTGGTGGACATCTCTGTGTCATCGTTCATGACATTGGTGTCTACTATGGCAAACATCTGAGCATCAAACCACTTCTATTTTTCAGTGGCAGATGTGAAATCTTCTGTTGGACAATGTTTGTGTATTGTAGCCTGCACTGAAGCCATGCCAAAGTAATGGTGGGCAGCTTTGATGATGGAGGCATCTGTTACATCTTTTAAAAATGCAGAACATTGTCTGTAATTGTCTCCAACTGCACTTTGAGTCACATGTCTTCTTTTCACCATGTTCCTTAATTGGTAAAGAATCCCCATTTCTCCATTGAACGTTGTGTTGTAGAACTCCCTGTATATGAGGTCAGTAAAGTTCATTGCACRGAGGAAGTCCACAACAGCAGGCACTAAGCTTTCCACTTTCCACTCAAATGTTCAATTGTTGCATCTGCATTTTGTTTTGTCAACTGATCACCTGTTAATGTTAACTTCACAAGTAGGGTCTGAGCGGTCTTGCCATCTACTTCTATAGAAGAATATGGGACACAGCGTTCATTAAGTARTTTGATCGTCTTCATCATGTCTTTCATCTTTATCCAGTAGCCCTAAWGGAATTATATCTGATATCCTTGCCATTACATCTGAGTATTTGTGAGGTAAGTGCCATTTAACATGAGACTTGTAGTAACTCTCACAACGACACGTCTTTCATAAACTGTCTTATTCCCTTGAATGTCCAATATCAGCCAAATCTAGCTGMATATTACTGCCAAAAGGATAGTTCATGATTTTGGATGTTATTWAATKTATACCATTTGATCATTGTTCAGTTAAGAGGGTCTCTCCTCAGATCCARGGGCTGGGATGTCAGGAAGAGTTTAGAACCCTGACATTAGGACCTGGCCATTGTCAAGTTGGCCCTGATGATTGCAAACAGTGTCAAGGAGGTTTAAAACAGTCATCAGTGATGAAATGAAAGCCGAAAACATACATACCATAGCCACACAATGTGTTTTATAAAAGGACTGCTACGGTAAGTTGCAATGTAAAACACTGCACTGTGTGCATACCGTTCCAGCGCTGCTGAGATGAGAARCTCTCCTCAGATCCTTAGGACAGGCTATCAGGAAGAGCTTCAGTCACTGGTAGCTGGACCTGTTCCCCTTCAGGCATTGGATTATAGATAGTGACATAGATAGTGACAGAGGTCATAACAGGTTTTTATATWAAATATATAAAATATTTATATTAAATGTATACTAAGCACCAATAAAGCCCTAGTCAAGCTGCAAGAAATCTTTCCAGTTGAAGAAGGAGACCTGACCCACATTGAGGAGAGGATGAAGTGTTAAG
>NC_036857.1:37016861-37032542 GCF_002910315.2 Salvelinus sp. IW2-2015
TGGGGAGGGGAAAGAATTGTCTCAAGTTATGATAAGCTGGTATTAGGCATCACTTTATGTAGCCTGTATGCTTAAACTGTCACGATCGTCGTAGTGAGGAACCAAGCGCAGCGTGTGAGAAATTACATCTTCCTTTTATTTAGACGAAGACAATACAATCTATAATCTACTTTCCCCAAGTAACTGTTCTTCTCCATGAAGTAACGATAGAAGTAGCCGATGCCAATAGATAACATGGACACTGATAAGACAATACAAAGGGGGAAATATAGCATGTATGTTATTAATAACGCTCCATTGTATGTGTGTGTGTATGTGGGTGTGAAGGTAGGTGTGTGTATGTGTGTCTGTGCATATGATTGGGGGTGTGAGGGATGGTGAATATGAATATGTGTAGGAGGGTTGGAGAGAATGGGTGTGTGGATGCATAGGGTACACAGTCGTGGGCAAAAATTTGGAGAATGACAAAAATATTAATTTCCACAAAGGTTGCTGTCTCGTAGTGTCTTTAGATATTTTCGTCAGGTGTTACTATGGAATACTGAAGTATAATTACAAGCATTTAATAAGTGTCAAAGGCTTTTATTGACAATTACATGAAGTTAATGCAGAGTCAATATTTGCAGTGTTGACCCTTCTTTTTCAAGACCTCTGCAATCCGCCTGGCATGCTGTCAATTAACTTCTGGGCCCATCCTGACTGATGCAGCCCATTCTTGCATAATCAATGCTTGGAGTTTGTAGAATTTGTGGGTTTTGTTTGTCCACCCGCGCTCTTGAGGTTTGGCCACAGTTCTCAATGGGATTAAGGTCTGGGGAGTTTCCTGGCCATGGACCCAAAATATCGATGTTTTGTTCCCGCGAGCCATTAGTTATCACTTTTGCCTTATGGCAAGGTGCTCCATCAGGCTGGAAAAGGCATTGTACGCCACCAACCTGTTCCTGGATGGTTGGGAGAGTTGCTCTCGGAGGATGTGTTGGTACCATTCTTTATTCATGGCTGTGTTCTTAGGCAAAATTGTGAGTGAGCCCACTCCTTGGCTGAGAAGCAACCCCACACATGAATGGTCTCAGGATGCTTTACTGTTGGCATGACACAGGAGCTGATGGTAGCGCTCACCTTGTCTTCTCCGGACAAGCTTTTTTCCGGATGCCCCAAACAATTGGAAAGGGGATTAATCAGAGGAAATGACTTTACCCCAGTCCTCACAGTCAATCCCTGTACTTTTGCAGATATCAGTCTGTCCTGATGTTTATCCTGGAGAGAAGTGGCTTCTTGCTGCCCTTCTTGCGCACAGGCCATCCTCCAAAAGTCTTCACCTCACTGTGCGTGCAGATGCACTCACACCTGCCTGCTTACATTCCTGAGCAAGCTCTGTACTGGTGGTGCCCCGATCCCGCAGCTGACTCAACTTTAGGAGACGGTCCTGGCCGCTGTGCTGGAGTTTCTTGGGCGCTCCTGAAGCTTCTTCACACAATTGAACCGCTCTCATTGAAGTTCTTGATGATCCAATAACTGGTTGATTTAGGTGCAATCTTAGTGGCAGCAATATCCTTGCCTGTGAAGCCCTTTTTGTGCAAAGCAACGATGACGGCACGTGTTTCCTTGCAGGTAACCATGATTGGCAGAGGAAGAACAATGATTCCAAGCACCACCTCCGTCCGTTTGAAGCTTCCAGTCTGTTATTCGAACTCAATCAGCATGACAGAGTGATCTCCAGCCTTGTCCTCGTCAAACAACCACAGGGCTGTGTTAACGAGAGAATCACTGACATGATGTCAGATGGTCCTTTTGTGGCAGGGCTGAAATGCAGTGGAAAGGTTTTGGGGGGATTCAGTTCATTTGCATGGCAAAGAGGGACATTGCAATTAATTGCAATTCATCTGATCACTCTTCATAACATTCTGGGGTATATGCAAATTGCCATCATACAAACTGAGGCAGCAGACTTTGTGAAAATGTATATTTGTGTCATTCTCAAACCTTTTGGCCACGACTGTACATTGTGTGGGAATGAATGAGAATAGATGAGTTAGTTGATGGATGGATGGATGGATGGATGGGTGTAAGTGTGTCTGAGAAGAAGAAAGATGGTTGGATGGGACAAGCTTGGCTTGAGTAGGTAAGGATGGGCAAGAATGGGAAGTTGGTACAAGCTTGACTTGGCTGGGGTAAAGGGGGAAGGAAAACTGTGAGGGGGAGGTGAAGAGGGATAGAGAGGGAAGGAAGGATTTATCTATACTACAATGTAATTGTATTTAGTAATGTGACTAGCAAACCTGCAGTAAAATAAATAAGAGTTCTGGACAGATTAGGAGAGGATGTCGAGTCATTATTATTATAGCTAAGAGTCAATGGTGGTTATTGGTGAGAGTGGAAATGGGTTCTATCCGAGGGATAGGGACGGGTGGCTGGGAGAGTGTCAGACACTTCTTTGAAGTATGTCTGATGCTTCCWCTCATCTCACTTCGGTCTCTCGGTGGACCCACTCTCCCCAAGTAGAGCCCACCAGCCACTATACTTTAATCTAATTCACAAGGTATTACCACAGTACTTAAGTGGCAGTCTTTCTCCATTGAATTTACAATGACATAATCCACAGATTTTTGGTYATGTTGGATTCAGGCAGACGTATTGGACTGGCAATGAATCAAGGCTCACTTCTAAATGATAAGGAGGTGACTTAAGAGCCCAATCCTGGAGGGACAAGTTATACCACAGTGGGGGTAAATTGTAGAGCTAGGGAGAAGGTGTCAGAGTCCAGGGTCGGATTCTCTTTCCTGTCGTTGGAGCCTCCCAGTTGCCTCATTGATCCTGAAAGAAGCTTGTGACTTGGAATGCTTKGTGTTGCCATGCCACCAAGCATTCCAAGCACACTTTGATTTCAGATGTGTCCATGTAAACATGATTATTAGGGAAATTGTTCTTCTTGCAAAGCATGTAAATGTTTTAAACGAATTCCTATATTAATCTGACTATCCACAATAATCATTTATTGTGTGCATGTAACCATACTCAATCTGTGACAAGCTACCTCAATTACCTCGTACCCCCGCACATCGACTAGGTACTGGTACTCCCTGTATAGAGCCATGCTATTTTTACTCATTATTGTTATTCGTTATTCACTGTGTATTTATTCCTCCTGTCACTATAAAAAATATATATCTTTAACTCTGCATTGTTGAAAAAGGACCCGTAAGTAAGCTGTTAGTCTACACCTGTTATATACGAAGCAGGTAACAAATACTATTTGATTTTAATTTGATAGTCATTAACAATTKATGCCGGTCTCCCAAAGGTCTCATTGACAGTAGGCTGCAGGAACGCGAGATATGATCTGCAACATGACTGTACATGTCCCATGTCCCTGAYCCATTTCTTCAGCACACCAGCAGCAATAAATAGATCCTGGGCTTGGGACCTGTAAATTACATTTTCACATCTTCTGTCACCAGAGACTTGTTGGTTTCCTYATTCACACTTATTGATGATTTGTGCAAATTAAACGGGAGCGAGCGGAATTCTCCATTGGATGTTCTGGAAGAAGTTTATGTGACTTGCCAGAATAAGCTACAGAATTGGTGTTTCATAATACATTTGAAATAATTGCAGAAAGGAGGATGACGAGTCAGCCTCATTCACCAAGAAAGGCATACTGACATTTCGGTTCTGAATGACAGACTCTAATTTCAATTTGGATGTTGCGGAGTTAATGTAATGCATTAAGTTGAGGTTTATCCTCTGCATTTGACATTTCAGCAAACTGTTTCTGTTCTTGGAGTCAAATTCAGCCGTGTTAGCATTAGGCACTAGCAGAAGCATCATTAGATAGTTCCATTCAGACTTCAAACAGGAAGTTAATCAGAGGCTGGGCCATTCACACTGATGGAGCAGACAGAATATTCACCTAATTAATTATCTCACTGGTCAGGAAGAGGAACGCTCAAAACAATTATATTTTCTTTAACTGGCAGAAGCTCTCACCCTAATCTACCCGGATGGTGCCGTTTTACATGTTTTTTTGCATTCATGTTATGAAACTCGTTTGGATTCTAAACTTAAGATAATGTCATGACTCACAGACATCCATTACGTCAAGCATTATGACAGGCCACAGTTATGTAGTCATTCCAATATCTGCTTTGAAGAAGTGGAAAAACGATGATTTCATTAGGCCCCAAACAGGAGACAATAATTATGAGGAAACAGGTCATCTTACCCTATGGCCTAAAGAGTAGGTTATTCGACACRAGATCCAATCACTCTTTTGAGAGCCTTTCAACAATGTGCAGATCMTCATTTTTAACATCTTTACGTCTGCTGCTTTTCCCATGAGAGTGACTCTGCTATCTCTAATAGCTGATAACTTACAAGAAGCAAACTTCTCACAAACCCTTCAAGGATGCATAATCCTCTGGATCTGTCAGCCAAATGACAAGAACAATATTTATACTTACTCTAACTCTGGCCCCCGAAAAGTTACACTTCTTCATAGAACCCTAATTGGGATATGACAATCTGGCTATTTTTGGCAAGCAGACTTCGCAAGTGACCCAGGTACATGTCTCTAGTCCTTTTATGGCCCACTTTTCACCATCTTGTGGCTATATTTGTCCAAGTGATAATGGGCCAGGCTCTTCCCCTGAGTCTTTACATGCAGACAGGAATTAGAATTATTACCCAGCATGCCCCCTGGTAGTCCACTGCCCCCTGCCCTGTCTCGGCAGAATCGATGAGACAAGGAAGTGAGGAGGAGAGGGAAGAGGAAGAGAAGATAGCGGCAATTTTTTGCAGGATCCCCAGGAGAGAGAGAAAGAGAGCTGAAAGGTAAGGACCAAAGACAAGTAGGATGGAGGAGAGAGCAAATGTAAAAATGGTTACAGCCTCTCTTAACCATTGAGTTAAATTTGACTACACAGCAGTTGCGATTTTAGCATGTAAATCTTGGTGGGGCAAACTCCCCTACAAATGTTTTTGATGCATGCCAGCAAAGCCACTACGCAACACAGCACAACACTAAACAATACATGAATTGCACTATAACGGTGCCCACAAACTGTTAGGGCCTACATAAAGCTGTCCCAACAGCAGAGTTCCAACATCAGTCCCAACACCTTACCACTGCTACACCTGGCTATAAGCGGAGCCTTGTCTGGCAGAGAAACAGTTAATTCAGCCTAATTTACTGCCTTTAAAAAAAACATAGCTGATATGGCTGGCTTGCTTAAACAAATGTGGTTTCTACTGACTATGGCATAAGGGGACGATGAGCGGATTAGAGGCAATCCGTAATTTCAATTAAGACATTAATGAGNCTTGCTTAAACAAATGTGGTTTCTACTGACTATGGCATAAGGGGACGATGAGCGGATTAGAGGCAATCCGTAATTTCAATTAAGACATTAATGAGTGAGCTAGGACGGACGTAGTCAATATAACTATTTGTTCAGAACTTTTGAAATGTACAGCAACAGAATTCCGAACATGGGCCGTTCTTACAGAATTCTCCCTGTACTCCAAGTCAGAACCGTAGGATAAATAAAGGGGACATATAAGCAGACAATGAAAGCTCTTACAATATTCAATGATTACATTTCTTTAAAACAGGCTATAGGCTACATGTGCACCACCAAGTCAGAATAGTAGGCGAAATTATGAGGGGAAAAGGGACCAAATTATTAGGGTGAGGCACATGGGATACTAACAACTTACTACACAACATAAACTTAGTATTACTTTCTTAGCTAAAGTATACATATCTCCCTGGCACATTACATAATTTATGCAGCAGCATACAATACATTTTTGGATTCACCTTGTTGTGCTGTGCTCACTTGAACAGGAAGGTGGCGCGGTGGTCCTTCGTGGGCAAATTTTGTTATCAAACTTTGTCATCAAAGTCTGGCATTCTCTGGATGTATGGTGCTTTCAAGACAACTGGGAATTCTGAAAAAAACAAGGTTGAATCATGATGACGTCAGTGATCTTCAGGTCTGAGCTCAAGAAAGAGACCTGAGTTCCTGACTTGCAATTCCAAGTTGGATGACCGTTCAAAACATATTTTCCCAGTCGGAGCTACAGTTGAAGTCGGAAGTTTACATTCACTTAGATTGGAGTCATTAAAACTTGTTTTTCAACAACTCCACAAATGTCTTGTTGACAAACTATAGTTTTGGAAAGTCGGTTAGGACATCTACTTTGTGCATGACACAAGCAATTTTTCCAACAATTGTTTACAGACAGATTATTTCACTTATAATTCACTGTATCACAATTCCAGTGGGTCAGAAGTTTACATACAAAAAGTTGACTGTGCCTTTAAACAGCTTTGAAAATTCCAGAAAAGGGATGACATGGCTTTAGAAGCTTTGGTTAGGCTAATTGACATCATACTCACTTGTGATACAGTGAGATATAAGTGAAATAATCTGTCTGTAAAAAATTGTTGGAAAAATGACTTGTGTCATGCACAAAGTAGATATCCTAACCGACTTGCCAAAACTATAGTTTGTTAACAAGAAATTTGCTGAGTGGTTGAAAAACGAGTTTTAATGACTCCAACCTAAGTGCATTCAGAAAGTATTCAGAACCCCTTAACATTTTACACATTTTGTTACGTTACAGCCTTATTCTCTAATTGATTAAATGTGACCGATCGGCTCAAATCAGTCTTATGTACAACATTTTAAATTGTGTTTTTACATTGGATAAAAGTAGAGACTCAGAGCTACCAAATGGTATATCATACACTGCATTTTTGAGGAACAACGGGAAAGGTAATTCTGCTTTCAAAGTTGATTAACTTGTAAACTCATCTTTGAGAAAATGGCCTTGGTACCTATTCCTCAAAACACTTCCAATGAGAAGGACTGTCACCAGGAAGGTATACATTTCACTAATTGTGGTTGTCCCCCCCACTCTGGCTCTCTCTTCTCCTGTAGCTCCAAGGCATAGCGATTGGTCTCTGTTATGTCTCCCACCAGCTCCTCTGTCAGAAAGAACTTGAGCACTCTGCCTCAGATGGAATGGCAAGGGGCGCTGAACTCCAGACTGGGACTCATCAAAGCAAACAGCAGGGCCAGGAGTGGTGAAATGGCTGGCAGCCTTCCATCTACCACAGAACTCCTGTACTTCATCCATGTCGGTCTGCCTCCATCACCACCAGCGTCTTCAAGGGAACTGGGACTTTGTCAGTGGTTAAGGGGTCCTCAGATTCAGGGTTCTCAATGGCTGGGGGCACTCCTCACTGTCAGAATCTGATTCCTGACTTTCAGACTCATTGTCAGAATTTTTTTAAATCTCCAGAATTTCCGCATTTGTGAGTTGTCTCCTTTGAAAGACATTGCTAATGATACAGCTTAGTTCAGTAGCTACATACATAAACAACAACACTGAATGGCTCAGATGGGGAGTGAGAGGTTACGTGATTGACTGCCTGCACGCGCCATTTGTATCAATAATATATATATAATATATATATATATTTACTGTATTATTCTCATGTTTTTCAATTACCGTGATATATCATGCATTCCGATTCTTGCATAGATTGTAATGGCACATAGTGTGTGTGTAAAATACTTTTTTGAAGGTTGTACTGATTATGATGACTAAGCTAATTCCAGCTATGTGTGTGGAGCCATGTTTGTTGACATACAATGCATTCTGGGTTTCACGTGATCGTCTGTCGGACCAAAGATGCTATAACAAAATGAGGTGAGAGTAAGGGTTCACTCATTTTTTGAGAACTTCAGGAAGTGAATGGAGGGATGTGAACGATGGTAGACGACACACCCCTTCAACATGCATACTATAAACAGACCGAACTCATCTTGTCTTCTCTTATTATCTTTGGTTTCTGTGAGGAAAAAAAGCATGGCTGCACGCTGAAACTAATCGTCGGATTACTTTCGATTTCTAGAAAGTGTTTTACTCAATTATTTCCATCAACGGTGAGCTCACCCGTGATGTGAGTTTAACCCTTTCACACATACAATCACACGGGTGTGATCGTTCTACAGTGGTCCCTGAAGCATACGATCACACCCGTGTGATTAGAACTCTCATTTAGAACGGCCAGTTTCGAATGACGCAATAATCAGCATTTGAGCTGGACAAACTTTTTTTCAGAAACTATTTACACAAACACAGTCCTTACGAAGTTATGTCCAGAATGCGAGCATTTTATTTTTGGATGCAATGTTCAGATATTCACAGAAGTATCTATAGTATAACACAATCATCTAGTGCTAACTGAGGAAAGATTGACGCAACACAAGCGTTCATATTTTATAACTTTCGGCTGACAAACTACAATATGAATTAGCTAATAGCAATTACTATATATAATTAAGGATTCACATTTGAGGTCATGTGCTAAACAGTAAGTAGTGTAGTAAAGATTAAGACTAAAAGTGGTAAAAGTAGTAGCCTACAATAAGGAAAAATTCCAGGTAAACGTGTCCAGATAAAAAATATTTTATAAATATTAGCTAACGCTTACTCAGACACACTTGTCTAAATGAATGGGTCATGTGAAAGAAATTCTATAATCCCCAGCCACATCTTGCCAAGTGGATGGGTCTCTACAGAAGGTGTAAACGGTACAGCCAAATGGTTAATTGCATAGTAGCAATATCAGAAAAAGATAGTGTCAATATGAATAAAATAATATACAGTATGTACAAGAACAATAACAATATCCGTGATAGATGAGGTAGTTATATGCATACAATCAGGGGTAAAGTGGCTGAGCAGCAGGATAACAAAAAATAATAGTAGCAGCAATATATACGGCGTGTGTTGTGTTAGGAGAGAGTCATTTGAATAGAGGCACTGCAGATAGTGCTGATGACTGGGCCGTCCAAACCACGCATGAACAAGGGAATCAATATTCGGAGAGCCTGTTTCTGTTCTGCCCTTGACTTTGGTGCAGGGCATGTGATGTCCATAGCCTCTTCGTCGCAGAACTCCCTGAAATTCTCAAAAACATACGTTTGTCTCGCTGTGTGCAGTCCAGGTCGTGCTTGTACAGGCATACCATCTATGGGAGGAAGGGTGTCAGCGTTGTGCAGAAGCTGAAACCTGTTTCCGACTGAGTACGAATGCTCCTTGGCGACAACAACACCAAACCCCAGAGCATCGAAGCTGTAAAACAGGAAATAACCCCCCAAACATTGAAGACATTACAACCTTGAACAACATCAATTCACCTCCCAAGTTTAGATAAGAAGAATAACCTCATACAATGCAATGAAAATGATATTCACCTGAAGTGCTGGTAGTGCTTGAACTGTGGCAGTGGCCTGGAGTAGGGAAAGGGAAAGGGGGATACCTAGTCAGTTGTACAACTGAATGCATTCAACTGAAATGTGTCTTCTGCATTTAGCCCAACCCCTCTGAATCAGAGGTGCAGATGTTGTTGCCAGCCATAGCTTTCCACCAGCACCGTACCATCCTCCAGTCCAACCAGCTGTGGGATGTTGACCCCTGTCACAGTGCTGTCCTTCCCAACACCAGCAATCTCAGACAAAGTGTTCACTCTGGTCTTTCTGAAGCGCTGCTTGATGAGGCCGAAGCACTCGTCGGGGACAAACTTGGTGTGGCCTGTCTGTGATCAGGAAGTGAAGATCCAGACTGTGGGGGAGCTTGTGCATGGTCCGCCAGGCACAATACCAGAGCACAAACTTGTTCTTCTTTTGGCCACTGCAATTGATAATTCAGGTCCACACGTGTTTCCCCAACTCTGTAGTTGGTGAAGAAATGGCGCATTTAGTTGATGACTGCGGTGCTGCCTTTGCTGGATGACATGCCGTCATCAATCAAGTAGTTGACTTGTTGTAGTATTCCTTCACAGCAGACACCAACCAAGCCACACTTGCGAGGAGTTAAAAAGTAGATGGGACCTGGCTGCATAGGGTMAGAAGGATAGTGCACCTACAAACAACAAAAGCACATTAAGATAAGTTAATGAAAAGAAAATGTAACGTAAAAYGCAATATAATTTTWAATGCATCATTATCAGGTAAGTTTCACTTACSTACAAATGTGCAGAGCAGCAGCACTGCMTACAGAAACATMATCTTGGAACCTGGAAGTTAAAATGATAACACATAGCCCACCTACACGTACCTCTGGAAAATACAGAAATAATGTGAGATCAATAAAAGTAGTGCCAATCATGTTGGAGGTCAATTAAATCATCAAAACGTGTTTATGCTTTACATACCAAGTGTTGTCATCGATTCCATGTAGAGATGCCACACTGCTGCTTTTGTCACATGGGATGGCAGCAGCTTTCCACCAAAGTATTTGTGTCCTGGGTGGCATCCTGGTAAAACTATTGCATTATCCTCTGCTGTCACGGATCCCCCCGGTACTGATGCTCATTCTGTGCACCAATTCCGGAGGTCTACGTCGGGTTCCCATTTCCCCTGATTAGTATGTTATATATGTGCCCTCTGTTCCCTCTGTCTTTGTTGGTTATTGTTCCCATGTCCGTTGGTAGTGTGAGTACCTATGCGTTGGTGCGTCTGTTATGCTGCGGGTATCGTGCGGGTATCGTCCCGTGGCATTCAACAAGGTTTACCCTCGCTAATTTGTTTGGGTACAGCACAGTTTTTTTTATATACGTGTTTGTTTTGGGTGTATTAAAAACCCCTATTGTGTATTACTGSGCCGGTCTCCAAAATCCTTTATACCAGCGTGACATCTGCATAGTTGTTGAAGTTCACAACTTTCTGCAAGTCCCCATGCTTCAGGTGCAACCTGTGCTTGCTTGGGCCAGCTCTCTTTTTGATGGGAGGCATTAGCCCATATGACTGGTGGAGGAGAGTCAGTCGTGTTCTACTGATGCTGAAAGACAAATTCCAGATACAAATATTTTGGCATTATTATACAATAGATAGCCGTAATCACCGTCAGACACACCTGGCTAACTTGATGGGTCATGTAATCATCTGGCAAAGTGGAGTCTTGTTTAGACATGCTAGCTAAACAATTAACCATAATCTTAATCYATAGAGTACTAGCAACACAAAACGATTGCCATAGCTAGCTAAAGTTAACCAAATAGGTTCAATGTTAGCTAGTTAGCTAGCTAACATTAGGCAATAACTAGCAATGCGAAATGGCATTCTGAGATAACATTACCACACACAGATCATAAAAGGTAATGTTAGCTAGCGAGCCAGCCATCTAACGTCCGCTAGCTAGCCAACAGTAAGCTTTAACTTTAAAATTAGAAACGTATATCTGAATCTGTAGCTAGACTCTTACCCGTATACGTGGATGAACGCGTCATGACAGACTGCAACCCCTTTCATTAAATAAGATGTCCTGTGTTGTTTTGTTTGTACAGCTTGCTTGGCTCGTTGTGTCAAGTCACTCTGGTTCACACTGACCGTGTGCAATGCCATRAGAATCATCTTAAGCTTTAGCCCCCACCCAAATTCTGACCATGTTACTCGCCCTAGCAGAGCTGGTTAGGCTGTTTTCATGTTATCCAGAGCGTTGGTGACAGTAACTGTGCTCCTGGCATCAATTCAAGTACGCTTTTTTTGCAGACGTTTACTGACACCGGCCATATTCAACCGGTGTTGAGTGTTCCTAAATTCATCAGTTATTCTGTGCWCTGGCACACTCAGATGAGAGTGCTCTGAAACAGTTGTTGCAGTGACATTCTATTGAAATGGTAATTTAACWATTTTACAGATGGCATACAAGTTTGTTATTAAGGCACATGAAAGTTAACATTTTTGAGAAGGCATTTCTGCCAAAAACCCATTTTGATTAAAATAAAATAAAAATTTAAAACGGCTCTTCTTTGAAGTAGTGACCCACGACATACACCTAGTTTATTGAAACGGGTCACAAAAATAGTTTTTYCCCCTCATCAATCTACACACAATACCCCATAACGACAAAGCAAAACCAAWTATGTTGAAAATGTATTGCAAATAAAAAACTGAAATATCACATTTACATAAGTATTCAGACCCATTGCTCATTACTTTGTTGAAGCACCTTTTGGCAGCGATTACAGCCTCGATACTTCTTGAGTATTGACATAAGCTTGGCACACCTGTATTTGGGTAGTTTCTCGCATCCTTCTCTGGGTATTCTCTCAAGCTCCGTCATGTTGGATGGGGAGCGTTGCTGCACAGCTATTTCAGGTCTCTCCAGAGATGTTCGATCGGATTYAAGTCCAGGCTCTGGCTATGCTACTCAAGGACATTCAGAGACTTGTCCCAAAGCCAATCCTGCATTGKCTTGGCTGTGCGCTTAGGGTCATTGTCCTGTAAGAAGGTGAACCTTTGCCCCAGTCTGAGGTCCTGGGCACTCTGGAGCAGGTTTTCTTCAAGGACCTCTCTGTGCTTTTCTCCGTGTCRCCAAGTCACACACAACTGCATACCATGCCATGGGGAATGGAGGAACGGAAAGGTTCAATAGAACTCTGGGAAATATGCTTCGCTCACTCCCTCTATAAGCTAAAGAGAAATGGCAGCAGCAAATACAAACCCTAACATTTGCCTACAATGCTACTGTACACAAGACCACTTTCTATGCACCATTTCAGCTCATGTTTGGTCGCGTTCCGAGACTTCCTGTTGATGTAATGTTCACGCAAGCAAGTTTCGAGGGGTCCTGTAGTTGTTGACTATAGTAGCTATGTCAAAACACTGATGTCCCATCTCCATGAAGCAGCGAGCATCGCTCAACAGCATATGGTTAAGGAACAACAGAAACAGACCAAACATTATGACAGCAGTCAGGGTCACTCACCTGAACAAAGGAGACAGGGTGCTTCTCGCTAACAAAGGAGAAAGGGGAAAAATTAAACTTGCAGACAAGTGGGAAGCTAAGCTGTACACTGTCATTGACATAACCTACGTACACACATATATAAGCTGGTGGAAACACCAAGGTGGTACATCGGAACCTTCTTCTAGACATCAGCTTCTGCCGGTAGAAACGCCTAAGGATGATTCTTGTGAATCTCAATCAGGTGGAGCTGTAGATCCAGAGTGTGAGGGTCAAAATGGACCTTTTAGACTCTGATGAAGAGGAAAGCTCTGGAGATATGACCAGTTTGTGGATACTCAGGGGAGTTGATGACCCTGCTAGTCAGGAATCTTCGGAGGAACAGGAGTCAGTCAGAGATGAGATGGAGCAAGAACAGTCAGAGTACAGCTGTAGGGACAAGCCAGACCAAGACCGTCAAGCCCAGCTACCTCTCAATAATGAGACACCCATTAGCATTCCTGACTATGACAGTGTAGCTGTAGTCCCTGACACAGAACCTTCAGGCATTCCTGACTCAGTTGCGCCAGCTAATTTAGCTCGTGACCAGGACATAGAAAAATCGGGTTAACGTGATTCGCAAGATATGGTCAGAACACGCGCTGGTAGGGTAGTGAAATCTGYAAATCGTCTTATTGAGACAATGGCTCAGAGACCATTCACTATTAAGGGCTTAGCCACCAAACTAGGAAAGAAGTTCCAGTCTCTTCAAACTCTGTTTTAAAAATGACTTCTGTTGTTTTGAGGAATATTGATTGATATGTCGAGGCATCTAAGTGTTCACTTGTGTCAGTAGTGACTCAGTAGAGTTTGTGCTTTTTATCCTGTTTGATATGCATTCAGATGTGGGTGAAATTCAGAAGGGGTGAATGTAACAGGTGTAAAATACACTTAATTTATTTCACTGAAAAGCCCTCATTTTTATTTTCAGGTTATTTTGAGATGTATTACACTACTTTCAAGGGTGAACTATTTTATTGTATTTATTTTCTAAATTGTGTTAACGGGAGACATGCTGTTACTCCTCAGTTTGCTCAGAGCGTGATGAGGAGAGGTAGGTGTTACGTATGCTCCGGTCTTTTGAATGCACAATGTTCGCAAATGTTCACAAATGCACAAAAAAGACAAGCAAAAATGATACGGTCACTGATTTAGTGTTGTTGCACTACTGTTTGTAGGAATATAGATTAAAGTAAATGGGGATAATTTCTGAGTGCAACTTTGATTGCTACTTTGCAAGACTAGCCCAGCTACAGTGGTTGCTCAAATAAACGTTTTCAGGTAATTTGTGGTTTAGTACGGTACCCTGCGTCATTGCTTCATTGCTCCAGACCAGCGCAAGGGAGAGTTAGAGCACTGATTATGTTTTTGGGTSCCAAGGTGCTTATGTGTCTTTAACTGACAATGAATGGGCGACATAAACCAAATAGAAACTGATAATTGTGCAACACTACTGAATGATGAGGATGAAGAGGGTGAATGAATTTAGAACAATAGCTTGATCACTTGCCGAGTTTGCAGGTTTTCCTACTTACAAAGCATGTAAGGTCTGTAATTTTTATCATAGGTACACTTCAACTGTGAGAGGCGGAATCTAAAACAAAAATCCAGAAAATCACATTGTATGATTTTTAATAATTAATTTGCTTTTATTGCATGACATAAGTATTTGATCACCTACCAACCAGTAAGAATTCTGGCTCTCACAGACCTGTTAGTTTACTTTAAGAAGCCCTCCTGTTCTCCACTCATTACCTGTATTAACTGCACCTGTTTGAACTCATTACCTGTATAAAAGACAACCTGTCCACACACTCAATCAAACAGACTCCAACCTCTCCACAATGGCCAAGACCAGAAAGCTGTGTAAGGACATCAGGGATAAAATTGAGACCTGCACAAGGCTGGGATGGGCTACAGGACAATAGGCAAGCAGCTTGGTGAGAAGGCAACCTCCTTCCCTCAGTAAGAGCATTGAAGATGGGTCGTGGCTGGGTCTTCCAGCATGACAACGACCCGCAACAACACAGCCAGGCAACTAAGGAGTGCTCCGTAAGAAGCATCTCAAGGTCCCGGAGTGGCCTAGCCAGTCTCCAGCCCTGAACCCAATAGAAAATCTTTGGAGGGAGCTGAAAGTCCGTATTGCCCAGCGACAGCCCCGAAACCTGAAGGATCTGGAGAAGGTCTGTATGGAGGAGTGGGCCAAAACCCTGCTGCAGTGTGTGCAAACTGGTCAAGAACTACAGGAAACGTATGATCTCTGTAATTGCAAACAAAGGTTTCTGTACTAAATAGTAAGTTCTGCTTTTCTGATGTATCAAAATACTTATGTCATGCAATAAAATGCTAATTAATTACTTAAAAATCATACAATGTGATTTCTGGATTTTGTTTTAGATTCCGTCTCTCACAGTTGAAGTGTACCTATGATAAAATGACAGACCTCTACATGCTTTGTAAGTAGGAAACCTGCAAATCGGCAGTGTATCAAATACTTGTTCTCCCCACTGTATATACACTGCTCAAAAAAATAAAGGGAACACTTAAACAACACAATGTAACTCCAAGTCAATCACACTTCTGTGAAATCAAACTGTCCATTTAGGAAGCAACACTGATTGACAATAAATTTACATGCTGTTGTGCAAATGGAATAGACAAAAGGTGGAAATTATAGGCAATTAGCAAGACACCCCAAAAAAGGAGTGATTCTGCAGGTGGTGACCACGACCACCTCTCAATTCCTATGCTTCCTGGCTGATGTTTTGGTCACTTTTGAATGCTGGCGGTGCTCTCACTCTAGTGGTAGCATGAGACGGAGTCTAGAACCCACACAAGTGGCTCAGGTAGTGCAGTTCATCCAGGATGGCTACATCC
>NC_036857.1:37036724-37038632 GCF_002910315.2 Salvelinus sp. IW2-2015
GAATATCATGGGATATAATTGACATTTTTGTTTCTCTTAGAATAAAAACCTTAGTGTAACAACAGATTTAGTAAGTAATACTGATGGAGTACAAACACAAAAATAACTGTATTTTTCCGGTTGTGCGCGTGCAGGATAGAGTATAGCAATTTCTAACAAAATACTTGTTCTCCCCACTGTATATATAAAATGTATTTCCGAGTCTTTCAATAATACCACGTAAGTTTCTTCAACTGTCTTCTAACTGTGATTAGAGCGATGTAGATGTTGTGTCGTGATGCCAGCAGATTGCAGATGGCCTTTGCCGAACGCTCATCATCTTCATCCATTAGTGAGTCGATCGCTTGAATAGTCTTGCTGGAAATGGAAAACAATGTAAAAATATGCAGCATACAGTAAATACCATCAGTCGATTTATTTAAGCATTATTTTTAGCATTATTAGGCCTACTTTACAGTATTGTAGCCTACTGTACCTGTTCATTTTCCCAGGCTTTCACGTTCGGCGTAGCACAKGCATCTGATGATAATGTTTGTGAATAGCACTGTCCGTGACCAAAATCCCCAAGTCTACCAGTATTTTTTAAATGTCTCCAGTAGATTTTCCGTTCCTCCTGAAAGCCCTAATCTGCTMATTTAAATGAATAGAGATCCTGGTTATGGTGCTACAGTATGTTGTTACAGCATAATCAAAGTGAGGACAATCAGCGATCTGCTGTATGCTTATGGMCTATTGTAATCTGAAAGTCACACATTTCCAGTACTCCTCACCCCRCCCCAAACTCCACATGGTAACACAGTTACCATTCAAAAACGAGCTGTTAATAAAATAAAATGACATTGCGACCAAAGAGAACAGACGAAATGGACATAGTTTTCATCAAGCCAACTTCTTTCTATGGTGCTACCCAATCGCTCACWTTCGGTTCTTTGAAAACGAAATAATCTCCAAAATATATTTTTTAACAGATATGATTAGTACATAATAAATTCAGTGACAATAAGATAATTTTTATCTGATTATGCTCATAAAATCACTATGTCTCTATTCAATTATTATTTTTGTCTATTTCTCTGTACATTGATTGGTTKGGAAAAACAGGTCTACGTAGCCTACTCTAGGCTACACTACTTTTTTTAACGTCAACATTTGTTCAGAACAATTTGCTTGATAGCAAGATAAAATGTTGCTCTCAAAAAGGGTCAAGAAGAAAGGTGGATAATGAAAATCGAAGTGTCAGAGAAGAATGTACAGAGAGATATGCGTTCATCTCTCCATCTTTTCCCAATGCCAAGCCAGCCAAGCCAGTCTTATTTGCAATGAAAATATCGCTGTTTGCAAATAATTAAATCTCAGACTAATTATGAATCTAAGCATAGAACTTTCAGTGGCCTTCCCGCCCCATATAGAGGCCCGACACAGAAACATTATAAAAGCCCCTTAGGTATTCTGTGTTTTTATTTACAGTAGTGATGGACAGCTGGTTGCATTTTGTTAAATAAAGATTTTATTTCATTTAAAAACCTCATCCAGCGAGGGTTCGTTTTCTTAGCAAGGGAGGAGAATTCTCCACCTGGCGGAATTTGAGAGGATCACGTACAAACGGAATGGTATCCTTGGGCATGTTATAGTCTTCAAATCTGCGATAAATTGTCCCTCAGCTGCTTGATAAAATATTCCATCGCCTCTGTGACAATGCTGCGGCCTGGTCCCTCTGCCTGTCGTTTCTTCAGTGTGCTGAAGTGCAGTAGCCTTCCAGATGACAAGTCCAAATAGAGCAACTCAAGCTTCCTAGTAAAGGCCTCAAATTTCTCTTCCTCTTACTTGTAACTGCAGATTTAACCCGTTTTAAGTTACAGGTTATGTCCGCAAAAAAAGCTGTGTATGCAGCTTGCAGTTAACGATTCA
>NC_036857.1:37042758-37048883 GCF_002910315.2 Salvelinus sp. IW2-2015
AAGACTGTTGACATCTAGTGGAAGCCTTAGGAACTGCAATCTGGGAGGTATTCCTTTGATTTTCCCATAGACAGCCATTTCAATGGGCAGTGACCAAAAAAAAAATATCCGAATGGATTCTCCTCGAGTTTTTGCCTGCCATATCAGTTCTGTTATACTCGCAGACATTATTTTAACAGTTTTAGAAACTTCAGTGTGTTTCCTATCCAATACTACCATTTATATGCATATCCTAGCTTCTGGGCCTGAGTAACAGGCAGTTTACTTTGGGCACTTCAGTCATCAGAACTTCCGAATACTGCCCCCTATCCCTTCTTCGGGATGTGTGTCCCTTCCATGGGACGGTTCCATGGGATGTCTTCCAGTGTCCCTTCCATGGGACGGTTGAGCTAACGTAGGCTAATGTGATTAGCATGAGTTTGTAAGTAACAAGAACATTTCCCAGGCCATAGACATATCTGATATTGTCAGAAAGCTTCAATTCTTGTTAATCTAACTGCACTGTCCAATTTACAGTAGCTATTACAGTGAAAGAATACCTTGCTATTGTTTGAGGAGAGTGCGCAATTTTGAACATGAAAAGTTATTAATTAAGAAATTAGGCACATTTGGGCAGTCTTGATACAAACATTTTAACAGAAATACAATGGTTCATTGGATCAGTGTAAAACTTTGCACATACACTGATGCCATCTAGTGGCCAAAATCGAAATTGCACCTGGGCTGGAATAATACATTATGGACTTTCTCTTGCATTTCAAAAGATGATGGTACAAAAAAAATACAAAAGAACAGTTGTTTTTTTCTTTGTATTATCTTTTACCAGATCTATTGTGTTATATTCTACTACATTCCTTTCACATTTCCATAACCTTCAAAGTGTTTCCTTTCAAATGGTACCAAGAATATGCATATCCTTGCTTCAGGGCCTGAGCTACAGGCAGTTAGATACGGGTATGTCATTTTAGGCAAAAAATGAAAAAAAGGGGCTAATCCTTAAGAGGCCAAGAGTGTGCAAAGCTTTCATCAAGGCAAAGGGTGGCTATTTGAAGAATCTCAAATATAAAATATATTTTGATTTGTTTAACACTTCTTTGGTTACTACATGATTCCATATGTGTCATCAATCCAAAGCTTCCACGCTCATTCATCAATTATTGATAACATCAGAAAAACATGTTCTAAGTTTTAAACACACATTATCATAAATCCTTCCAAATAAGAACCGGTTGGTCTCCAGTAAACAGTTGACATTATACATGTGGACTGTTGTTTGTCTTCAAATTGCTCGCAGTCCTCTTGACAATGCTTCTTATTATCGGCAAGTTTCCACCAACCTGCACAGATCTAAAGACAACAGAACCACGCGGTGTGTTTGCTCTTAAAACTACGATGGCTTTTCTATCGATAGACAGACTCCCCTCAAGCCCGTGTTGAGCAGCGCTAACAGATGGTTAAGCAGGTGTTTGTGTACATATGGCACATGTAGGTCAGGTGACCTACGACAGCTGGTTAACATGGGAACTGGGTATCAAACATGTCTGAATGCAATCTCCCGTCAAAATTATGTCTCTGGTTGCACTCTCTCATCTCCCTCTCAGGATTGAACCCTTTCATATTATTCCAACAGATAATGTGGGGGTTCCAATCCGATATGAAAATAAACAAGGGTACCATGAGTTTGTGATGGTATGCTTTCTATTCTGCTGACGAGAAGCAATTGGYGTTTTGCATCAATTGGAGGCAGGTAATACAGTGATGGACCATTTATATATCAATAATCCAATGTAGGTTATTTGGTTTGTAATAAATAATTACAGCTTCCATCACCATTGACATAGAAAAGTACAGTATACTGTATGTCTGTCAATTCTATGTACTTACTGACCTTGAATGCCATTTATCCCTTGAATTGAAYGCATGGACTGTCTTCACATTTCCTATCGATGACTGTGGGAAGACAGAGGGGACACACAAAGGGATTCTCCCTCAGTCTATTCCTCACACACGCACATGTATGCACAGACACACACCTGGACACACACACACACAAACATACAGGGGCAATGTCACGTGATTGGATGGATGAACTAATGATGCATGTTGATGATGTGCTGGTGTAGAGGTAGAACACTGGGTTTGTGTRTGTGTCCCAGAAAGAGTACAATATTATCCTATACATTTATCAATGTCAAACACCAACATCATCCCTATGCCCCCCCCCCCCTACAAACACACACACAACACACACTTACAAAACACATGCAAATGCACTTATGAACTGCCACACACACACATATATACACAATCTTAGTTTGTCTGTGTACAGTATTCTCCTATCACATACAGTACCTGTCAAATGTTTGGACACACCTACTCATTCCAGTGTTTTTCTTTATTTCTACTATTGTCTACATTGTATTATAATAGTGACGACATCAAAACTATGAAATAACACATATGGAATCATGTAGTTACCAAAAAAGTGTAAAACAAATCAAAATATATTTGAGATTTGAGATTTTTCAAGGTAGCCACCCTTTGCCTTGATGACAGCATTGTGCACTCTTGGCATTCTCTCAAGCAGCTTCATGAGGTAGTCACCTGGAATGCATTTCAATTAACAGGTGTTACTTGTTAAAAGTTCATTTGTGGAAATTCTTTCCTTCTTCCGTTTGAGCCAATCAGTTGTGTTGTGACAAGGTAGGGGTGATATATAGAATGTAGCCCTATTTGGTAAAATACCAAGTCCATATTGTGGCAAGAACAGCTCAAATAAGCAAAGAGAAACAACAGTTCATCATTACTTTAAGASATGAAGATCAGTCAATCCGGAAAATTTATAAAACTTTAAAAGTTTCTTCAAGTGCAGTGACAAAAACCATCAAGCTCTATGATGAAACTGGCTCTCATGAGGACCATCAACAGGAAAGGAAGACCCAGAGTTACCTCTGCTACAGAGGATAAGTTCATTAGAGTTACCAGCCTCAGAAATTGCAGTCCAAATAAATGCTTCACAGAGTTCAAGTAACATCAACTGTTCAGAGAAGACTGCGTGAATCAGGCCTTCACGGTCAAATTGTTGCAAAGAAACCACTACTAAAGGACACAAATAATAATAAGAGACTTGCTTGAGCCAGAAAACACGAGCAATGGACATTAGGCCGGTGGAAATCTGTCCTTTGGTCTGACGAGTCCAATTTTWAAATTTTTGGTTCGAACTGCTGTATCTTTGTGAGATGCAGAGTAGGTGAACAGATGATCTCTGCATGTGTCGTTCCTACCGTGATCATGGGAGGAGGAGGTGTGGGGGTGCTTGCTGGTGACACTGTCTGATATTCATTTTGAATTCAAGGTACACTTAACCAGCATGGTTACCACAGCATTCTGCAGCGATACGCCATCCCATCAGGTTTGTGCTTAGTGGGACTATCATTTGTTTTTCAACAGGACAACGACCCAAGACACCCCCAGGCTGTGTAAGGGCTATTTGACCAAGAAGGAGAGTGATGGAGTGCTGCATCAGATGACTGGCCTCCACAATCACCCGACCTCAACACAATTGAGATGGTTTGGGATGAGTTGGACCGCAGAGTGAAGGAAAAGCAGCCAACAAGTCCTCAGCATGAAGTCGTGGTCAAAAGTTGAGAATGACACAAATATTAATTTTCACAAAGTCTGATGCCTCAGTTTTGTATGATGAAAATGTGCATGTCTTGGCCATGTTTCTGTTATAATCTCCACCAGGCATAGCCAGAAGAGGACTGGCCACCCTCATAGCCTGGTTCCTCTCTAGGTTTCTTCCTAGGTTTTGGCCTTTCTAGGGAGTTTTCCTAGCCACGTGCTTCTACACCCTGCATTGCTTGCTGTTTGGGTTTTAAGCTGGGTTTCTGTACAGCACTTTGAGATATCAGCTGATGTAAGAAGGGCTAATAATAATCATTTGATTTGATATACTCCAGAATGTTATGAAGAGTGATCAGATGAATCGCAATTAATTGCAAAGTCCCTCTTTGCCATGCAAATGAACTGAATCCCCCAAAAACATTTCCAATGCATTTCAGCCCTGCCACAAAAAGACCAGCTGACATTATGTCAGTGATTTCTTCATTAACACAGGTGTAAGTTGTTGACGAGGACAAGGCTGGAGATCACTCTGTCATGCTGATTGAGTTCGAATAACAGACTGGAAGCTTCAAAAGGAGGGTGTGCTTGGAATCATTGTTCCTCTCCTCTGTCAACCATGGTTACCTGCAAGGAAACAAGTGCCGTCATCATTGCTTTGCACAAAAAGGGCTTCACAGCAAGGATATTGCTGCCACTAAGATTGCACCTAAATAAACCATTTGTCAGATCATCAAGAACTTCAAGGAGAGCGGTTCAATGTTGTGAAGAAGGCTTCAGGGCGCCCAAGAAAGTCCAGCAAGCGCCAGGACCGTCTCCTTAAGTTGATTCAGCTGCGGGATTGGGGAACCACCTGTACAGAGCTTGCTCAGGATGGCAGCAGGCAAGGTGTGAGTGCATCTGCACGCACAGTGAGGCGAAGACTTTTGGAGGATGGTGTCAAGAAGGCAGCAAAGAAGCCACTTCTCTCCAGGAAAAACATCAGGGACAGACTAATATTGTGCAAAAGGTACAGGGATTGGACTGCTGAGAACTGGGGTAAAGTCATTTTCTCTGATGAATCCCCTTTCCAATTGTTTGGGGCATCCGGAAAAAAGCTTGTCCGGAGAAGAACAAGGTGAGCGTACCATCAGTCCTGTGTCATGCAACAGTAAAGCATCCTGAACCGAATTCATGTGTGGGTTTGCTTCTCAGCCAAGGGAGTGGGCTCACTCACAATTTTGCCTAAGAACACACGCCATGAATAAAGAATGTACCAACACATCCTCCGAGAGCAACTTCTCCCAACCATCCAGGAACAGTTTGGTGGCGTACAATGCCTTTTCCAGCCTGATGGAGCACCTTGCATAAGGAAAAGTGATAACTAAGTGGCTCGGAGAACAAAACATCGATATTTTGGGTCCATGGCAGGAAACTCCCCAGACCTTAATCCCATTGAGAACTTGCGGTCAATCCTCAAGAGGCGGGTGACAAACAAAAACCCACAAATTCTGACAAACTCCAAGCATGATTATGCAAGAATGGGCTGCCATCAGTCAGGATGTGGCCAGAAGTTAATTGACAGCATGCCAGGACAGATTGCAGAGGTCTTGAAAAAGAAGGGTCAGCACTGCAAATATTGACTCTTTGCATCAACTTCATGTAATTGTCAATAAAAGCCTTTGACGCTTATGAAATGCTTGTAATTATACTTCAGTATTCCATAGCAACATCTGACAAAAATATCTAAAGACACTGAAGCAGCAAACTTTGTGAAAATTAATATTTGTGTCATTCTCAAAACTTGTGGCCACGAGTGTACATTATGTGGGAAAGCTGTCATCAAGGCAAAGAGTGGCTAAACTCTTGAAGAATCTAATACATTTTGATGTGTTTTAAAAAAAATGGTTACTACATGATTCCACATGTGTTATTTCATCATTTTGAATGTATTCACTATTATTCTACAATGTAGAAATAGTAAAAATAAAGAAAACCTTTGAATGAGTAGGTGTGTCCAACCTTTGACTGGTACTGTATGTTAAAGCACCTTCCCAACAGACAAAAAGAGAGGTGAATGGATTAGGGGTTCACCTACAAGGTTCTATAAAAACAATTATGAGTTTGTCACATATAATAGATTTTTWGATTTTTGTTAGATTATACTTTTTGGGGTTAGGTTCTGTCTGCAATAATATCACAAGCCTGAACAAATACAGATGGACCAATCAGAACATGTCTCCCCCCCTGTCCCCCGCCCGCCTTCTCTCCCCGCCCTTCTCAGCCACCCTGGAACATCCACTGTCTTCTTGGTAAGCATCTCCAGTGTAGATTTGACCTTGTGTTTTAGGTTATTGTCCTGCTGAAAGGTGAATTCATCTTCCAGGTTTTCCTCTGGGATCTTCCCTGTGCTTAGCTCCATTCTGATTCTTTTTTTTTATCCTGAAAAACTCAGTTCTTAACGATTACAAGCGTACCATGATGCAGCCACCACTATGCTTGAAAATATGGAGACTGGTACT
>NC_036857.1:37052758-37125376 GCF_002910315.2 Salvelinus sp. IW2-2015
ACAAAAGTGATTTTGACAAATCAATACAACATCATTTACTTATACCACCCAAAAGTAGGGACTCAGAGCTAGAAATGTGTATATCATACACTACAGTTGAGGAACAATGGGAAAGTAATTCTGCTTTGAAAGTTGAGAAACTTATAACCTCACTTTTGAGAAAATGGCCCTTGAATGTTTTGGTCCACCTACTGGAGAGCTCTTCTCTGACTACACCCATTCGGCATTGTTCACACACTCTTAATTAAGCCTTAGCCCCACCCATCTCTTTAAGGATTCACGTGAGGCCATGTACTAAACAACCAAAGATTTCAAGACTGAAGGCTGGTTTATACTACGGGTGTATTCGTAAATTTAATCTGGAGTGCCAGAGTGTGCTCTGGGCATTCGTAAACTCAGAGCGGCTCTGGGCATTCGTAAACTCAGAGCGCTGTCAGATTGTCCGTTCGTATATTCAGAGCGTTTGTGAGGGCCTTTTCTGTTAAACCTTATTAATGATTGTGTACTAAAATATCTTTTTTTAAGCCTAGGCATTAGGGTTGAGATTGTTGAAGAGACTAAATCATATAAGATAGAAATTGAGTGTGCATTAGTATAGGCCTGTTCTAACTGTTCTGTGTATGTAGTATTTACCCCATGATGTCTGGGTGCCCAGCCAAGAGCTGACCGGCATGACTTACTGGTTCCGGTTAGTTAGACGGAAACAAACTGGTTCCTCTTAACTCTACTGAAGACAGAGCAAAGTGTTATATCCTGCGCACCAGTGATAAAGCTGTTGTTCTGTTTGGAGCCTGTTTCTGGGCGAAAGGTTCATGCTTGTGTGTGTGTGGGCATAAGACCAAACATCATCTGGGCCGACAGTCAAAGGCGCTTGCTTGCCCAACTTGGGGAACCATTGAGCTACTGGAAGAATGTCTGGAGTGACTTCCTGTCACTTTGACACCTATTGTCCTCACTCAGATGTGAGTGAAATAGTCTGTACCCCGTAGCCCAGTTTCGTCACTTCATCACACACACATACACATGCCAAGATCACATGTTTTTTGCAGATGCTTGCATGAGAGAGCTCGACTATATAAAGCTTCCGTACTCTGTGTGCTGGGGCTCTCACTCTGTGTGTGACTCTCACACTTTGTGTGTTGTGTGACCAGCTCCCTTATTGCAATAAGTTTTTWATAAAAGTAATACCTTGATTATTGACCTTGCCTCTCCTCATTATTGATTAAGGGTTGAATTCCCACAACACGTTTCACTCTTGGAGCGTTCAGAGCGCACACTTGATGCTCTGGCCGAGGAGTAGGGTTGATCTGACCTAACAACAGCAGTCAAGCACCCAAGCTAACTGACTAACGTTGGCTAGCTTGCTAGCTACTTCCAGACACAAATGAGAGAACAGCTCACTCTGACCATTGTACTTGCCCGAGCAGATCTGGTTAGGCGTTGGTGACTGAAACTGTGATGCTGGCAACAATTTAATTACGCTTTTTTGCCAACGTTTACTAACACCGGCCAGATTCAACGTTCGTAAATTTGTCAGTTATTCTGCTCTCTGGCACAGTCAGACGAGAGTGCTCTGAAATCGGAGTAGATAGCCAGAGCGAATTTACCAGCTACGTGTCACACCAGCCTGCGCTTTGGCTCCCCCTCCTGTCCAGCTCAGGTGTTCGGCATCCCCGGCATTCTAGCTGCTGCCGAACCTGCTGCTGGCAAATGCCCTTCACTCATCAACCCTGGACTTGTCTCGTCATCATTACACACACCTGGTTCCAATCTCCACTCAATCACTGWATATATACTCCCTCTTTCATTTGTCTTTGTTGGTCATTGTAAATGTTGCTTGTTTTCCTGAGAGGAATCTCTCCTGCTATTTCCTGAGTACTTTATTATTTTGCATTTTGGGGTTCGTTCCGCTTTTATATACAGTATATATAGTGCTTTAATAAATTCAGTAGTTCTAAACCTGCGACTGCCTCCTGCCCACTCTCTACACTTGTGACAGAATGACCAACCCAAGAGAACAGGAAGCAGCAGGACATCCCGACCTCTCCACAGCAGGAGCAAAGCTCCTATACCACAACTTGTGCCTGGAGCACCTTGGGACTGCCATGGACGAGGTGCTCCGGACCGTACCCCAGCTGCAGGCTACACCACCACCTTCCCAGCTCCCCGCGGTTGTTCCAGCCACCCCACCACCATCAACATCACCCGGTCCGATCAGCAACGTCCACCTGCACCTCCCGGAGCGGTTTGACGGCACYCCTGCTCATCTCCTGCAGTGTGACCTCCACCTTGCCCGTCATGCCGGGACGGCGTCCRAGAGGGACAAGGTGGGCTTGGTGATCTCGGTGCTGACAGGCCGGGCTCTGGAGTGGAAGCACGTCATCTGGGAGAGGGATGGTCCAGAAGTGCACTTCACCCAACTCTTCCGTGATATTTTCGGAGGGGGGGCCGAGCGGGAGGTGAGTGTCTCCTCCATCTACGCCAGGGGTCCAGGACAGCGTCTGAGTACGCTCTGGACTTCCGGAGGGTGGCTTCGTCCACTGGCTGGAACGACCAGGCCCTGTTGACGGTTTTCCGCAGCGGGCTACAGGCGGACGTCCAGACTGAGCTAGCCTGTCGCGATGAGGACCTCACGCTGGACCAACTCATCACCATGGCCATCGCCCTGGATAATCTCTTGAGTGCCCGTCGACGCCCATCCCGGGGGTTCGGGTCWCTCCCAGGAGCCTCCAGCGAGACTGAGCCCATGGAGGTGGGCACAATGCACCTTCCCCCAGAGGAACGTCAACGCCGTCATCAACAGGGTCTCTGCTCCTACTACAGGGAGTCAGACCACCCCTGGAACACCTGTCCCAGAAGGAGAACCAGGCGAGGAAGCGACAGGCCRAGGAGCACTCCTGCACCTTCCCAGATAGGCGTCGACATGCCTTGCTCCTCTCTGTCCACCCAGCCCGTCCTCCTTCCTGTCACCTTCCCGGACTATCCTGGCCCCCCACTGAGTCCTGCCCTGGTGGACTCAGGTTCTGCAGGCCATTTCCTAGACTGGTCAGTGGCCTTATCATTACGCATTCCTCTAGTTCCTTTACAACCCCCTATCCCAGTCCATGCCCTAGACAACCATCCCCTAGGAACAGGACTGGTGTGCCAGACCACGATWTCCATTTCCYTCACAGTTGTTCACAACCACCATGAACGCATTTTCCTCATCTTAGACTCTCCTGCACACCCCATAGTTTTATGTTTCCCCTGGTTACAGTTGCATAACCCCTGGGCCAGGCCACCCACGTCCCTATCCCGGAGGAATACCGGGACTGCACTATCGACCTAATTCCTGGTTCTACCCTCCCGTRGGGGCACATCTACCTTCTCTCGYATGCAGAGACCGAAGCCATGGAGGTCTACRTCCAGGAGGTTCTGGCCCAATGATTCCTCCGTCCGTCCACCTCTCCGGCCTCCTCCAGCTTATTTTTCGTGAAGAAGAAGGAAGGAGGTCTTCACCCCTGTATCGATTACCGGACACTGAATAAGGCAACTGTTAAATTCAGTTATCCCCAGCCTCTCATACCCACTGTGATCGAACAGATGCACGGTGCTCAGTACTTTACCAAATTGGATTTACTCAGTGCCTATAACCTGGTGCGCATCAGAGAGGGGGATGAATGGAAGACCGCCTTCAGTACCAGCACTATGATTACAGGGTAATGCCCTACAGCCTGACAAATACACCCTTGGTGTTTCAATCCTTCATTAACGAGGTATTTAGAGATATGGTGTGTCGCTGTGTAGTGGTRYACATAGACGACATCTTGGTGTACTCCACTACACACGAGCAACATGTCTCTCATGTCAGGTCTGTTTTGGTAAGGCTGATAGGGCATCACCTGTACGCCAAGGCAGAGAAGTGCCGTTTCTTCCAGCAGGCGGTCTCCTTCCTGGGCTATCGGATATCCACCGCGGGAGTGGAGATGGAAGAGCAGAGGGTCAGTGCAGTAAGGGCGTGGCCTGTTCCAYCTAACATAAAGGCGGTGCAGCGTTACYTAGGTTTTGCCAACTATTTCAGGCGCTTCATTAGGGGTTTCAGAACAGTGGTGGCCCCTCTAACCTCCCTCCTGAAGGGAGGTCCCCRACAGGTGCGCTGGACTGAGAAGGCAAACGAAGCCTTCCGTGCCCTCAAGGAACGTTTTACGAACGCACCTGTTCTGGCTCATCYTRACCCGTCTATGCCCTTCATCGTGGAGGTGGACAGCTCTGAGGTTGGAGTAGAGGCTGTTCTCTCCCAACGAACTGGATCGCCGCCTTAACTCCATCCATGCGTCTTCAACTCACGGAAGCTGTCTCCCGCGGAGTAGAATTACGACGTGGGGGATCGTGAGTTGTTGGCCGTCAAGAAGGCGCTGAAAACATGGCGGTACTGGCTTGAGGGTGGTCAACACCCATTCCTTGTTTGGACGGACCACCGGAACCTAGAGTATATTCGAGCGGCAAAGAGGTTGAACCCATGTCAGGCCAGGTGGGCGCTATTATTCGCCAAGTTTGACTTCACCCTCTCCTACCAACCGAGATCTAAGAATGTCAAGGCCGATGCGTTGTCCYGGGTGTATGACACAGAGGATTGGAGGGAGAAAGTGCCACACATTATTCCCGTCCCGCATTGTGGCTCCTGTTGTGTGGAATGTGAACGCGGACATCCGTCAAGCCTGCGACAGGAGCCCTCATCTTCCCACTGTCCCGAGGGGCGTACCTACGTGCCCTCTAATGTGCGGGTCCGTCTCCTCGCCTGGGCACACACAGCACCTGTGTCGGGGCACCCGGTATAGCCCATACTATCGACGGTCTCTTCGCCAAGTACTGGTGGCCCACCTTGGCGCAGGATGTCCGGGTTTACGTCTCTTTCCGCTCCACCTGCGCACAGAGCAAGACACCGAGACACCTCCCCTATGGCAAACTCCACCCATTGCCGGTTYCACAAYGACCCTGGTCCCATCTCTCCGTGGATTTTGTCACAGAYCTTCCCCCCTCGGAGGGGCACACCACCATCCTGGTCATTGTGGACCGGTTTTCCAAAGGCTGCCGTTTGATTCCTCTGCCTGGTCTCCCTACGGCCATGCAGAGCGCGGAGGTTCTCGTCTCTCACATCTTCCGGCACTACGGGATCCCGGAGTACATCGTATGCCAAGTAGGTATGGAACACAGTGCACACCCGTCTCCAGCGCGTCGTCCTTCGGCAGAATTCGCAGGCCAATCGTCACCACAGTGTGGCCCCAGTCTTTCACCCCGGTGACAGTGTCTGGTTTCTACGAAGGACCTGCCCCTCCACCTGCCCTGCCAGGAGCTGAGCCCATGGTTTGTGGGGCCGTTCAAAGTCCTGAGGAGARTCAATGAGGTGACATACCGATTACAGCTCCCCGGCAATTACCGTATCTCACCCTCATTTCATGTATCTCTCCTTAAGCCGGTGGCAGCTGGTCCCTTGGCTAGTGCTAGACCCCACAACGCACCTCCCCCTCCCTTGGATGTCGAGGGGGCCCCGGAGTACTCCGTCCGCAGCCTTTTGGACTCACGCTATCGTGGGAGTTCTCTCCAGTACCTGGTCGACTGGGAGGGGTACGATCCCGAAGAGTGGTGCTGGGTTCCCGCGCGGGACATCCTGGACCGCTCTCTCATTCGGAAACTTCCACAAGCGTCGTCCTGACCCACCCGCACCGCGTCTCCGGGGCCGTCCCCAAGGTCGATTGCGCCCCACTGCTGGAGCAGCGCCTCCGGGGGGTGGGCGGGGTACTATCACACCAGCCTTTGCTTTGGCTCCCCCKCCTGTCCAGCTCAGGCGTTCGGCGTTGCCGGCTGCTGCTGCTGAACCTGYTGCTGGCAAACGCCCTTCACTCATCAACCACGGACTTGTCTCATCATCATTACACACACCTGGTTCCAATCCCTACTCTATATATACTCCCTCTGTCATTTGTCTTTGTCGGTCATTGTAAATGTTGCTTGTTTTCCGGAGAGGAATCTCTCCTGCTATTTCCTGAGTACTTTATTATTTTGCACTTTGGGTTTTGTCCCGCTTTTATATATATATTATATATATACATTTCTAAACAAATGACTCCACCATGCAAGTAACCATTTCAATAGAATGTTCATGAAGTCACTGTGACAACTGTCGATAGACTTAGTGTCACAAGTGTAGAGAGTAGGCAGGAGGCAGTCGCAGGTTTAGAACTGCTGAATTTATTAAAGCACTATATATATATATATATATATATATATATATATATTGAGTTGTTGAGTTTATTTTATTTTTACAGGGACAGTGCACATTAATCAACGTTTCAGTAAAAGTGACGATTTTAGCCAGCCGGCTAATTTTCAACCACAGTCCTTAGGCAGGTTATTAACCTCTCTGGGATATGTGGGACGGTAGCGTCCCACTTGGCCAATATCCAGTGAAAATGCAGAGCGCCAAATTCAAATAAATTACTATCAAAATTAAACTTTCATGAAATCACACATTCAATATACCAAATTAAAGCTACACTTGTTGTGAATCCAGCCAACGTGTCAGATTTCAAAAATGCTTTACGGCGAAAGCAAACAAATGCTATTATCTGAGGATAGCACCCCAGCTAAGAACCACAGACCATCATATTTCAAGCCCTTCCGGCGGACAAAAACGCAGAAATAAAGATATAATTAATTCCTTACTCTGACGGCTTCTTCTGTTGGCACTCCAATATGTCCCATAAACATCAGAAATGGCCTTTTTTTGTTCGATTAATTCGTCGATATATATCCAAAATGTCCATTTATTTGGCGGCGTTTGATCCAGAAAACACCCGGTTCCAACTTGCACAACGTGACTACAAAACTACTTTTGTAATACAACTTTGGTATTTTTAACAAAAAAGAATCGATAAATTTAAGACGGGATGATCTGTGTTAATACCTGAGGAAAACAATGTGTGTATGCTTTTCTGGTCACGCACGTCTAACTACATGGCTACTTCTTAATTTCTCAAGTAAAAACCTCAACCATTTCTAATGACTGTTGACATCCAGTGGAAGCGATAGGAACTGCAGGAAGGTCCTCTTAGAAATCTGGATTCCCAATGAAATATCATTGAAAAGGGAGTGACTCAACAAAACAAAAAAAATCTGAATGGTTTGTCCTCTGGGTTTTACATTTACATTTAATTTGGCAGGTTTTGCCTGCCAATAAGTTATGTTATAGTCACAGACATGATTCAAACAGTTTTAGAAATTCAGAGTGTTTTCTATCCAATACTATAATAATATGCATATATTAGCATCTGGGACTGAGTAGGAGGCAGTTTACTCTGGGCACGCTTTTCATCCAAGTGAAAATGCTGCCCCCTATCCTAGAGAAGTTAAAAACAATTGCAAAATAAACAATCATTGAGCAGTGAGCACACGCAGAGCAACATAGGGCAAGCAAGACATAGCATACAGAAGACAGAGCAACATAGAACAAAAAGCAGCAAGACAAAATTCATAAAAGCAACAGTGTTTCCACACCTCACAAGCTACAGCAACAGACAAAATGGAAAGCGGCAATACACAGCTAGGGATTATGTTCACAAATCTGATTGACTTTAGCCATGTCTTCATGCATTTTGTGAAAGTGTGATATGTGGTGCAGTTATGTGTGTTGATGGCAGTGTATTCCAGACATGGGAAGCTCTCACAGAGAAAGCGGATTTACTAAAGGTGCTTTCCCTTAGTCACCTCTCATGGCAGACCTTGTGGATCTGCTGCCGTATTTTTGGGGTTTTCTGTTTAACAAAAATACTGAGTGGAGGGGGAGCCAGGCCATTTAGGATCTTGACTACAAGACATGCGTCAGTGTATTGCACAGAGATTTTCCCAACTCAGGAGCTCATGCTTTCTGAGGATGTAACAGTGATGATGGCTATTGGGCTTCCTATCAAGCATTTTGAGAGCCTGTTTGTAGACAGACTGAACGGTTTTAATGGTGTACAGCAAGCTGGACGACCCACTAGTCAAGAGTGTGTTAAGTGGGGGAGTATCATAGATTTGAAGTACAGTTTTGCTACCTCTGTAGTCAAACAATTTCGTATAAATCGGAAATTAGCTAGGTTAATTTGGTCTAAATTACTATTTTCACATGCTTTTTAAAAGAGAGGTTGGAATCAAGTATGATGCCAAGGTACTTAAAATCAGATACCCCTGGAGCTTCTCCCTGACACATAGACATTGGCTCAGTAGCATCTGTTGCCTCTTTGTGAAGAACATGCAAACAGTTTTTTTCACATTGAGATGCAAACACGAGTCACTGAGCACTTTGTAACCTGGACCATTACAGTAGTGAGTTCTTGTGCAGCTTGTTGTTTGCTCTTTGCATGCACATATATCACTGTATCATCTGTATACATTGAACTTAAGACCCAGTACAGACAGAAGGCAGATCATTAATGTACAGGCTGAACAGGAGGGGCCAGTATTGACACTTGGGGCACGCCCACATCATAGCTAAGAGTGGCGACAGCTCATTGCTCACTCTGACACACTGAGTTCTGCCTTCAAGGTATGATTTCATCCATCTCAAGGCATCGGGGGAAAAGTTGAACTTGAAACAATTTTGTGATGAGAATCTCATGGTTAACAGTATCAAAAGCCTTCCTTAGGTCCAGAAACACAGCCCCAACAACGCCCCTTTGTTCATCTTGGACTTCTCATTTTCCAGAAGAAAGCAGGTTGGCCGTTTCTGTGGAGTGTTTCACTCTGAAGCCAAACTGCATGGAGTGTAATGTGAAGGGGCTGTTGTTGAGGTGGGCAATCAGTTGTTTCTGCTACACTACTTTAACAACCTTTGACACCACAGGTAGTACACTAATGGGCCTGTAGTTACTCACGTCAGCAGGGTCGCCGCATTTAAAGATGGCCGTTATTATGGCCGACTTCCATACCTTGGAAACACCCGAGACCAATAGATGTGTTGGTGACCTTAGTAATGGGCGCCATTGAGTGACTCTTTGTAGTTTTTCAGAAAGGTAGAGTCCAGCCCAAACACATCTTTGGATTTAGAGTTCTTTATTGAGCCTTTTTTAGTTCTTTAGTGAGCCCACCCTGTTCACCTTTGACTCAGAACCTCCCTTATGATGAAGACAGGTTGAGCGTCATTCACTTGCACTGACTCAAGAAACCAGTGGAGGGGTTTCTGTGTAAGTACCTGACAGAGTCAATAAAGTAGGAATTGAAGGCTATTGCTATTTCGACTGCGTCCTGTGTTAGATTGTTATTCACCATGATTTCTAGTCTTTTTGCAGTGTTACTATGGTCTTTCCCTGTTAACTTTTTTAGATTCTCCCAGATCAATTTAGAATTTCCCTTTGCTTCACCAATTATGTTAATAAAATAGTTTGCCTTGGCCTGTCTGATTTCTTTCATCCTTATTTTCTCAACATGGTAAACCTACGTCTGTCATGCTCTAATTTGGATCTATAGGGCTATTTTTAGAGCATCATCTCGTGCTTTCATCAATTTCCAGATTTCTCCATTTAGCCAAGGAAGAGTGCTCTTTTGGCCAGGTTTGGATTTGATTTTCTTTAGGAAACCATTATGTAGTCTGGATTTGTGGATAGAAAACCTGACTATCAGCTTCCACTTCTGTATAGGACAAGAGATCATCAGTTAATTCCCTTAATTGCGTTTTCAAAATAGTTTAATTCAGTCTTAGGTATTCTTGTTGATCCAGCTTTCTAACAGTAGAGGCATTAACCTGCTCTTAAAAAGCTTTCTGGCTATAAGTGTCAGATTATGATCAGATAGCCCAGTAAACCATATTGAATGATTAGTCACTCTCTCTGGTTTATTACTGAACACCAAATCAATCTGTGTTTTAAAGGAACAAGTCACCCTTTAACTAGGTGTGTAAGGTCAAAGGTATTAGTGATCCGTTTGAGGGTTTTCCTACAAGACTTGTCTTCATAATTAATGTTAAAATCTCCATTAAGATGACCTCTTTCCCAATCCATTACATTTACATTTACATTTAAGTCATTTACGCAGACAGCTCTTATCCAGAGCGGACTTACAAATTGGTGCATTCACCTTATGCAATCCAGTGGAAACACCACTTTACAATATGTGCATCTAACTCTTTTAAGGGGGAGGGTGGGGTTAGGAGGATTACTTTATCCTAGGATATCTCTTAAAGAGGTGGGGTTTCAGGTGTCTCCGAAGGTGGTGATTGACTCCGCTGACCTGGCGTCGTGAGGGAGTTTGTTCCACCATTGGGGTGCAGGAGAGCACGAACAGTTTTTGACTGGGCTGAGCGGGAACTGTACTTCTCCAGAGGTAGGGAGGCGAGCAGGCCAGAGGTGGATGAACGCAGTGCCCTTGTTTGGGTGTAGGGCCTGATCAGAGCCTGAGGTGTACGGGGTCCGTTCCCCCTCACAGCCTGTAGGCAAGCACCATGCAGTCTTGTAGCGGATGCGAGCTTCAACTGGAAGCAGTGGAGAGAGCGCGAGGAGCGGTGGTGACGGTGAGAGAACTTGGGAAGGTTGAACACCAGACGGGCCGCGTGCGCTTCTGGATGAGTTGTAGGGGTTTAATGGCAGCAGGCAGGGAGCCAGCCAACAGCGAGTTTGCAATAATCCAGACGGGAGATGACAAGTGCCTGGTTAGGACCTGCGCCGCTTCCTGTGTGAGGCAGGGTCGTACTCTGCGAATGTTGTAGAGCATGAACCTACAGGAAGGGTCACCCTGCCTGTGATGGGAGTTGAGAACGACAGGGTGTTGTCCAGGATCACAGCCAAGGTTCTTAGCGCTCTGGGAGGAGGAACAATGGATTGTCAACCGTGATGGCGAGATCAATGGAACGGGCAGTCCTTCCCCGGGAGGAAGAGCAGCTCCGTCTTGCCGAGTTCACTTGAGGTGGTGATCCGTCATCCACATGATATGTCTGCCAGACATGCAGAATGCGATTCGCCACCTGGTTATCAGGAGGGGGGAAGGAGAAGATTAATTGTGTGCTGTCGTCTGCATAGCAATAGATAGGAGAGGCCATGTGAGGATATGACAGAGCCAAGTGACTTGGTGTATAGCGAGAATAGGAGAGGGCCTAGAACAGAGCCCTGGGGACACTCAGTTGGAGAGCACGTGGTGCGGAGACAGATTCTCGCCACGCACCTGGTAGAGCGCGACCTGTCAGGTAGACGCAATCCAAGCGTGCGGCGCGCCGGAGATGCCCAGCTCGAGAGGGTGGAGAGGAGGATCTGATGGTTCACAGTATCAAAGGCAGCCGATAGGTCTGAAGGATGAGAGCAGGAGAGAGAGAGTTAGCTTTAGCAGTGCGGAGCGCTCCTCGTGACACAGAGAAGAGCAGTCCTCAGTTGAATGACTAGTCTTGAAACCTGACTGATTTGGATCAGAAGGGTCATCTCTGAGAGAGATAGCAGGAGAGCTGGCAAGGACGGCAGCGTTCAAGAGTTTTTGGAGAGAAAAGAAAGAAGGGATACTGGTCTGTAGTTGTTGACATCGGAGGGATCGAGTGTAGGTTACATTACACCTAAGCATGTTATTAAACTGATCAAAAAACACACTTTTGGTGGAAGGTGGCCTATACATTCCAATAAGGGTAAAAGACATTTGGGGAGACAGTGTAACGTTCAGGCCAATACATTCTAGTTCATTATCACATGWCCACTCAATTTGTTTRCATCGGATATGTTCTTTAATGTAAATCATCACACCCCCTCCTCTTCCTTCAAYCCTGTCTCTCCTGAAAACGTTGTAGCCAGGCACAATCAAAGCAGCATATGGAGAGTTTTTATGGAGCCATGTCTCTAAGAGGCAGAGGAAGTCAAGGTTGGAGTCTGTGAGTAGATGTTGAATTTGATCACTTTTTGGAATGACACTACGAATGTTCAAGTGCCCCCCTATTAGTCACTTGGGCTYAGCTCGTGGGTCCCAGATGACTCGAGAGTGATTGACWCATTGAAAAAACATCTGTGTTTTCTGACGGCTGGGTTTAGGCCGTTTTGTTTAGTTTTGATTAGGGGCAGTTCGGTAGCGCAATTAACAATCCCTCCCGCCTGCACTGGATGCGGGGAACTAATTAAAACAGCTTGCGTACCAGAAGCAGAGTCAGGGATCGCATATAGCGACTTGGGTATGTTTGAAGAGTCAAAATCTATCCTGGAGCCGGGTGAGTCGAGAGAAACCATGGGACCATGGGATAGCACTCACCCACTTCCACAACGGCGACRATYAGTGRACGAGGCCATCCACTGCTTTCCACTCCGGTGAGTATCGCTGGCTCGGTGATGTTAGGCCCAGGACTGAGTTGCACATCCCCGGAGAGCAGGAGGGTAGTGAACAGGTAGTTTATCAGTTTCCGATAAATGTTGGACTTGTGTTTGTTACGCCTAAGCGGTTCAGTGGAATAGGGAGCGAGGTAGACTTGGCCATTATTCAGAACATTATYGTATGCTGTGTACTGTCCGCTCCCGTGGAACAATGAAACAATGTGTTTGGTGTTGATATTCTCCGGCAGTAGATTTATTGTGTCATCCCAGCAAGGACGCACTGAGATAAAACACATAATTGCGCTTTAACTCTTTGCATGAGTTACTTAGCTGGGGTCTGATGTTTTAGATAAAATAACAGCATTCGTATGAGAAGCGGCACCTGCCGCACCACCCTGTCTTCCGTCCGCCATTATTATTATTATTACTGTTAATGCCAGGTCTCATAGTGATGGGAAGTGATGGGAATGTAAACGCCTCCCGCTTTTATTTATATTATATATATATTGATTGAGTGTGTGGACAGGTGTCTTTTATACAGGTAACGAGTTCAAACAGGTGCAGTTAATACAGGTAATGAGTGGAGAACAGGAGGGTTTCTTAAAGAAAACGAACAGGTCTGTGAGAGCCGGAATTCTTACTGGTTGGTAGGTGATCAAATACTTATGTCATGCAATAAAATGCAAATTCATTACTTAAAAATCATACAATGTGATTTTCTGGATTTTTTTTTAATTACAGACCTCTACATGCTTTGTAAGTAGGAAAACCTGCAAAATCGGCAGTGTATCAAATACTTGTTCTCCCCACTCTATATATATATATATATATATATATATAGCTTTAATAAATTCAGCAGTTCTAAACCTGCGACTGCCTCCTGCCTACTTTCTACACTTGTGACAGTACGTCTATCGACAGTTGTCACAGTGACTTCATGAACATTCTATTGAAATGGTTACTTGCATGGTGGAGTCATTTGTTTAGAAATGTAGCTAGCTAAACAATTAACCATAATCCCAACTCATAACATTACTACCCTGCATGAATCTGCAGGTAGCTGGTTCAATGTTCTGCAGGTAACCAGGTTCAATGTTAGCTAGCTAACATTAGGCTATAACTAGCAATGCAAATGGCTCTGAGATATGAATAATATTACTACACAGATGCTACACGTAACGTTAGCTAGCGAGCCAGCCAGCTAACATTAGCTAGCTAGCTAACAGTACACTTTAGCTTGAAATGAAAACKACTTTTTGACAAAATTTGAAATATTGTGAAAATTTGTGATATTTGAAAATGTAGCTAGCTAGACTACYTTACCCGTCTACATTAATGRACTCTTCTCCCTCTCTGGTTGCCCTTAGTTTRAAGATGTAATCCGGAGACAGGTGTTCTATACAACAGCCTGTTCTCTTTTCGACTCCGTCTGCATATWTTCTCTCCATCTCCTTAGCTATCATACTTCATAATTCCACTGATTTCAAAACTMGGTCCTCCAGAAAGTGGAGAGCAACACTTATTCAGTTCTACTACATTATATCTTTCAAAAAAGTACTGTTAGAAAGTATTACCTACACATACTGACCAGCTGATGTTATAGACAGAAGCGTCCTACATGGCAGACCAATCCGAACTCATCTCTCGGCATGTCCAGCCCACTCATTATCTCAGCCAATCATGGCTAGCGGGAAGGTTGCTCCCTTTTTCTGTGGCTTAACCAACTAGGCTCATAATTTAACAATTGTATTCGTATTTACAGATGGCATACAAGTTTGTTATTAAGGCACATGAAAGTTCACATGTTCGAGAAGATTTCTACCAAAAAACGCATTTTGATAAAATAAAATAAAGTTTACGTTCAAATGGCTCTCCTGTGAAGTAGTGACGCTCGACATACGCCTAGTTTCCTGAAACGAGTCATAAATGTTTAAAAGTCACCATTGGCCTCATGGTGAAATCCCTGAGCGGTTTCCTTCCTCTCCGGCAACTGAGTAAGGAAGGACGCCTGTATCTTTGTAGTGACTAGGTGTATTGATACACCATCAAAAGTTTAATTAATAACTTCACCATGCTCAAAGGGATATTCAATGTTTGCTTTTTTTTTATGTAACCCATCTACCAATAGGTGCCCTTCGTTGCGAGGCATTGGAAAACCTGCCTAGTCTTTTTGGTTGAATCTGTGTTTGAAATTTACTGCTCGACTGCGGGACCTTACAGTTAATTGTATGTGTGGAGTACAGAGATGAGGTAGTCATTAAAAAAATCAATAATAGTGTTAAAGACTATTATTGAGTCCATGCAACTTATTATGTGACTTGTTAAGCAAATTTTTMCTCCTGAACATATTTAGGCTTGCCATAGGGGTTGAATACTTACTGACTCAAGACATTTCAGCTTTAAATGTTTWATTAATTTGAAAACATTWWAAAAATATATTATTCCACTTTGACACAATGGGGTATTGTGTGTAGGCCAGTGACMAAAAAAATCTCAAWTKAATAAATTTTCCATTCAGGCTGTAACACAACAAAATATGGACAGTCAACAGGTGTAAATACCTTATGAAGGCACTGTATATGGGAAGTAGAGTGGTCCACTATTGGCCGTTGCGGGCACTGTCTACAACAGACGTTGTGTGATTGGATCTCGCTAGACTCCACCTCTAAAAAGGGGATGCTACCCATAAGCGAGAGACTGAMCAAGTAATTGAAAATAAACTACTTTTAACAATTGCCACTGAAAATGTTAGTATAACACATTTACTTGAGGAACAGTGCAGATGCAAAGTTTGGTAACAGAATGACAGGAAAATCTCTCAGTTTTTTGTTGTTGTGTCGTTTCATTTTCCAAAAACTCAGAATTAAAGGCCTAGTGCAGTCCAAAATGTGATTTTCCATTGCTTTATATATACAGTATTTCTACAGTTCTGAACAATACTGTGAAATTGTGAAAATKACGATAATGCGCTTTTAGTGTAAAAGGAGTTTGAAAAGACCGCCTGAAATTTCAGCCTGTTTTGGTGGGATGGAGTTTTGTCCAGCCTGGTGACATCACAATTTACATTTTAAACAATCACAGTAAGGTACTTCATTGTTACAATGAAATTATTTGATATTGAAATAAAAACGGTTGCATTGGACGTATTAAGATTCAAAGACGTCTGCAGAAAGAATGGGGAGTCAGCTATGATATGATACCTTGACTTTAAAATAAATCTATTTTGGTTATTGATCTACAGTAAGTGAAGTGGATCAACACCCGGTAATGTACATTTATATTTAGCAGATGCTTTTATGCAGAGCGACTTGAGTGCATACATTTTCATACTAGTCCCCCGTGGGAATCGAACTCACAACCCTGGCGTTGCAAGCGCCATACTCTACCAACTTGGCCACATGGGACAAAGGTAGAACAATGTAATATCCTCCTTTGTATTTCTTGGTATTATTCTACACACTGGCTATTATTCCGCCCTCAAGCAAGACCAACATTTTTGGTTGTTCCAGACCGGACCAAATCTGTACCAATCATAGACCACAGGAGGTTGGGGGCACCTTAATTGGAGAGAATGGGCTTGTGGTAATGACTGGAGCACGTTATGTTGGCTGACAATTTTTTAGCTATGCTATCCTTACGAACCACATAGCATATCATTACAGCAGTATATACCGGAATGTTACTGTTAACTACCTACCTAACATTAGTTGGCTACGAATACATCGAACTTGCCAGGCAGTATATTAACTATAGTCTATCTAACTAACTACCCAACGTTTATTGACTTGATTATTCACGTCATTCTTGATATAGTCGTTGTGCTTTCTCAATGGACATTGTTAATTCTGGCTATCTACTCCGATTGAAGAGCACTCTCGTCTGAGTGCTAGAACGCAGAATTACTGATGGATTTATGAACGCTCAACACCCGTTGAGTATGGCAGGTGTCAATAAACATTGGCAAAAAAAAGCGTAATTAAATTGCTGCAAGCAGCACAGTTACAGTCACTAACACTCTGGATAACATGAAAACAGCTTAACCAGCTCTGCTAGGGCGAGTAAAATGGTCAGAGTGAGATGTTCTCTCAGTTGTGTCTGCAAGTAGCTAGCAAGCTAGCAAACGTTAGCCAGTTAGCTTGAGTGCTTGACTGCTGTTGTGAGGTCAGAATGCTCGGATCAACCGTACTCCTCGGCCGGCACGTCCAGTGTGTGCACGCTGAATGCTCCAAGAGCAAAACGCTCTGAATTTAGGAAAGGACAATCTGACAACGCTCTGGATTTACAAATGCCCAGAGCGCACTCTGAGCGCACTCTGGCACTCAAGATTGAATTTACGAACACGCCCAAAATTGTAAAATGTCTAGCTAGTCATTTGTTATGCTAACAAGCTAACAAGAGGTTGCATAGCAACAGCATCAACTTCCGGTAGACAGGCGAAGCACTAGTATGCTCAACTGAAAGGATACCGTTAGTTTACAGCGTACCAGTGGAGGCTGCTTAGGGGAGGATGGCTCATAATAATGGCTGGAACGGAGCAAATGGAATGGCATCAAACACATGGTAACCATGTGAGTGATGTATTTGATACCATTCCACCTAATCCGCTCCAGCCATTACCACAAGCTCGTCCTCCCCATACTACAATGAACTAACAGTATAGGGTATGTATTATATACTCATTAAGTATGTGGTATACAGTATGTTAGTATGGGTATTCGAATACAGCTCAGGACTAGCTGTCTACACAGCAAAAAAATTGTCGAAGCACACGCTCCTTCGCTAGATCTCGCTACCCGCACGGTAGGATTCTTCTCTCACCTATCTAACCAGCACCCTTGCTGGCTAGGCTGACCGGTCCTACCTTCTGGTACTACGGTCTTAAGAGTCCCTTAGCCTGTAGATCAACTCCACCTTGCTGTGCTCTTCAACTTACTGCATGCCATTTATGACAGGCTTGCCAGGATAACCCAAGCCAGGAAAACCCAAGCCAGGCACCCGAGCCCCATCTCTGCCCCTGCGGGACTCGCAGGATGGAGCAAGCGAGGAGGAGCCCCCGCCGCCTCCCTCCCAAGTACCTGCACTCGTCCCCAGGCGCCCTGCCAAGGGCACAGCCGGTGACGAGGTTGCTGATCCCCTTTGAGATTACACACTCATTGACATCTGCAAGTAAGTCGCAACCAGACTTGGCATTGAGTGTCCCACCAGACCAAAGGGGAGGCAGGGATTTGTACAATGGGACAAAACTCCCACCCCAAACGGCCCGACCAAACCTAGCATTCCAGTGTTCGCAGCTTGCCTAAGGGAGGCGAAATGGTCCTGGGAAAAGCCTTTTTCCAGTAGAATAACCCCTAGTGGTTCCCCTACCCTGAACATACAAGATATAGAAGAGTCTGGTTTCCATAAGCCCCGCCTCTGGCTAACTACGCAGTCCATCCCTGTTGGTTAACTCCTCCCTCCCGGACATAAGATGTACAGAACCGCAGCCCATTTGGTCAGAGCACATCTGGCGTATCAAGCCGAGGTGCTGGAAAACATGGCAAGTCAGCGCACAGCCGATCATGCTATGTCGCAGGAAATCTGTGTCATTACAGATCTAAACATCCGCACCTCTAGGGACGCTGTACAGAGTTGTGGCCGTATCATGAGCCTTTCGTAGTAGGAGAGAGGGCCCTTCAGCGGACTTGGCCAGTCTTACGGTCAGGGAAAAATCAGGCCTCTTAGATGGCCCTATTACACCCAGTGGGTTGTTTGGGCTATCATTTAACKGTTTACTTTGTAAGCTCACCAGAAATTGGGCATCAAGGAACAGTATATGCCTACTGGTCTTTTGGTAGGCTATGTCAAAGTTGCTTGAAATTGATCATTTACTCATGAAGCTTGCATATGGATTTTTTTATTTATGTATTATTAGCCTACAGTGGCGAAGGCATAGGCCCTTCTCTCCCCAAACTCCCACAAGTGGAGAGCATTTTGTTCCCGTGTTGAAATGTTTGCTGTTGCTTTAACATTTTAAATGCATATGTGGCAAATCTATATTCCATCTAATCCTAAAATAACTGCTAGCATTTCATCATTCAATTCATTCCATCCCTGTACCGTTTATTGCAACTCTTAGACATTTCTCTTTCATGTTTGATATGATACATTTTMATTTACAATTTCTTACCCTCTGAGTGGGCGCAATGTTAATTGTGCACATGAACGTTCGCAAGACTCAAGTTCTGTTTATTTAATTAAATGTACTGTATGGTTTCCTTTGCTCATATTTCCAGGGTTATGTCGGAGTTCTGTGTGTGTGTCCTATGTCTCTGTCATTCTGGTTGTGCGTAATAGGAGAGTGCACACCTCAGCGTGCATTTACTGTAAGTAGACTACATTGAATAAGATAAAATGATTGTTCCTTGTATGAAATATCATTAGGATAATAATAATTAAGTCTGATTAAGACAAATGTACCAATGTATGTGGAAATTACCTATTACAACCAATAAACTGGTTTTACAATGTAATTGCCAATTAGGTAATTGTATGGTCCTGGGAGGGGCTAAGCGCTTATGTACCTGCTTGAGCTCCTGTTAGACAGATTCGATTTGGTTTCTAAAGGGGRGGCTGTGCAGTCTTTCACTCTACATTTTCAGATGTACAGAGGCTATTTCTTTTGGGCTATTGCCCGAGTATATTTGGTMAATTTACTTGTAAATTTTGTATGATATGGCACTTTCACCAATGGATCACCAAGACCTGTAAATAAATCTACACTCTGAACACGTCAACCTGCCTTGCCTTCTGCTTATTTCATGCCCTTTACGAATTTAAATATGTTGTAGACAAAATAATGAAAAGTGCTGTCTGGTAGACTCGATAAATATTTGTAGTTGAATAAGTCATTGCATGTATTTTTTACTTGACTTGAAAAAARCTTGTGACTCAACTCGACAACTTGGACTTGAATCGAGACTCGACCCGCTCTACTTTGGACTCGACTTGAGACTCTAACCTTGYGACTTGAGACTTGCTTGTGACTTGAATAATAGTGACTTGGTCCCACCTCTGCTGCACATAGGCCCCAGACAGCTAGCTGGTTTCTAATTCGCCAACAGTGCATCGCACTTCACGGTCCCATTCCTTTCACCCTGTGCTTGGTTCCCGCAAATAGGGCGACTACCTGCTCTGTTATTTTTCATGAGAACAATCAGTCCCAGCCCCTCCCCAGAAGTGAGGGGCAGGCACAGACCAGGTACACATAGCTGTCACACTACCCTAGGAGAGGAAGATTGGCGATTAATTCTGCCTCTCCCCCCTCGGGTCTCACTGATTAACGGAATGTTTTCTTCCCTAGTAGACAGCGGTTGCGCGCTCCGTATCCACCTCCACTCACTTGRCTACAGTCCCATTGCACTATGGTCCACCTGGACCACATAGAATGATGATGTCTAGGTTTAGCCTTTAGGTGCGTCACCACTACATGGCTTAAGCACAATACCTCGGGGCTCACCCTCCAGAGTGGATTTTTCCCCTCCCAGCCGTTGCCATTCTAAACAGGCACGACGACAGGGGATACAGGGGGAAAGARAGGAATACCTCAGGTGTGGAGCGCATTCTAGGAGGTTTGAGCCGGCTCTTATCCTATTTGGACCCGCTAGGCTCATTTAACTTCTTATGGCTGCAGGGGCAGTATTGAGTAGCTTGGATGAAAGGTGCACAGAGGTGCCCAGAGTAAACGGCCTGCTCCTCAGTCATAGTTGCTAATATTTGCATATTATTATTAGTATTGGATAGAAAACACTCTGAAGTTTCTAAAACTGTTTGAATTATGTCTGTGAGTATAACAGAACTCATATGGCAGGCAAAAACCTGAGAAGTTCCACTTCCTGTTTGGATTTTTTCTGAGGTGGCAGATTTTCAACCAAGTTCTCATTGAAATTACAGCGAGATATTGATGAGTTTTCACTTCCTACGGCCAGTATTGAAACAGCAAGTCCAATCCTGAGATTTTTCTGTTATGCTTGAGGCCATTTCACAGCCGCCATTCCAGCCACTGCAAAACAAGGTAATGAGATTTCTCTCATTTAAAACTGCTTCACTATTAGCCATTGCATCCGCATACCAAGTGGGAGAGTTGCAAGTGCTGAGCTTTTTTATTTTTATTTAACCTTTATTTAATTAAATAAATACATTTTAGGCACAACTTGTGCATCCACTTTGCCCCAGGGTTATCCAAGTTTGCTTTACAACCTAACCCCGTTTTATGTGACCAAAAAAAATAAAATCGGTGGTGCTTATAACTGCATAATTTTAAGAGTTGTTGGCTTTTCACCCACCGCCTTACTCCTTCATGGAGGAAGAGCGTCTCCACCGCTTGTGTCCAGTGTGCACATTGCGCATCTACTGTACATGGACAGGACGAGAGCGATCAGATCTCTAGGGCACCTCCCGACAGAGGGAGGCCATATTCTCACCAGCGTTTATCCCATTGGATAATGGCATATTATAGCATGGGTTTAACACGTTCAGATGGCTTGATGGCTCCATCCACCAGAGATATGGCTGCATCATGGGCATTGTTCAAAGGCATCTCTGTTTAAGAGATCTGTAATGTGACGAGTTGGGGAATCCCCAATACCTTCATGAGGCTCTACCGACTACTTCACTGTGCCCTCGTAGCACATTCAGTGCTTAGTGTTACGCCTAGATCACACAGCCAGCGTGATGCACTTTGATACGCCAGAAGKATATTCATTTCCAATGGAACGCTGCATTTGCCTTGCAGCATTGCGATGCAGAGGCAGTTGCTGTGCGTTCTGTGTGKTGCATATGTTGGATTTACTGTATGCSTAGACGGCTTGACAGAAATGGTAGCAGAAGGTGAATGTTGAACTTTTGTTGCACACATATCCAGATGATGCTGCGTACCATTTTGCGCAATGACACTGTTGGTATGATTGAGGCGTCAGGGCTTTTGAGGGTTTATTCTGTCTAGACTTTGCTTTTCGAGAGTACATGAGCACTACAGGAGTTGGCTATTTCCCCATAGTGAGACCGAACAAGTAATTGAAATAGAACTTATGGTTACCTAATGTAACCCCGGTTCTATGATATTATGAGTGAGGTCTTTCACCGCGTTACCCTTCACGCTTTGTGTAAGGAAACATACATACATGTCATTAGGAAGATGGGAGCGGWCTACAGCTCCTTATATGGGAAGTGGAGTGGTCCACAATTGGCCTTTACTCCTGTCTGTCTATGACAGATGTTGTGTGATTGGATCTTCCTAGACTCCGACCCTAAAAGGGGACACTACCCATAGTGAGAGACCTCACTCATAATATCATGGAACCGGGGATATATTAGGTAACCTTAAGAACTGCATTTGCACAGTTCTTCAAATAAATGTGTTTTTGTCAAATTTTCTGTGGAAATTGTTAAAAGTAAATTCTTTTTTTAATTAAAAAAKATATATATATGATTTTTTTATAGTCACATACACCRGATAGGTGCAGTGAAATGTGTTGTTTTACAAAGTCACCCATAGTAGTACGGSRCCCCTGGAGCAAATTAGGGTTACGTGCCTTGCTCAAGGGCACATCRRCAGATTTTTYACCTTGTCGGCTCGTGTATTCAAACCAGCAACCTTTCGGTTACTGGCCCAATGGTCTATCCTGCCGCCCTAGCAAGTAGTCCTTGTGCATAGAGTTGTATGTTTTGTTAAACTTTCCAATTAATGCTTTTTGTTTGGCATACATTTTAAAGTGAAAAATCTGAGTCTTAGCTAATTCCGTTACCGTGGAATTGCTCACTTCCAGCTTTGTTTCCAATACTTCCTGTCTGTCAAACACCTTAATTGCCAGTGAGTGTACTGTTTGTCGATATGAGCGGAGTCAAGGGAGGCTACAGTCTGGAAACTGACTTAGGAAAAAAAAAAATTACCAAAGGGGAAGGCTTGTGCTGAAATTGGGCTTTGATATCAGGATACAGGAGATAATCTTTTTAAAACCTACCACATTTATGCCTACGAAAGCTTATTTCAATGTACGCACAAGACATGTAATAACATGTAATAACATGTAATAACCCACAAAGAGAACAGAAGCAATTGACTGGTAATAAAATATTATAATCCTTATAAAGCAATACATTTTTCAGTTGTAATGTTTGAATCCAAAGGCTTTAAAAAAAAATCATGGCTGGAGACTGTAGGGTCTGCTGTGCTGCTGCACCAGGACTTTGCATATAGGGCCATCTTGTGGTTTTAAAATGTAATACCATGTAATGAAGTGACAAACTTTGTCATGCACTGGTTTTCCATTAGTATATTCTAAACTGCGTTAATTSTTCCAGTGAGCTGATTGGTTGTTCCAAGTAGAGTAGCTCAGGGGATACAGGTGATAGTAATCAAACTTAATCAAAGGCTTAGCCCAAAACCCAGGTGCAGGGAGTTGGGGCTCAGACTGTGTAAATTGAAAAACAGTTAGAAAGTATTTTGTTTTATTAGGTGTGCTTGCTGAAAGCAAAGCACAACTKTAGAAACTGTTCATACTTATTCTTATTATTTGCCGTCCGCTGCCACCTGTAGCGCCAAAACTGTAAAAGCTACCAACACCAAAACAACTTTAAGACGTGCAGGCTAACCATCCACAGTGTGTTTGAAAAAAACTTGTTGATAATACTAATACTTTTCACACTACAACTATATTTGCATAAATCTATATGCAAATCGAGATGTCGCCGGAGGGGAGGGCTGCCATCTTATCGGCTATTAACCAACCATGCTATTTTGTTTGTTTTTCGCGTTGTCGTAACTTGTTTTGTACATAATGTTGCTGCAACCGTCTCTTATGACTGAAAAGAGCTTCTGGACATCAGAACTGGGATTATTGACCTCAAACTGGACGAGGAGTTCTTCTTCAATGAGTCGGACGCAAGGGATATACTACAGACACCAGACCAGGCCCAGATCCCCGTGATTCGCTGGAAAAGGAAACGTAGGTTTCGCAGAAAGAGATCAGGATGCCTTGTGAGGATCAGGCGACGAGTGGCTAATCTGCCCTTGCCTTCCTGTCATGGCCGTCTAGGTGGAAATGACCGGACCAAGGTGCAGCGTGGTGAGCGTACATTTTCTTTTATTTAGAATGTCGCCAACAAAACAAGAAACAAAGAAACAACCGTGAAGCTTACTAGGGCTATAGTGCCACTAACAAAGTCAACAAAGTCAACTAACCACAAACACCAAATGAAAAAAGGCTGCCTAAGTATGATTCCCAATCAGAGACAACAATAGACAGCTGTCCCTGATTGAGAACCATACCCAGCCAAAACATAGAAATACAAAACATAGAAATAAAGAAACTAGAATGCCYACCCTAGTCACACCCTGGCCTAACCAAAATAGAGAATAAAAGCCTCTCTATGGCCAGGGCGTGACACTTCCGTTCTGCTAGCGAATGTTCAATCGCTGGAAAATAAATGGGACGAACTAAAAGCAAGTATATCCTACCAACGGGACATTAAAAACTGTAATATCTTATGTTTCACAGAGTCGTGGCTGAACGACGACATTAAGAACATACAGCTGCCGGGTTACACACTCTATCGGCAGGACAGAACACCAGCCTCTGGTAAGACACGGGGTGGGGGCCTATGCATATTTGTAAACAATAGCTGGTGCACGATATCTAAGGAAGTCTCAAGGCTTTGCTCGCCTGAGGTAGAGTATCTCATGATAAGCTGTAGACCACACTATCTACCTAGAGAGTTTTCATCTGTATTTTTCATAGTTGTCTACATACCACCACAGACTGAGGCTGGCACTAAAACCGCGCTCAATTAGCTGTATTCCGCCATAAGCAAACAGGAAAATGCTCATCCAGATGCGGGATTCCTAGTGGCCGGGGACTTTAATGCAGGAAAACGTAAATCAGTTTTAAATAATTTCTATCAGCATGTTAAAAGTGCAACCAGAGTGAAAAACATTCTAGACCACATTTACTCCACACACAGAGATATGTATAAAGCTCTCCCTCGCCCTCCATTTGACAAATCTGACCATAACTCTATCCTCCTGATTCCTGCTTACAAGCAGAAATTAAAGCAGGAAGCACCAGTGACTCGGTCTATAAAAATAGTGGTCAGATGAAGCAGATGCTAAACTACARGACTGTTTTGCTAGCACAGACTGGAATATGTTCCGGGATTCTTCCGATGGCATTGAGGAGTACAYCACATCAGTCACTRGCTTTATCAATAAGTGCATCGAGGACGTCTTCCCCACAGTGACTGTACGTACATACCCCAACCAGAATCCATGGATTACAGGCAACATTCACACTTAGCTAAAGGGTAGAGCTGCCGCTTTCAAGGAGCGGGACTCTAACCCGAAAGCTTGTAAGAAATCYCGCTATGCCCTCCGACGAACCATCATACAGGCGTCAATACAGGACTAAGAKCGAATCGTACTACATTGGCTCCGACGCTCGTCGGATGTGGCAGGGCTTGCAAACTATTACAGACTACAAAGGGAAGCACAGCCGAGAGCTGCCCAGTGACACGAGCCTACCAGACGAGCTAAATAACTTCTATGCTCGCTTCGAGGCAAGTAACACTGAAACATGCATGAGAGCATCAGCTGTTCCAAACGACTGTGTGATCACGCTCTCCGCAGCCGATGTGAGTAAGACCTTTAAATAGATCAACATTCACAAGGCCCCTGGGCCAGACAGATTACCAGGACGTGTACTGAGTATGCGCTGACCAACTGGCGAGTGTCTTCACTGACATTTTCAACCTCTCCCTGTCTGAGTCTGTAATACTAACATGTTTCAAGCAGACCACCATAGTCACTGTGCCGAAGAACACTAAGGTAACCTGCCTAAATGACTACCGACCCATAGCACTCACATCTGTAGCCATGAAATGCTTTGAAAGGCTGGTCATGGCTCACATCAACGCCATTATCCCAGAAGCCCTAGACCACTCCAATTTGCATACCGTACCAACAGATCCACAGATCTCTATTGCACTCCACACTGCTCTTTCCCACCTGGACAAAAGGAACACCTATGTGAGAATGCTATTCATTGACTACTGCTCAACGTTCAACACCATAGTGCCCTCAAAGTTCATCACTAAGCTAAGGATCCTGGGACTAAACACCTCCCTCTGCAACTGGATCCTGGACTTCCTGACGGACGGCCCCAGGTGGTAAGGGTAGGTAACAACACATCCACCATGCTGATCCTCAACATGGGGGCCCCTCGGGGGTGCATGCTCAGTCCCCTCCTGTACTCCCTGTTCACTCATAACTGCACACCCAGGCACGACTCCAACACCATTACGTATGCTGATGACATAACAGTGGTAGGCCTGATCACCGACAACAATGAGAGAGCCCATAGGGAGGAGGTAAGAGACCTGACAGTGTGGTGCAAGGACAACAACCTCTCCCTCAACGTGATCAAGACAAAGGAGATGATTGTGGACTACAGGAAAAGGAGGACTGAGCACACCTCCCTTCTCATCGACGGGGCTGTCGTGGAGCAGGTTGAGAGCTTCAAGTTCCTTGGCGTCATTATCACCAACAAACTAACATGGTCCAAGCACACCAAGACMGTCGTGAAGAGGGCACAACAAAACCTATTCCCCCTCAGAAGACTGAAAAGATTTGGCGTGGGTCCTCAGATCCTCAAAAGGTTTTACAGCTRCACCATTGAGAGCATCCTGACGGGTTGAATTACTGCCTGGTATGRCAACTGCTCTGCCTCCTACCGCAAGGCACTACAGAGGGTAGTGCGTACCGCCCAGTACATCACCGGGTCCAAGCTTCCTGCCATCCAGGACCTTTATTCCAGGCAGTGTCAGAGGATGGCCCTAAAAATTGTCAGACTCCAGGCACCATAGTTCATAGACTGTTCTCTCGCTACCGCACGGCCACAGGGTACCAGAGTGCCAAGTCTAGGTCCAAGAGGCTTCTCAAACAGCTTCTACCCAAAGCCATAACGACTGCGTAATAGCTAATCAAACGGCTACCCAGACTATTTGCATTTACCCCCCCCCCCTCCTACGCTGTTGCTACTCTCTGTTATTATTTATGCATAGTCACTTTAAATAACTCAACCTACATAATTACCTCGACATCGGTGCCCCACACATTGACACATTGACTCTGTACCAGTACCCCACTGTATATAGCCCAGCTATTGTTATTACTGCTGCTCTTTAACTATTTGTTATTCTTATCTCTATTTCTTTTTGTATTTTTCTCAACTCTATTGTTGGTTAAGGGCTTGTAAGTAAGCATTTCACTGTACACCTGTTGTATTCGGTGCATGTGACAAATAAATGTGTATTGATTGCAATGGCCATAGACTTGAATGGGAAATATTTGCCGTGTAACTAGTCTTCAACCGCTTTTGAAACACCATTCAAACTTAAAATGTGCAGACCGGTCTGGAATTGTTGCTTGTATACAGCTTTTTGATACCAAAGCAAGCTACCAACACCAAAACAACGTTAAAACTGCTGATTGGCACTGGTGAAGTCTACTTCTTAGACTTTGGACACTACAACCACATTTTCTTAATCCAAATGTATTCAGGTGCCATAAATTTTAATGGAAAAAGTCTGGTCGCTCCCGGTCTGGGATAGTGTGCTTAATACTGACCACAACCACTGAACACCACAATTACTGAACCACACAAACTACTGACCCCTATTGACAACAAATAATGAACCACACAACTGCCGCCCACCAGATGAGACTAAAGTGCCTTGCAAATGTATTCAGCTCTCTTGCCATTTTTCCTATTTTGTTGCATTACAACCTGTAATTTAAATTGATTTTTATTTGGATTTCATGTAATGGACATAGACATAATAGTGAAATGAAAAGAATGCCATTTTCCCTTTGCTATGAAGCCCCTAAATAAGATGTGGTGGCAACCAATTACCTTCAGAAGTTACATAATTAGTTAAATAAAGTCCACCTGTGTGCAATCTAAGTGTGTCAATAATCTGTCACATGATCCTCAGTATATTTACCACCTGTTCTGAAAGGCCCCAGAGTCTGCAACACCACTAAGCAAGGGGCACCACCAAGCAAGCAGCACTATGAAGACCAAGGAGCTCTCCAAACAGATCAGGGACAAAGTTGTGGAGAAGTACAGATCAGGGTTGGATTATAGAAAAATATCTGAAACTTTGAACATCCCACAGAGCACAATTAAATCCACAAACCTGCCAAGAGAGGGCCGCCCACCAAAACTCAGACCAGGCAAAAAGGGCATTAATCAGAGGCAACAAAGAGACCAAAGATAACCCTAAAGGAGCTGCAAAGCTCCACAGCGGAGATTGGAGTATCTGTCCATAGGACCACTTTAAGCCATACACTCCACAGAGCTGGGCTTTACGGAAGAGTGGCCAGAAGAAAATAAGCAAACATGTTTGGTGTTTGCCAAAAGGCTTGCGGGAGACTCCCCAAACATATGGAAGAAGGTACTCTGATCAGATAAGACTAAAATTTAGCTGAATGACCATCAAAGAAAACGCTATGTCTGGCGCAAACCCAACAGCTCTCATCACCGATCACCCTTTTTCATCAGCAGGAACTGGGAAACTCGTCAGAATTGAAGGAATGATGGATGGTGCTAAATACAGGGGAATTCTTGAGGGAAACCTGTTTCAGTCTTCCAGATATTTGAGACTGGGACAGAGGTTCACCTTCCAGCAGGACAATGACCCTAAGCATACTGCTAAAGCAACACTCGAGTGGTTTAAGGGGAAACAGTTAAATGTCTTGGAATGGCCTAGTCAAAACCCAGACCTCAATCCAATTGAGTATCTGTGGTATGACTTAAAGATTGATCTACACCAGCGGAACCCATCCAACTTGAAGGAGCTGGAGCAGTTTTGCCTTGAAAAATCCCAGTGGCTAGATGTGCCAAGATTCTAGAGCTGCAAGAGGTGGCTCTACAAAGTATTGACTTTGAGGGTGAATAGTTATGCACACTCAAATTCGTTTTTTTGTCTTATTTCTTGTTTGTTTCACAATAAAAAAATATTTTGCATCTTAAAAGTGGTATGTTGTGTAAATCAAACGATACAAACCCCCCCAAAAAATTTATTCCAGGTTGTAAGGCACCAAAATAGGAAAAATGCCAAGGGAGGTGAATACTTTCGCAAGCCACTGTACTACTGACCACAACTACTGACCACAACTAATAACCACAACCACACAACTAATTCCCAATGCATTTCAGGTGCCATAGACTTGAATGGGAAAATTCTGTCCGCTACTAGTCTTCAACCGTCTAAGCTAGAAGCCCCATTCAAACTGTGCTTGTATACTGACCACCACCACACAACTACTGACCACAGAACTACTGAGCCACACAACTACTGACCACAACTACTGACCACATCCATACTGTAGTGCCCAAATAACCTGCAACACAACCAAACAACTACTGACCACAGCTACAAACACCACCCCAACGTTGACATGTGCAGACTGACTCAACCTAGATGGCTTCAACACAGCTTTTTGCTATCATTCCTACTTCATAAACTATAAAGCTTGTTGTATCCCCATTCGTTTCAATGGTCGAATGCAGGATTCAGCATTCTAAACTGAAATCACTGCAACAAAACTTTCAGAATGTTCAAACTAAAACATTCTGAGACCTTAAAAAGGTCACTATAATTAACACACAGCCTATGAAAAGACATTTACTACCACTACTATTTCTATTTCATAACCATAAATACTTCTAGACTCACAAGCACRCCACATATTTTTCACTAAATGTCATTTTCTAGGCCTTTTCTAAAAACCTTTCACATTCCACAGCAGGTTAATTGTGTGAATTTAACATGAAGGTGTACATATCTTTACACATCCTGGTACAATGAGAGGACAGCAAACTCTTCTGGTTGTGTTAGAGGTTCTGTCTGTATGGCTGACCCGGGACATCAAACCCACATTCACATCTGCAAACACATATGGAGATGTGTTAATTTGAGAATTGGGCTACACCACAGTCCAGTCCAAGATCATTAACCATGACCCAGACTGAGAGCAAGACCCCGGATGCAGAGACCCAGCCTTGTAGGGAACCACAAGGATTTAACAATTGAAATACCTTTTGTAAATTGATATCTTGCAACCAAATATCCTAGTTCTTATTGGGGAAATGGTCACTTTTAAGAATTAGAAGGAAATGTGACTGAAATATTGAGGTTTAACGTGTACTAAAAGGCAAGTAAATTAACAGCCAAAAGAAGACGCACTTTGACCACAGGTTCCTCATTTCTCTGGTCACTGGATCCTTTTTATGTCAGCTGTTTTCAACACCACCTCTTCAACAGGAAAAGTTCAGATCGAAGCACAGGTGTTATGGTAGGTTAAAAATATATATTTTTCCAACAATTTATCTCAGCCGACTTGTTTGGCAGGACTGTTTCCCAAATATCATTGACTGTATGATTAAAAGTAGTATGCAAGAGACAATTATTCTGTGTGGAATTTAAAACAATTTTCTCACTTCTAATGTCCAAACAACAATGGRAAAAAACACACGTGGAAAGTCAGTGGTAGACTTGGCCCTACATTCAGAGACAAATGCCAATTGTGAACCTTAACAATATATGAACTATTTTTCTTCATGCTCATTAACCAAGACCATATTTGATTAAAAAAAAGGTCAACCGGCCCTATTTAATTTCAGCTAGGAATAACCAACTTGCTAGTGTGGCCAAGGTGTTGCACATTCCTTGCGAATAGTCAGGGGTCAAGTGGCCATATAAATCAAGGCTGAACTTGGATGGCCTGGAATGTTACACATAACAAGAACGATACCCAAGCATCATCCCCCTCCGACCGCCCACGCACGAGCAGGGGGAGAAAGTGCTTTGTCAATGAGGACACAACGCTGGGAGCGGCAGAGATTGAAACAAAGTTTCCGAATATCTCTCTCGGAATACAGAAACGGGTTCATTCTCTGTTGGATTGTAACATTGTTTCGATAATCCCGTCGTCGCGGACGGGACACTGAAATACAGTAAGTCACGTCGCTACTTTGTAACCCTGTGTGGCACTGATGATCTCGAATGACAACCGTTTCGTCGCTGATGAAGCAATAGCTTACCGTGACTTGAATAGCGTCTTCTATGCAACAAGTTGTGGTCTTGAATGGGATTTTAACTGAATATATTCAATACAGTTCCAATATTTACACTATATGGCTACAAATCACGTAGAGTAGCCTAGTTGGGTATTTTAATATTTTTTTAGCAGGCAACTTTCTTCGTTTTCCTTGCACTACCGAGTACCGTAGTCGAGCCAATATATTTACCGTCGTTGTGCTTCCCTGGAAACGCTTTTGGTAAGAAACGATCAAAAATTGAATAACACACATTTTTATTTTAACAGTGCATACCGAAGATTACAGCTACGTTTGGTTAGTTCATGGTTCAGGAAACTATTGGAAAAAAGTCTGCCCTCGCACTTTTTTGAGAATAAATAAATAAAATGCACAGTTTGCAAATGTTAACATAAATACATTATTTTGGATGAAACCCACTTCCTAGTAGTCTACATGTGATTTTTCAAGAAATGCAGGATTTATCCTCACTGTGACTCATGACAGAGACATGCATTCCCGATCATATTCTTGTTTTGATGACTCATTCATTCAATGCTCCCTWTGGGCAAATGTCAGGTTCTACTAGCCTAGATTGCAACATGCACCACAGTAACCTAGTCCTCAATCTGTCTGTACTTGTCAAACCCGAAGAAAACAGTTCAGAGGTTGCCCTGTGTGATGAAGACAGTTGAATTGATATCCTCACTCCAGCTCCATTTTATCTTCTGTGACTTCTAGGCAATAGTTGTTTTCATGCCTCAAGTGTCTTCCTCATTTTCTTAATCTTTCAGAGACCGTCTGCCCTCCATGCATTTTAGCACTGACATTTTTTGTTAAGTAGAGAGCCATGATGGGAAGACTGGCCCTTCAAGTGTTCACAGCATACGCTGTTTGTCTGTCCATGTGTCTGGTTGCGTCAGTCAAGGGAGATCACTGCCTCATCATCAGTGAGGTTAACGCAGACAACCCCAAACTGGACACCACAGAGTTCGTTGAGCTCTATCATACCGGTGGTCAGAGGGCTTCACTGGACGGCTACACCCTGGTGTTCTACAATGGAAATGGCAATGTAGCCTAYAAAGTACTGGACTTGAAGGGCCACACCACGGATGACCGGGGCTTCTTCCTGGTTGGCTCGGTGGACATGCAGCCCAAACCAGCCATCCCCCTCCCGCCCAACACCGTCCAGAATGGCCCGGACGCCATTGCGCTTTACCACACGTCCGCCACACGCTACGGGGAGAAGATGAACGCCACAGCCGTGGGGCTGGTGGATGCCATCGTGTACATGACGCGGCAGTTTAGGGGCGCGGAGGTCCTGGCCGAGACGTTGACCCCTGGGGAGCCGGCCTTCGTAGAGGACGAGGGGGCCCACGAGGGAGACGAGTCAATCGAAAGGTGCCTGGTCTCTGGGGAAAGCTGGGGCTTCCAGGTGGCCCTACCTTCACCTGGCCAACGCAACCACTGCACACCCCCTGATTCYAGTGCTGCCACTACRCGTATCAGCGAGCTGAAGCTGGGAGGGGGGCAGGTGGACGGGTTTGTGGAGCTAAGTGAGTCCCAGGCTGCAGGACCTCTAGTGCTGCTGGTACTAGACGGGCGGACGGAAACGATCAGTGCGAGTGTGGACGTGTCCAACTCCAGGGAAGGCCTGATCTCCATCACCATTGACAAGAACAACATGAAAGGTCAGTGAACTGTACCTGGAGGAGTTCCTATTAAAGCTGCTTTTCATTGGTAGAATAGTTTTTTTCATATCTGTTCATTGGGAGGCCTTGCAGAGATTATCTGTCTAGTCAAGGAGCTGGGCCTGTAGTGTTTTTGTATGTGTGAAATTCTATCTACGCAACTTGTTTCACTTCCTGTACGAGAAACTTGTTGTACTGAAGTGTTGGTTGGTGAGAATTGTTGAGTGATTAAGTTCTGCTGTGTTGCGTTGTTCATCAGGAGATGAGTCTGGGGCGGTGGCGCTGTATAGTGGCAAGGCCTCCGACTTCCCTGTGGGCAGCCCTCTGAGCCAGACGCAGCCATTAGATGCCTTTGTGTACGTTGGACCAGGGGACCAACCCAGTGCCAACCTCACAGAGACCCTCATACCAGGCAGACAGCCCTACCAGCTCAGTGCCAGGTAATCAAACCTTCTTTGAATCTATTTATCCATCTACTCATCCAGCCATCTATCCGTCTATTAATCTTTCTATCTTAGGCTGAAGTACTAACCTTGCTGGTCATTCTCAGTTTTGGGGAGGGATGCCTCTACCTCAGTCGCTGTGGTGTGGCCAGTTGGACCAGAGACCCCGGTGTATTCTGGGAAGYGCCACAAACCCCCGGACAGCCCAACCAGTGCCCCTGGCCAAATATTTGTCCTCACGTCACTGGTGATTGTTACATATTTCTCTATCACACTGACACACGCCATTACATTGGTGATACACATTGGTGCTTAGGCTAGTGAGAGTCAATTAGCTTCTAATCAATCACAGCTAATGAAGTCTAACATTAGTCTAACAGAATAATTGTAATCAAGTTGAAATCAAATCAAACAACATGTCTTTACAAACACAGGTATAAGAGCAATTTAATATAACTAGTGACCAAACGATCCCAATAGTGGTGAGTTTTGAACTTTTGATATTTGCTAAATCCCCTTCGGTAGTCCCTGGGAGTACGGAGGTGCCCCCTCACCTCCCGCCCTGGGCCCGGGGTGACTTCCTGATCAGCGAGCTAAATGCAGACAACCCGGGCTCGGCCGAGGACGGCGAGTTCATCGAGCTGTGGCACCCGTCGGGCCGCCGCATCTCCCTGCAGGGAGTGTGGCTCCTCCTGTTCAGTGGACACAACAGCAAGCCCTACCGTGAGATCAGCCTCACAGGCCACTTCACCACTGCCCAAGGCTACTTCCTGGTGGGCAGTGATAGGCTGGTCCCGGCTCCCTCGGTTCGCCTGCCTCCCAACACCATCCAGAACGGGCCGGACGCAGTGGCCCTGTACCGCAGTGCCTTTGGCCCGCCCTCAGCCTCCCAGAACGGGATCCCGACCCAGGGGTTGCTGGACGCGGTGGTGTACCGGCTGAGGGGCTCGGACAAGGACGCCCAGGAGCTGAGTGATGCGTTGACCCCAGGACAGCTCCCCCTGCTGGAGGACCCAGAGGTGCAGTCCGGAGACGAGGCCTTGAGCCGCTGTAATGGCCTGCTGCCTGCTGACCTGTCTGCTTTTGTGGTGAGGATCCCTCATTACTCTTCCCTACCCATAATACTTCACTCAGCCTATGGAGTAGAGGCCCTATTTAATATACTTTGCGCATACCTTAAATAGTAATACATTTTCTTAAAGTATKTCACGCTCACCCTAAATAGTGTAATATAAACCAGATTTATTTCCACACAGGTAAAAAACTGCACTTTACCACGATGTGTCACAATATATCCATGTGAGAAAGATTATTGCTCGATACGTGTTTGGGCAATTCCATGGTAACGGTGAGAGAATTTTCACTTTAAAATGTATGCCGAACAATAACCATTGATTTCAAAATGTAACAAACTATTCAACTCTATGCACAAGAACTACTTTTAACAATTTACAGACATTTTTACAAAAACYTATTTACCATAGGAACTGTGCAGATCCAAAGTTCGGTAACAGAATTTTGGCAAAAATTTCCTTCAGTTTTTTACGTAACCACATTTTCCAAACACTCTGCTCCAATTTAAGATTSAAAGTCTGCATAAAGAATGGGGTTTTCAACTATGATATGACAACTGAATTAGAAAAACTATATTTTGGTTAATGAACTACAGTAAGTGAAGTGGATTTACACCCGGTAACGGAATTGCAACATGGGTCCCTGATCTGTACTATACATAAATGCATAATAATGGATATGAATGTAATTATCTTCATGGCAACTATAACCTGAATAGGTACACAAAGGTAAAAAAATGCAATATTCTCCTTTGTAAATTTGGGTATTATTCTATACACTGGCTATTATTTTAATGATCTTCAGCCCCAAACAAGACCACATTTGGTTGGTCCAGACCAAATCTGGACCAAATCTGAACCAATCATAGACGTCTGTTTCACAAGTTGGGACATCAAAGTACAGCACAGAGCTCAGTAGAGTACAGTTGAGTTCTATAAAGTASAGTACGGTTCAGTACATTATTATACTGTGCTCAACTCATGTGCTCTTCTGTACTGAACTCTATTATACTCTTCGGTATAGGACTGTACTCTACTCTGCTGTCCAAACTTTTRAAACATCAACGTCTATGATTGGTTCAGATTTGGACTGGACTAAATCTGAACCAATCTTTCAGGTCAATGTTTGTGCCAAACTAAGCCCAATTAAAATGCCATTTGGAGAACAGCAACAGCAAGCAACATTGACTCCAGCCATTATTACCKTGTTGCTGTAGCTTCATTCACCTCGGTCAATAGGGGACTTAACATTCTACAAACACATGTCATACAAGAAATGACTGTTACGCACTAGCTCAGCACTGCGATTAAACCTCTAGTTTAGTTTCATGACAAGTCAAACAGCAGTTACCTAGCCAAAGCAAAACCATCTTTACCTCTGCACCATGTTGAGAAAAATGCCCTCTGTTCCCTGCAGCTGCGTCGACGCATTCTCCATAAAGCCAGCCAGCGATACAAAMAGCTTTCCCTTCTGCCCCCATATGTCAGCATGGTTCTAATGTCAAGCCGCAAATGCATTTGCCTTTTAATCAGAATTTGAATTATTTTAGTAGACTAGGTTGCAAACTTGTCACTTTTCAGTGAAATTTGTCATTTTGATCACAATGGGGGGTTTTTTTTCGGTTAACGTTACGACCGCGGAAATTATTGTATATTACTGCATGGTTGGAACTAGAAGCACAAGCATTTCGCTACACTCGCATTAACATCTGCTAATCATGTGTATGTGACAAATAAAATTTGATTTGATTTGTAATGAYCTGTCAAACACACCGTGGTAATGGCTGAAATGGGATCAATGGAATATATTGTCTTTCCGTTGAATATAATAAGAAAGCTTCGTCTGGGATTTAACGCACCGTCTCGACACTTACATCACCAAAAGAAAGTACTAATTTAATACAGTTGAAATGTTTACAAATTAGTTGCCCTGAAATGAAAGCAACTACCAAAAATGAAAACTCAGATTATAGTGACATTATGTCTGATCTCACAACAATGTGAAGTATGTTTAGATAGGTGTAATCTAGAGCCAAGCATGTWMATTTTTTTCAACCAAGGGYATCCTTCTATTGACACCCTTTTTCTATGTTTTTACTTTTTTTAACAGGGAATACATATTGAGACCGAGGTCTGTTTTTCAAATGCACCCTGTATAATACAACATACATTATACACAAAAGATATGTGTTAAAATACAAAAATAGTCACCGGAAGCACAAATAAAGCATCACGAAAAACAATTACATTCCTCCATAAATAAGTCCCCAATCAATACTTTAAATTGCCAGAACGGCACCAAAACATCAAGATAAAATAGATTTTGAATTTTGTTCGGAAATACGGTGCATTAAAACTAAAAGCAGATTTACCAAGTTTGGTGGAGACCCTAGGAATCCCAAGTTAACCACTCCTGTGAACAGGTTAGGCAACTCGGATGTCTATACTTCAACAGCAAAGTTTGATAAGATGGGAGTTTATGAAGTAGGCCCTTGGAAACAAAAATCTAATTTTATTTGTCACATGCGCCGAATACAAGAGGTAGACCTTACAGTGAAATACACTGCTCAAAAAAAATAAAGGGAACACTAAAATAACACATCCTAGATCTGAATGAATGAAATATTCTTATTAAATACTTTTTTCTTTACACGGTTGAATGTGCTGACAACACAATCACACAAAAATGATCAATGGAAATCAAATTTATCAACCCATTGGGGTCTGGATTTGGAGTCACACTCAAAATTAAAGTGGAAAACCACACTACAGGCTGATCCAACTTTGATGTAATGTCCTTAAAACAAGTCAAAATGAGGCTCAGTGTGTGTGTGGCCTCCACGTGCCTGTATGACCTCCCTACAACGCCTGGGCATGCTCCTGATGAGGTGGCGGATGGTCTCCTGAGGGATATCCTCCCAGACCTGGACTAAAGCATCCGCCAACTCCTGGACAGTCTGTGGTGCAACGTGGCGTTGGTGGATGGAGCGAGACATGATGTCCCAGATGTGCTCAATTGGATTCAGGTCTGGGGAACGGGCGGGCCAGTCCATAGCATCAATGCCTTCCTCTTGCAGGAACTGCTGACACACTCCAGCCACATGAGGTCTAGCATTGTCTTGCATTAGGAGGAACCCAGGGCCAACCGCACCAGCATGTGGTCTCAAGGGGTCTGAGGATCTCATCTCGGTACCTAATGGCAGTCAGGCTACCTCTGGCGAGCACATGGAGGGCTGTGCGGCCCCCCAAAGAAATGCCACCCCACACCATGACTGACCCACCGCCAAACCGGTCATGCTGGAGGATGTTGCAGGCAGCAGAACGTTCTCCACGGCGTCTCCAGACTCTGTCACGTCTGTCACATGTGCTCAGTGTGAACCTGCTTTCATCTGTGAAGAGCACAGGGCGCCAGTGGCAAATTTGCCAATCTTGGTGTTCTCTGGCAAATGCCAAACGTCCTGCACGGTGTTGGGCTGTAAGCACAACCCCCACTTGTGGACGTCGGGCCCTCATACCACCCTCATGGAGTCTGTTTCTGACCGTTTGAGCAGACACATGCACATTTGTGGCCTGCTGGAGGTCATTTTTCAGGGCTCTGGCAGTGCTCCTCCTGCTCCTCCTTGCACAAAGGCGGAGGTAGCGGTCCTGTTGCTGGGTTGTTGCCCTCCTACGGCCTCCTCCACGTCTCCTGATGTACTGGCCTGTCTCCTGGTAGCGCCTCCATGCTCTGGACTACGCTGACAGACACAGCAAACCTTCTTGCCACAGCTCGCATTGATGTGCCATCCTGGAAGAGCTGCACTACCTGAGCCACTTGTGTGGGTTGTAGACTCCGTCTCATGCTACCACTAGAGTGAAAGCACCGCCAGCATTCAAAAGTGACCAAAACATCAGCCAGGAAGCATAGGAACTGAGAAGTGGTCTGTGGTCACCACCTGCAGAACCACTCCTTTATTGGGGGTGTCTTGCTAATTGCCTATAATTTCCACCTGTTGTCTATTCCATTTGCACAACAGCATGTGAAATTTATTGTCAATCAGTGTTGCTTCCTAAGTGGACAGTTTGATTTCACAGAAGTGTGATTGACTTGGAGTTACATTGTGTTGTTTAAGTGTTCCCTTTATTTTTTTGAGCAGTGTACTTACTTACAAGCACTTAACCAACAATGCAGTTTTAAGAAAAATACAACAACAAAAAATACTAATAATTAAAGAGCAGCTGTAAATAACAATAGCGGGGCTGTATACAGGGGATACCGGTACAGAGTCAATGTGTTGAGGTAATATGTACATGTAGGTAGAGTTATTAAAGTGACTATGCATAGTTAATAACAGAGAGTAGCAGCAGCGGGGGGGGGGGGACAGACAAAGCAAATAGTCTGGTCTGGGAGTAATGTAGAGATCTACGGGTCTTTAGTGAAGTCCAGCCAACCTTTCGATGAAGTGATGAGTATCAAACCTGTAACATAACAAAGGGCACTATGGTAGATGGCATCCAAAGGTTTAAGAGTAGTACATTTTACATTTAGTAGACTCTTATCCAGAGCGACTTACAGTAGTGAGTGCATGCTTTTTTTGTACTGGTCCCCCGTGGGAATCGAACAAACAACCCTGGAATTACAAGCGCCGTGCTTTACCATCTGAGCCACACAGTTGGTAGTAGCAGCTGTACTTTGATCAAAAATAATATCACCATAATCAACAGATTAAAAGGTTGACTGAATAGTCTGCTTCCTACTGCTCAGAAAGGCACAATATGTTTCTGTAGAAAAAGACAACTTTAAATCATCGCTTTGTAACCAGCTCTTCTATATATTTATGTCAAATCCATATGAATCCAAATGTTGCATAGCTATACATTCTGACTGTAGTTCTGACAGCCAGATCAACAGTCAGCGCAATAGCATACATAATAGTATTATCCGCATATAGATGTAGTTAACAATTTTTAACAGATTGACCAGTGGTGTTTATATAAATAGTGACGAGAACAAGTCCCAAGATCAACCCCTGTGGTACACCTTTATCTACTTCAAGGGTGGATAGAGCAAGTGTTAGGCCATTGTAGACCTGTTCAACCCCTTTATGTTAATCTGTTCATGTACAGTTGATGTCGGAGGTTCCTGACATTTAATCCAAGTAAAAATTCCCTGACTTAGGTCAGTTAGGATCACCACTTTATTTTAAGAATGTGAAATGTCAGAATAATGGTAGAGAATGATTTATTCAGCTTTTATTTCTTTCATCACATTCCCAGTGGGTCAGAAGTTTACAGACGCTCTATTAGTATTTGGTAGCGTATTTGGTAGCGTTGTCTTTAAATTGTTTAACTTGGGTCAAATGTTTCGGGTAGCCTTCCACAAGCTTCCCACAATAAATTGGGGGAATTTTGGCCCATTCCTCTTGACAGAGCTGGTGTAACTGAATCCGGTTTGTAGGCCTCCTTGCTCGCACATGCTTTTTCAGTTCCGCCCATACATTTTCTACAGGATTGAGGTCAGGGCTTTGTGATGGCCACTCCAATACCTTGACTTTGTTGTCCTTAAGCCATTTTGCCACAACTTTGGAAGTATGCTTGGGGTCATTGTCCATTTGGAAGACCCATTTGCGACCAAGCTTTAACTTCCTGACTGATGTCTTGAGATGTTGCTTCAATATATCCACATAATTTTCCTCCCTCATGATGCCATCTAGTTTGTGAAGTGCACCAGTCCCTCCTGCAGCAAAGCACCCCCACAACATACTGCCACCCGCGTGCTTCACGGTTGGGATGGTGTTCTTCGGCTTGCAATCATCCCCCTTTTTCCTCCAAACATAACGATGGCCATTATGGCCAAACAGTTCTATTTTTGTTTCATCAGACCAGAGGACATTTCTCCAAAAAGTACGATCTTTGTCCCCATGTGCAGTTGCAAACCGTAGTCTGGCTTTTTTATGGCGGTTTTGGAGCAGTGGCTTCTTCCTTGCTGAGCGGCCTTTCAGGTTATGTCGATATAGGACTCGTTTTACTGTDGATATAKATRCTTTTGTACCTGTTTCCTCCAGCATCTTCACAAGGTCCTTTGCTGYTGTTCTGGGATTGATTTGCACTTTTCACACCAGAGTACGTTCATCTCTAGGAGACAGAACGCTTCTCCTTCCTGAGCAGGATGACGGCTGCGTGGTCCCATGATGTTTATACTTGCGTACTATTGTTTGTACAGATGAACGTGGTACCTTCAGGCGTTTKGAAATTGCTCCCAATTATGAACCAGACTTGTAGAGGTCTACAAAGCTTCTAAAGCTATGATGGAATTTTCTGGAATTTTCCAAGCTGTTTAAAGGCACGGTCAACTTAGTGTCTGTAAACTTCTGACACACTGGAATTGTGATACAGATTATTTCACTGTCTATAAACAATTGTTGGGAAGATTATCTGTGTCATGCACAAAGTAGATGTTCCAACCGACTTTCCAAAACTATAGTTTGTTAACAAGAAATTTGTGGAGTGGTTGAAAAACGAGTTTAATTGACTCCAACCTAAGTGAATGTAAACTTCCGACTTCAACTGTACATTGAATTTGGAAACTATTCAGACCCCATGCCTTTTTCCACATTTTGTTACGTTACAACCTTATTCTAATATTGATTAAATAGTTGTTTTCCTCAATCTACACAATACCCGTAATGACAAAGCAAAAACAGAAATTTGTGGAGTGGTTGAAAAACATGTTTTAATGACTCCAACCTAAGTGTATGTAAACCCAGTGTATTTATGCAAATTAGGCACTTAGGTCTTTATTCTGTGTTAAAATAAAGAAACTAATACAAAAACAAAATGTGGATATGAGTGCATTCTAAGAAAAAAATATGAAATTTGATGACAAATTGAATACCTGAATTCCCACCAAAATCCATGAACATCATTTGTTATTTGTCCGTGCCAGTAAAATGTTTTATGTGCTATAATTCAGTCAATATCTGATGCATTATAAAAATTGGAGTATCTTCATCCATTGTCCAACTGTTGTATTTATTAGAATTGTTTTTAAAAACCTTTTAACGATTTCGATGACCTTGCCAATTGAAATCCAATCCATTATATTGTTCTTCAGGTGGCCCCACCCACACCTCTGAGGGAGAACTCTTGTCCCCGCCCACCCCCTCCCCCCGAGGGTGTGGTCATCAGTGAGGTGGGCGGTGCCCACTGGACCAACCACAGCCAGCAGAGCGGGTTTGTGGAGCTGTTAGGATCGCCCCTGACTTCTCTACAGGGCCTGGTCCTGACTGTGTTTGAAGAGTATCGCGCCGGTACAACTATGGCCCTCCCTCTGACCGGAATCACAGACCATAACGGCTTCTACCTCATCGGGAACGTCACGGGAGCAGGTGAGATCAGGGTCATGTTTCCTAGGCACAAATCAGGAGACAATGGTCCAWAACAGAGTGTAACAGGAGGAACTATCTGAAATTAATCAATGAGAAGTACTCATTTTTATTTTTATGTTTGTAAACGTTTTGTTGCCCTAATGAACACTACCCTGAAAAGATTAACGGCACAAATTAAACAATATATTCCCTCCCTCACCACCACTTTTGGTTTTCTCGCTCTCCTCTTCCACACAGACCAGGTGTTTCCCAAGGGGGCCACAATTCCGGCCAATGGGGCTGTAGTCCTGTGTTCTGACACAGTCACTGTGTGTAGAGCTGGTACCACCCTAACCAACAGCACTCTTCGTGACACACTAGTGTTCAGTGATGACCTGAGATTGCTCATTAAACTCTCTGCCACCAGAGGGCAGCAGGTGATGCCTGTACTCAGGTAGGAATTACATTTACTTGTATTTGCTTTGTGTACTACTGGTAATAAAACTATTTGGTCAAGGTGTAGGCAAGGCCGGCCAAAAGTTTGGTTTGGGCCGCCAGAAGGTTCCAGAAAAATATTTTGTAGTCAACAGAATGTGCCGCTTATTTCATAGAACCGTGGTTACGTGAGTAACCTACGATATCGACTATTAGCTGTTGGGACAAACGGAGCGGTTTCTAGCTTTTGAACAGTAAGAGCTATTAGCTATTATGACCCCATTCCAGAAAGGTATAAACATGTTTTCTATTTTCCTCTACAACATTCACCAGCCGCATAGAAGACGTAAGGAGGGACTACTGATACACACACACAACACAGCAAAATTGCAATTCTGGTGCTGTTATCTGCACAATTATTATAAAGTATGTAAAAATGATAATGGACTTATATTTTGAAATAACTGCCCTTTTTCTGGCTTGCAAATTGATTTTGGCGAGGAAATCTGTGCTGCCCTCCGTTGAATATCATAATCCTGATATGTCCCTCGGGGCCAGAAAGTTTGGCCACTCCTGGTATAGGTTAGGTCAAGCTAGTCAGTCTTTTGTTAGTGTAACTAAAGATTGTTTTGTGTGTGTGTGCCTCTGTTTGTACACCACAGGTCAGTGGAGGACAGTCCCGTGTCTCTCAGCCGTTGCTCCTGTTGCGAGGCGAGAAGCCCCTCCTCCTGGACCAGCTCCTCCCCCACCCCGCGCCTGACCAACATCTGCCCCAGCCCCGCTTTCTCCAGCGACCTCAACCTATGCCTGGCTCCCCTCTCCGGTGATTGGCAGGAGCACCCAGGAAGTAAGCCATGTCATCCGTATTTCTTGGGAAATTGGGCTTTTCGTGATGTTAAAGTGCGTGATACATAATGCTGTTCGATCAAGTGGTCTCAACTCATTAGTATCTCTAACAGCTTATGTACCTTCCTTAACCATACGAACTCTTACTCTCTTTATCTTTCCTTCTTTCTCTCTATCAATCTTTTACTTTCTCTGTCAGACTGCAGTGGACTGGTGCAGGGTCACAGTGAGATGGATGTGGCTGGCTATCTAGAGGAAAGATGTCACTGTGGGATCTCTGCCCTTTACCTGCAGGGTGAGACACAACACTAGCATTACAGAGACGACACACACACACAGGTGCAAACACGACCACACGTATAACACATTTGGTCATTGATATTCATGCACATAACAATACTGCAATGTGCAATACTCCGTTTTTTTGTCATCCAGTGTTGAGAATATGGGTTGTGGTTTTATGTTTCCTGTCAGTCATTTCACTTTGTAACACTACCAATGTGTTTTCATCTCTGTTTAAACTGGAGAACCCACCTTTTTGTGTGTGTGTTTCAGTGGCCAACTTCTCCTGTGTGGCCGGGTGGCTCCGTGTACTGGGGAACATCCAGGCCCTGTCGGACCATCAGAGGGCCCTCATCCTCCAGACCTCCCTCACCCAGGGGGAAACCTGTACCGACCCGGTTACTGACCGAAGCATGAGCACTGGTGAGCCCCCCCCCCCCCCCCCCCACCAGAACAACATTCACTAACCTGGGTTGTGCTCACTAGGCACGAAACGGAAGAAAACTGTCCGAAATGGGTAGGTTTTCATTTTCCGCTGCACAGCTTTTTGAAATGTTTTTCTACAGTGTGCCCTAATGAACACAACCCTGGTCTGAGCCCAGCACTTGCAGCCTGAACACAACACTACCACTAAACCTTGATTGAATGCCTGGACATAGCGCTCCTGATATGTGTGAGCAAACATGGCTGGATATTACCCAACACGATTGAAGGATATCTCATTGCTTTAACTCAGGACACACACAACTAAACACCACGRGTGTTGAATAGTATGAGCCCTATCAGATATGAAGCAATGGAAAAACCACTAAACTGGGCTACCAGCCAATCAAAGCCAAGGATATTGGATGGAATGAAAACAAACCAACCCACAGAACAGCCCTGGAGGCATTGAGTTTAATCCTCCTGCGTTATACTTTCTTTTTTGCACCCAACTCTACTCTTCTGTTATTCCAGTGGGATAGACTCGCTATAGCTGCTGCAGCTGCCTCAAGATTTAGGATTTCTGTTATTCAGCATTGGACATCTGTGCAAAGTTTTCCAATGTAGGATTGATACAGTATTCGTAACACATTTTCTCTGTATTCTCCAGAAGGTGGCAATCTTTGTTCAGATTTAGACAGTCAATAGTCATGGAAACTCCTCAGATACTTTTGGTCATGTAGTGTATGTGGACACCTGCTCATCAAACATCTCATTTCAAAATCATGGGCAAAAATATGGAGTCGCCTTTCTAGGACGGCTTTCCGCTAGATGTTGGAACATTGCTGCGGAGACTTGCTTCCATCCAGCCACAAGAGCATTAGTGAGTTCAGGCACTGATGTTGGGCAATTAGGCCTGCCTTGCAGTCGGTCTTCCAATTCCTCCCAAAGGTGTTTGATGGGGTTGAGGTCAGGGCTCTGAGCAGGCCAGTCAAGTTCTTCCACAMCGATCTTGACAAACCATTTCTGTATGGACCTCACTATGTGCACAGGTGCATTATTATGGAACTCGGTAGTGAGTGTTGCAACTGAGGACAGACGATTTATAGCAGCACTCGGTGGCCCCGTTCTGTGAGCTTGTGTGGCCTGCCACTTCGTGGCTGAGCCGTTGTTGCTCCTAGAAGTTTCYACTTCACAATAACAGCACTTACAGTTGACCGAGGCGGCTCTAGCAGGGCAGAAATTTGACCAACTGACTTGTTGGAAAGGTGGCATCCTATGACGGTGCCACGTTGAAAGTCACTGAGCTCTTCAGTACGGGCCATTCTATTGCCAATGTTTGTCTATGGAGATTGCATGGCTGTGTGCTCAATTTTATACACCTGTCAGCAACTGGTGTGGCTGAAATAGACAAATCCACTCATTTTGAATGGGTGTCCACATACTTTTGTCTGTGTGTTATATATATGAGTCATTAACCCTAGCAGGCACAGAGCTCTCCTGATGTTTTTATAAAGTGAACGTTGGCTAATAACGTTTGAGTCGAACATGCTCAGTTTGGGAGTGTAGTTCAATGCACAGGTTTATTTCCTATGAGGCGGTTTCCCGAGACACAGATTAAGCCTTCTCTGTAAGCCTAGAGAAGCTCCATTTTTTTAAAGTTCTTTTTAGTCCAGGACTAAGCTTAGCTGACTGTTTCTTCTCAGATTCTACCCTGGGCCTGCAGATTGGCCTGGTGCTGGGAGCTCTACTGCTACTGGGACTGGGAGCAGCCCTCTTTACCTACCTCTACAAAAAGAGGTGAGACCACACACACACACACACGCATGCATTCGCAAGCACACATACAGTCCCAAATGTGCATGCATACTCAGACATGCATAGAATATGTATGCACAAATGCTCAAGTTAAGTGAAGAGGCATCATTTCATGTTATGCAACTGTACATAATGGAGTCACACAGTTAGGCCTTTTACTCCCAAGTGGATAGAAACATGATTAGCTCAAATTTTCCTGCCTCAACCTCACCCTTCTGACACATAATCATGGGGTGCCATTGTTGCAGTTCTCAGAAAAGCTTAAATGTGAGCTCTTCAAGGTGATCCATTATTCTGACTGCTCCAGCAATAAGAAATGTGTCCTTTTGATATTAATTCAAAATACTTTATTTGAATTATTCAGGGTCAAAGTTATGAACTAATTTAGAGAATTATACTGTAATGATGATTGTTGTGTGTGCTTGTATCCTTAGGCGACCATTGGACTATTACTCCATGGAGCTGAATGAACCTGAAGAGGGACCTTCAGAACTTTAAATGCGTGTGCATATGAGGGAGCATTTCTTAGCTCTGGTGTGTATTCTTCTGTCTGATTTTTGAATAGGGATATCCCGCTAAACAAGAGACCAGCACCATTTTTGTTCATGTGTATGAATTACCATCTTTTTACATTCCCTCCATCATAATTCAACCAATGTTGCACTAGATTTACTGCTATGTAATCATGGTAATACAGTCCTGTGCCTGCGTTTTCCTTCAAATGTAAAACGTTCTCTCTTAAACAGATCTGAAAGTGTGTAAAGTAACAAGACTACCAATCTTAAAAGTAATCATGAGTTACCGGTACTAAAAGTTATGTAGATTTATTTAGTTAAAATGTGAATTCTTGTGATTAACCAGTGATGAGTGTTGGTCAGAATTCGTGTTGACATTCTATTAGTTGAGGAAAAGGAATATGAAAGACAATACGCATATGGAGCCTCTCTCCTCTACTTGGAGCTATGGAGTCCTTTATAAGCACAAAGCTATTTTATGAAATTCCCCCCCCCCCCCCCCCCAAAAAAAAAAAACGTTTACAAATAATGATTTGATAAGAACAGTATTTTCATAATTGAGATCGATCAGTATCAATTTGAAACTGTTTTATAATGGTTTGTGTGCTAGCTGGCTTGCAAACCACTATTGTGCCTTTCTACTTTTATGAGGTCAAATTAGGCATGATCTGATTTAGTATTTTGTAGAGGAACTATAACAATGTCTGTGGAAGCCTTGCGTGTAAATATGTTTTAAATGTTCTCTGGGGGAACCTGTGTGCAGAAGCAACAATGAAAACAGTCAACAGTAAACACAATGTTTAATGTGAAGACACCAATGGAAGTTATTATAGGTTTGCAGAAATGTTAGAGTTGAAATTCTGAGCAAAAACCAGGCTGTCCTTTTTGTATATGGTTCTCTTTTCCATCTGATGGAAGTGTATTGACTTTGATCAGCTCCTTGAAATAGAATAAGACAAAATGGTCTTTGATGATTTCAATCACTGCCCTACACAAAACAATCAAAGTTCATTTTCAAATCATAAGAACCGGTTAATGTTTTTTTTTTTCTTTTTTTTTTTCTCATGTCTTGTATATCATTCTGTAAAGTTAATGCTAGTAGTAGCCTGCACACATTCCAGTTCATATGTCAAGGTATTTTAGCGCTTCAAGTCAAACCTCCAACGTCTAACCCTTGCTCTCTCCCCACCTGTGAAATTTCAGTCAGATCTTGCGCCTGCACTTAAATTACCAATTAAACATGTAAACAACTAGCTTACAGGTTCCGTAGCTAGCTCCTCTATCGGTGTTAATTGGTGAAGTAAATTTAATGAGCTATTTGGTAAAAAGGAGCATTATGAACCGTGAATTTCTGGGGGGTTCAAAACTTTATTTTCTGGTCGGAATGAAAATATATTGGGGCTCTGTTTTGGAACGATTAGAAAATAATTTTGGTTCCAACCCCTGTTCAAAACACAGCCTTGTTGTTGCTCTAGATTTGCTCTTTTATAACTTAATAGAACCAATTGTGGCTTTGCTGTGAAAAATTATTGTTAAACAGCTTTTAAATGTCTCATTGTATCTAGATTAAATTGACCATAAAAACAAACAAAAAAATGTATGTGAAGATAAACATTTTAAAGAATGTGTCCTTTTTTTGCTTGCTATTAACTTAATTGTGTTAGTGCTCAGAAAACAAATGTAGATTTCAATTGAATGCACTTTGGTCGATATATTTTTTTTTTCATCCCATGTAGCTAAAATTGTATTTGAATTAATGTATATTTGTTCAGAACATTGTTTGTATTTCCAATTCTATATAGTAACCCCCCTGTTAAGGGGTGAGCAAACTTAGGAAAACACCACTCAACCTGTTTAAGTCACCATAGGCCTTATGTTAAAATATCTAACCAATGTCATTCCTCTCCGGCAACTGCGTTAGGGAGACCGCCTGTATTTTTGTAGTGACTGGGTGTATTGACACACCATCCAAAGTGTAATTAATAACTTCACCATACTCGATGGGTTTTAATGTCAGCTTTTTCTTTTTTTTACCCATCTACCACTAAGTGCCCTTTATGAGGCATTGGAAAACCTCCCTGGTCTTTGGTTGAATCTGTGTTTGAAATTCACTGCTCGACTCAAGGACCTTACAATTATCTTTGTGTGTGTACCTCATCTTTGCACCAGTCATTCAGAAATCATGTTAAACACTTATTGCACATAGAGACCAAGCAAATGTTTACTCCTGAATTTATTTAAGCTTGACATAAAGGGGTGCATATTGATTCATTTCAGCGTTACATTTTCTTTTAGATTTTTTATTTTTATTATTATTGAAAAACATTCAATTTGAACATGATCTGGTATTGTGTGCAGGCCAGTGATTGACATCTCAATTGAATCCTTTTAAAATTCTAGCTGTAAAACAGAATATGGTAAAAGTCAAGTGGTGGGAATACTTTGAAGGCACTGGTACATGCACTGAGTATACCAAACATTAGGAACACCTTCCGTGACTCCAATGCTTCCCACAGTCAAGTCTGCTGGATGTCCTTGGGGTGGTGGATCATTCTTGATACACAAGGGAAATTGTTGAGCGTGAAAAAACCCAGCAAAAAACCTACCATACTCAATTCCCTTAACTTTTGTCATGCCAATTCACCCTCTGAATGGCACACATACACAATCCATGTCTCAAGGCTTAAATCCTTCTTTTACCTGTCTCTTCTCCTTTTATCTACACTGATTTGAAGTGGATTTAACAAGTGACATCAAAAATAATCATACAACACATCACTGAAAGTATGTGGATACCCATTCAAGTTATTTGATTCGGCTATTTCAGCCACACCTGTTGCTGTCAGGTGTATAAAACCAAGCACACAGCCATTGACAAATACTGGCAGTAGAATGGCCCGTACTGAAGAGCACAGTGACTTTCAACGTGGCACAGTCATAGGATGMCACCTTTCCAACAAGTAAGTTGGTCAAATTTCTGCCCTGCTAGAGCTGCCCCGGTCAACTGTAAGTGCTGTTATTGTGAATTGGAAATGTCTAGGAGCAACTACGGCTCAGCCGCGAAATGGTAGGCCACACAAGCTCACAGAAAGGGAACGCTGAGTGCAGAAGCACGTAGCATGTAAAAATTGTCTGTCCTCGGTTGCAACACTCACTACCGAGTTCCAAACTCTGACAGAGCTCTAGAGTTCCTCTGTGGAGATGGTTGTCCTTCTGGAAGGTTCTCCCATCTCTGCAGCACTCCACCGATCAGGCTTTTTATGGTAGAGTGGCCAGAGGGAAGCCACTCCTCAGTAAAAGGCACATGACAGCCCGCTTGGAGTTTGCCATAAGGGACGATTCTCTGGACTGATGAAAACAAGTCTTTGGCCTGAATGCCAAGTGTCACGCCTGGAGGAAACCTGGCACCATCCCTACGGTGAAGCATTGTGGTGGCAGCATCATGCTGTGGGATTTTTTTCATCGGCAGGGTCTGGGAAACTAGTCAAGATTGAGGCAAAGATGAACAGAGAGTTCCTTGATGAAAACCTGCTCCAGAGCGCTCAGGACCTCAAACTGGGGCGAAGGTTCACCTTCCAAAAGGACAACGACCCTAGGCACACAGCCAAGACAACGCAGGAGTGGCTTCAGGACAAGTCTCTGAATGTCCTTTTGTGGCCCAGCCTAACAGCGCTTGAGAGGATCTGCAGAGAAGAATGGGAGAAACTCCCCAAATACAGGTGTGCCAAGCTTGTACTGTCATGCCCAAAAAGACTCGAGGCTGTAATCACTGCCAAAGGTGCTTCAACAAAGTACTGAGTAAAGGGTCTGAATACTTATGTAAATGTCATATTTCATTGTTTTTGGTTTATAAATTAGCAAACATTTCTAAAATCCAGTTTTTGCTTTGTCATTACGGGGTATTGTGTAGATTGAGGAAAAAAATGATTTAATCAATATTAGAATAAGGCTGTAACGTAACAAAATGTGGAAAAAGGCATGGGATCTGAATAGTTTCCGAATCAAATGTACAGTTGAAATCGAAACTTTACATACACTTAGGTTGGAGTCATTCAAATTCGTTTTTCAACCACTCCACACATTTCTTGTAAACAAACTATAGTTTTGGCAAGTCGATTAGGACATCTACTTTGTGCATGACACAGATAATTTTTCCAACAATTGTTAACAGACAGATTATTTCACTTATAATTCACTGTATCACAATTCCAGTGGGTCAGAAGTTTACAGACACTAAGTTGACTGSCTTTAAACAGCTTGTAAAATTCCWGAAAATGGCTTTAGAAGCTTCTGATAGGCTAATTGTCATAATTTCAGTCAATTGGAGGTGTACATGTGGATGTATTTCAAGGCCTACCTTCAAACTCAGTGCCTCTGCTTGACATGGGAAAATCTAAAGAAATTAGCCAAGACCTCGGAAAAAAAATTGTAGATCTCCTCAAGTCTGGTTCATACTTGGGAGCAATGTCCAAACTTCTGAAGGTACCACGTTCATCTGTACAAACAATAGAACGCAAGTATAAACACCATGGGACCACGCAGCCATCATACCGCTCAGGAAGGAGACGCGTTCTGTCTCTTAGAGATGAACGTACTCTGGTGTGAAAAGTGCAAATCAATCCCAGAACAACAGCAAAGGACCTTGTGAAGATGCTGGAGGAAACGGGTACAAAAGTATCTATATCCACAGTAAAACGAGTCCTATATCAACATAACCTGAAAGGCCGCTCAGCAAGGAAGAAGCCACTGCTCCAAAACCACCATTAAAAAAAGCCAGACAACGGTTTGCAACTGCACATGGGGACAAAGATCGTACCTTTTGGAGAAATGTCCTCTGATCTGATGAAACACAAATAGAAATGTTTGGCCATAATGACCATCATTATGTTTGTTGGAAAAAAGGGGATGATTGCAAGCCGAAGAACACCATCCCAACCGTGAAGCACGCGGGTGGCAGTATGTTGTGGGGGTGCTTTGCTGCAGGAGGGACTGGTGCACTTCACAAACTAGATGGCATCATGAGGGAGGAAAATTATGTGGATATATTGAAGCAACATCTCAAGACATCAGTCAGGAAGTTAAAGCTTGGTCGCAAATGGGTCTTCCAAATGGACAATGACCCCAAGCATACTTCCAAAGTTGTGGCAAAATGGCTTAAGGACAACAAAGTCAAGGTATTGGAGGGCTATCACAAAGCCCTGACCTCATTCGTGTAGAAAATGTGTGGGCGGAACTGAAAAAGCATGTGCGAGCAAGGAGGCCTACAAACCTGACGCAGTGACACCAACTCTGTCAGGAGGAATGGGCCAAAATTCACCCAACTTATTGTGGGAAGCTTGTGGAAGGCTACCTGAAACATGTGACTCAAATTAAACAATTTAAAGGCAATGCTACCAATTACTAATTGAGTGTATGTAAATTTGTGACCCACTGGGAACGTGATGAAAGAAATAAAAGCTGAAATAAATTATTATTTTTACTATTATTCTGACATTTCACATTCTTAAAATAAAGTAGTGATCCTAACTGACCTAAGACAGGGAATCTTTACTTGGATTTAATGTCAGGAATTGTGATAAAACTGAGTTTAAATGTATTTGGCTAAGGTGTATGTAAACTTCTGACTTCAACTGTATGTTCTCTAAGGCGTACTTTCAAGGTGTGGGATGCTTTTCCCAATATAAATCTAATTTAAAGAACACTGTAACATATAAATAACTCCTTAGTAATTCAAGTTATACATTTATTAATCTCATAGGTCCTAGAAGTCGGAGGGCATACAAAGAACATTTCCTTATGGTGCTACAAGAGGTGCAAGAGCTACAGGGGAAGCATATTTTTACGAATGCCTCTTAAAATAGGATGGCATATTTTTTTCTGTTATATTAGGATAAGGGGCAGTATTTGGAAGTTTGGATGACTGACGTGCCCAAAGTAAACTGCCTGTTACTCAGGCCCAGAAGCTAGGATATGCATATGTTACGGATACAGGTATCCTGTGTGTGTATTTCTTTTCTCTCCTTCTCCCCTCACAGGTGGTAATCATCATTCCCTAATCAGTCACCAATCAGAAGACACCTGCTCCTTTTCTCTTACCCTATCACATTCCCTTTCCCTTGGTTTAAAAACCCTTTCAGTTGTTTTCTCTGGAGCTCAATCTATCGGTCATGCAATCTCTCTGTAGATCTCTCATTTGGTTTAGCAACTACATGTCACTTTGTCTGTTGTCCTGTGAGTATTGTTTTGTTATGGTGTTTGACTGTTTGTTTGATGGTGGGAAAAGGGGGTACCAAGACAAGTCGCCCATGGGCACACACTACCCGTAGGATTACTTTGTCTAAGAATACTAGTTAGAACTGGGCGGACCACCCACTGTATTTCTGGTGAGTTAGTTAGCTGTATTGAAGTAGGCTAGTCTAGCTTAGGGGTGTTTTGGGATATTTCTTTCTTTCCTTGGGTCCAGCTCAGCCCCTTTTCCTGCCCCCCCCCCCCCCCCATAATTTACATGAGTTATGTTACGGTCTCGTTGCCATCCCCCCTAGACTGAGAGCAAAGGGGATTCGTAACAGCATATAATTGGATAGAATACAGTCTGAAGTTTCTAAAACTGTTAAAATAATGTCTGTGTATAACAGAACTGATATAGGGTCACCACCCATTCAAATGCTTGTCTATGGGATATTACAAAGGAATTCCTACCAGATTGCAGTTCCTATGGCTTCCACTAGATGTCAATAGTCTTTAGAAAGGGTTTCAGGCTTGTTTTTTGAAAAATGACTTAGTAGTTGTAGTTTTTCAAGGTGGCTCTCATTTTGGACTGTAGTCTTGTGGCGCACGTGGATGAGGGCACGCACTTCGTTATTTATCTCCGGTTTTGAGCATACTACATTTCGTCTTAAATTGTATCATTTATTTACATATTGGGGTACCTGAGGATTGATTAGAAACGTTGTTTGACTTGTTTGGACAAAGTTTATTGGTAACTTTTGGGATTGCTTTGTCTGCATGTTGAATAAGTGGAACGGGTGGCTTACTGAATCAAACGTGCCAAATAAACTGACTTTTTTGGGATATAAAGAAGGACTTTATCGAACAAAATTACCATTTGTTGTGTAGCTGGGACCCTTGGGATTGCAAACAGAGGAAGATCTTCAAAGGTAAGTGATTTTATTTTATCGCTATTTCTGAATTTTGTGATACCTCTGCTAGTTTGGAAAATGTTTTTAATGCTGGTATGTGCGTGCGCTGTCCTCAGATAATCGCATGGTATGCTTTCGCCGTAAAGCCTTTTTTAAATCTGAAAAGCGGTTGGATTAACAAGGAGTTAAGCTTTTAAACAATGTAAGACACTTGTATTTTCATTAATGTTTAATATTACAAATTTTGTATTTTGAATTTCGTGTTCTGCAATTTCCCCGGACGTTGTCGAGGTGGGTCATTAGCCCAAAGAGGTTCTAAGTGTCCCAGAAATCTTCTGGCGGAATTGAACGGCAGCTAGTTGTAGTGGTCTTTCCTTGGTCAGATTGAATAGCCTAGTAAACCAGTGTAACCAACGCACGCAGTCTGGTTAACCATGCTGCAAATGGAACACTCATGGTCATGTTCTTTATCTGTTTCCCAGGCTTGTTCTGTAAAAGGACATTTGACCGCTACACTTGCTGGCTTCCTGGGTCTGTGCTCAACGTGTTCTGTCCCTGCTACCTGCCCTGGTTCAACAAGGGTGACTGACTTTGCATTGTTGATGGTCATCTATTGAACTGTAATTTGTTATCACAGAATAATACACCAAATATGTTGACATGGCATGTTCATAAAGCATATCAAAGTAGGAATGTTATCCATACTATCGTATTCATTATGATCTAATGGGCAAAACTGATCCAAAACTGAGCCTGAGGGCAACATGAAAAGAGGGTGAAATCCGGAGCTGTAATCTATATGTTACCTCCTTGACCCTCCGGAGAACCTTGAACGGCCCCACAAACCGGGGGCTCAGATTCTTACAGGGCAGGTGAAGTGGGAGGTTTCTGGTGGAGAGCCAGACGAGATTACCAGGATGGAATACTGCTCCGGCATGCTGGATCCTCATGTGAGCATCATTCCAAACTTCTTCTGCGTGCCTGAACCACTCGTCCACCGCAGGAGCTTCGGTCTGGCTCGGGGTCCACGGATACAGGACTGGCTTATATCCCAGAACACACTGGAAGGAAGTCAGCCCAGTGGAGGAGTAATGCAATGCATTCTGTGCGCACTCTACCCAGGGAAGGAATTGGGCCCCACTCCTCCTGGCAGTAACTCCTCAGGAATCTCCCCAGCTCCTTGTTCATCCTCTCCTCCTGCCCGTGACCCCCAGCTTCTCCATGAAGGCTTTCATACCCGTGATGTGAATTGGTGGCCACTGTCTGAGACGATGTCCTCCAGAAGGCCATAGCGCCGGAAGACCTGCTGGAACAGTGTGTCAGCTACAGTAAATGTAGAGCGGTAGGGTATCTGTCCGCAACCACCAAAATGGTGGTGAAACCATCAGAGGGGAGATCAGTAAAAAAATAAGTTTATTTTATTTAACCAGGTAGGCAAGTTGAGAACAAGTTCTCATTTACAATTGCGACCTGGCCAAGATAAAGCAAAGCAGTTCGACACACAACAACAGAGTTACACATGGAGTAAAACAAACATACAGTCAATAATACAGTAGAAAAATAAGTCTATATACAATGTGAGCAAATGAGGTGAGATAAGGGAGGTAAAGGCAAAAAAAGGCCATGGTGGCAAAGTAAATACAATATAGCAAATAAAACACTGGAATGGTAGATTTGCAGTGGAAGAATGTGCAAAATAGAAATTATGGGGTGCAAAGGAGCTAAATAAATACAGTAGGGGGAGAGGTAGTTGTTTGGGCTAAATTATAGATGGGCTATGTACAGCTGCAGTAATCTGTGAGCTGCTCTGACAGCTAGTGCTTAACCTTTTATGGCTGCAGGCCGGTGTCGGGCTCAATATGACAACAGCCCGTCCAAGTGCAGGGCGCGAAATTCAAAAGATATTTTTGAGAAATATTTAACTTTCACACATTAACAAGTCCAATACAGCAAATTAAAGATAAACATCTTGTGAATCCAGCCAACATGTCCGATTTTTTAAAAATGTTTTACACAAAAACACCACGTATATTTATGTTAGCTCACCACCAAATAGAAAAAAGCACAGACATTTTTCACAGCACAGGTAGCATGCACAAAACCAACCAAACTAACCAAGAACCAACCAAACTAACCAAGAAACAACTTCATCAGATGACAGTCTTATAACATGTTATACAATAAATCTATGTTTTGTTCGAAAAATGTGCATATTTGAGGTATAAATCATAGTTTTACATTGCAGCTACAATCGGAAATAGCACCGAAGCAGCTAGAACAATTACAGAGACCAAATTGAAATACCAAAATACTCATCATAAAACATTTATGAAAAATACATGGTGTACAGCAAATGAAAGATAAACATCTTGTGAATCCAGCCAATATTTCAGATTTTTTAAGTGTTTTACAGCAAACACAATATAGCATTATATTAGCTTACCACAATAGCCAAAAACACAACCCATTTATCAACAGCAAAAGTTAGCGATCGCAAGAAAACAGCAAAAGATATATAATTTTTCACTAACCTGGACAAACTTCATCAGATGACAGTCCTATAACATCAGGTTATACAATACACTTATGTTTTGTTCGAAAATGTGCATATTTAGAGCTGAAATCCGTGGTTATACATTGTGAAAACTTAGCATCTTTTTCCCAGAATGACCGGATATATTTCTGACACTCACCTATTCTGACCAAATAACTCATAATAAACGTTACTAAAAAATACTTGTTATACAGCAAATGATAGATACACTAGTTCTTAATGCAATCGCCGTGTTAGAATTCTAAAAATAACTTCATTACGACATACAGCTTAGGAAATAACATCATAAATGGGTCCTACTTTGGTTGAGCTTCCATCAGAATCTTGTACAAGTGGTCCTTTGTCCAGAACAATCGTTGTTTGGATTTAGAATGTCCTTTTTCCCTCTCGAATTTGCAAGCAAAACTTGCCAAGTGGCGCGAACCTGTCCATCGTCAACAAACGCAGAGAACGGAACACGCCAAAACTCCCGAAAAATTCAATAATCTGATTAAACTATATTGAAAAAACATACTTTACGATGATATTGTCACATTTATCAAATAAAATCAAAGCCGGAGATATTTGCNGGAACACGCCAAAACTCCCGAAAAATTCAATAATCTGATTAAACTATATTGAAAAAACATACTTTACGATGATATTGTCACATTTATCAAATAAAATCAAAGCCGGAGATATTTGCAAGTCTATTTATTTTTTTATTTTTTTATTTCACCTTTATTTAACCAGGTAGGCAAATTGAGAACACGTTCTCATTTACAATTGCGACCTGGCCAAGATAAAGCAAAGCAGTTCGATACATACAACAACACATAGTTACACATGGAGTAAAACAAACATACAGTCAATAATACAGTGAAAAATAAGTCTATATACAATGTGAGCAAGTGAGGTGAGAAGGGAGGTGAAGGCAAACAAAATATATATAAAAATAAATAAAAATATAAAAAGGCCATGGTGGCGAAGTAAATACAATATAGCAAGTAAAAAAACACTGGAATGGTTGGTTTGCAGTGGAAGAAAGTGCAAAGTAGAGATAAAGATAATGGGGTGCAAAGGAGCAAAAATAAATAAATGAATACAGTAGGTAAAGAGGTAGTTGTTTGGGCTAAATTATAGATGGGCTATGTACAGGTGCAGTAATCTATGAGCTGCTCTGACAGCTGGTGCTTAAAGCTAGTGAGGGAGATAAGTGTTTCCAGTTTCAGAGATTTTTGTAGTTCGTTCCAGTCATTGGCAGCAGAGAACTGGAAGGAGAGGCGGCCAAAGGAGGAATTGGCTTTGGGGGTGACCAGAGATATACCTGCCGGAGCACGTGCTGCTATGGTGACTAGCGAGCTGAGATAAGGGGAGACTGTACCTAGCAGGGTCTTGTAGATGACCTGGAGCCAGTGGGTTTGGCGACGAGTATGATGCGAGAGCCAGCCAACGAGCGTACAGGTCGCAGTGGTGCGCAGTATATTGGGCTTTGGTGACAAAACGGATGGCACTGTGATAGACTGCATCCAACTTATTGAGTAGGGTATTGGAGGCTATTTTGTAAATGACATCGTCGAGGATCTGTAGGATGGTCAGTTTTACAAGGGTATGTTTGGCAGCATGAGTGAAGAATGCTTTGTTGTGAAATAGGAAGACAATTCTAGATTTAACTTTGGATTGGAGATGTTTGATGTGAGTCTGGAAGGAGAGTTTACAGTCTAACCAGACACCTAGGTATGTGTAGTTGTCCACGTATTCTAAGTCAGAACCGTCCAGAGTAGTGATGCTGGGCGGGTGGGTAGGTGTGGGCAGCGATCGGTTGAAGAGCATGCATTTAGTTTTACTTGTAGTTAAGAGCAATTGGAGGCCACGGAAGGAGAGTTGTATGGCATTGAAACTCGTCTGGAGTTTAGTTAACACAGTGTCCAAAGAAGGGCCAGAAGTATACAGAATGGTGTCGTCTTCGTAGAGGTGGATCAGAGACTCACCAGCAGCAAGAGCGACATCATTGATGTATACAGAGAAGAGAGTCGGTCCAAGAATTGAACCCTGTGGCATCCCCATAGACTACCAGAGGCCCGCACAACAGGCCCTCTGATTTGACACACTGAACTCGATCAGAGAAGTAGTTGGTGAACCAGGCAAGGCAGTCATTTGAGAAACCAAGGCTATCGAGTCTGCCGATGAGGATGTGGTGATTGACAGAGTCGAAAGCCTTGGCCAGGTCAATGAATATGGCTGCACAGTTGTTTCTTATCGATGGCGGTTAGGATATCGTTTAGGACCTTGAGCCTGACTGAGGTGCACCCATTACCAGCTCTGAAACCAGATTGCATAGCGGAGAAGGTATGGTGGGATTCGAAATGGTCGGTAATCTGAGCATGCCAGGGAGATTTAGTTTGGGCACATATGGAACAGGAGTTGACGTAGCGAGTGACGTCCCGCGCCAAGGTGGGCCACCAGTACTTTCCAAGATGGATTGAATAGTGTGATATCTGGATGTCCGGCGACGACAGCTGTGCACCCAGGTCAACAGCCAATCACTTATCCCTGTGGGATAAGGACAGGAGGACAGGTAGCAGGTGTGGGTTCTCTCTCAAGGGCCTAGCAAATGTCCACATCTATGTACCAGAGCATGGGGGCTACGACTCGAGAGGGCGGAATTATGGGTGCACTCCGGACAGGAACCTCTCCAGAATAGTAGAGACGGGACATCGGCTTTGATGTTCTTTGAACCTGGGCCAGAGAAGTCGAATCTAGGGAAAAAAAGGGCCCACCTTGCTTGCCGTGGGTTCAGCCGCCTCACTGTCCGTATATACGGACATGGTCGGTGAGGATGAGAAATGGATCCTTGGCACCCTCCAGCCAATGTCTCCACTCCTAAATTCCAACTTAACCACCACAAGCTCCTGATCGCCGACATCATAGTTCCCCTCTGCAGGAGACTTTGAGTAATATGCACATGGATACGATTTCTGTGGATTACCTGGTCATTGGGACAGGACAGCCCTCACACCCACTTCTGAAGCATCCACCTTCGTTGGAGCCATGGGGGCAACGTGGGATCTGGATGTTGGAGCAGGTGAAACTTACACGGACCACCCTTGAAGAGAGAGGAGAGGCTACAGAGCTAAAGTCCCACCGGCCAATAACCAGGGAAAATACAGCGCGCCATATTCAAATAACATGATATAAAAATCTAACTTTCATTAAATCACACATGTAAGATACCAAATTAAAGCTACACTCGTTGTGAATCCAGCCAACATGTCAGATTTCAAAAAGGCTTTTCGGCTAAAGCATAAGATGCTATTATCTGATGATAGCACAACAGTAAACAAAGAGAGTAGCATAATTCAACACTGCAAGCACGACACAAAACGCAGAAATAAAATATAAATCATGTCTTACCTTTGACGAAATCTTTTGTTGGAACTCCAATATGTCCCATAAACATCACAAATGGTCCTTTTGTTCGATTTAATTCCGTCGATATATATATCCAAAAATGTCAATTTATTTGGACCGTTTCATCCAGAAAGACACAGCTTCCAACTTTCGCCAAGTCACTACAAAATATATCAAAAGTTACATGTAAACTTTACCAAAACATTTCAAACTACTTTTGGAATACAACGTTAGGTATTTTTAAACATTAATAATCGATCAATTTGAAGACAGGATGATCTGTGTTCAATACAAAAAGAAAACAAACTGACGCAACTTTTTTCGTAACGTGACTCTCTCAAAAAATGTACTTCATGTGACCCTCATTTACGATAGCCCTACTTCTTCACTACACAAAGGAATAACCTCAACCGATTTCCAAGGACTGGTGACATCCAGTGGAAGCGGTAGGAACTGCAAGCAAGTCGATTAGAAATCTGGTGTCTTTAATATAACTCATTGAAAAGACAGTGACATCAAAAAAAGACAAATTCTGAATGGTTTGTCCGCAGGGTTTTGCCTGCTACATAAGTTCTGTTATTCTCACAGACATGATTCAAACAGTTTTAGAAACTTCAGAGTGTTTTCTATCCAAATAATATGCATATCTTATATTCTGGGGATGAGTAGCAAGCAGTTGAATTTTGGCATGCTATTTTTCCGAAAGTGAAAATGCTGCCCCCTGCCCTCAAGAAGTTAATGAAATGGCAGTGGAAGTTGACGAACCCCAAAAAACCATTGTAACCCCTTTATAGTGGGGTTACATCGAACGTCTTACCATCCATCATCACTCCTTGCAGGCCGATCTGGTAACCCAAAAAGGAGACAGCCTCCTGATGGAATTGGTACGTCTCCGCTTTTAAATACAGGTGGTTGGCCAGGAGGCGTTCCAGGACTACTCAGACGTGAGCGACGTGATCCTCCAAGGTAGCCGATGAGACCAGGATGTTGTCGATATACACGACCACCTTGCGTCCGAGCATGTCCCGGAACACCTCTTTAACGAATGCCTGGAACACTGACGGAGCATTGGCTAATCCATAAAGCATCACCAAGTACTTGTAGTGACCAGACATCGTGCTGAAAAGCTGTTTTCCATTCATCCCCCTACCGGATGCGGATAAGATTGTAGGCACTCTGCAGGTCCCACAAAGTTGTTTGATCGTGGCCGGCACCAATGCGAGAGGGTAGCGTTACTTTGTGGTGAAGGAATTCAGACCTCTGTAATCAATACACAGACGTAACCCTCCATCCTTCTTGGCCACGAAGAAGAAGCGTACCGATGCAGGGGAGGTGGTCATGTGAATGAAACCTTGTTGGAGAGCCTCACGGATGTACACCTACCTCCATAGCCTTGGTTTCAGCCACCGACAGATGGTAGATGTGGAGGTGCAGAGCCTGCAAGCAGGTCGATGGCACAGTCCCAGGGGTGATGAGGGAGACAGGTGGCGCGGGTCTTGGAGAGAACCTCCCGTAGGTCTTGGTATACCTCCGGGATCTTGGGCTGAAGGGCAACCACAGGACTCTCGACTGATGTGGAACCACAGGGGAAGGGAAAGCAGGTCCCCGGCATTCGGGTGCCCAGTCCGTGATTGTCGTCCTCAACCATGAGATAGTGGGGTCATGACGTTGGAGCCATGGGAGGTCTAGGATGATCTTATGTATGGGTGCACTGATGATGAGGAAGGGAAGGATTTCTTGGTGTATGGACTCCAGGGTGAGCGGTGCTGTGATGTGTATGATAGTCCCGGATCCCAGTGGTCAACTATCCAGCACTTGGACAGGAAATGGAGAGGAGAGCGGGTATGAGGTGACGTTCAGGGAGGAGGCAAGGGCCTGGTCAATAGAATTCCCCGTGGCACCGGAGTCCACTAGAGTTGTAGAAACAACACGAGGGACAGCCAGATATTGATTTCACTACTAGAAAGGGTTTGGCAGAAAGTGATCATCTCGGGGCTGTCCCTCTGCTCTCGTGGACCCCAGGTTGAAACGTAACGGACACCGTTGAAGCTGGTGCCCCTTCTGACCGCAATAGGGTCAGAGCCCCAGCTGTCACAGACTGCGTAGCTCAGACACGGGGAGACGTGTTGCCCCTACCTTCATGGGTTCAGGCTCTGACCCAGAACGGTCAACAGAGGGAGAGAGGCGATGGGGGTTCCGACACTCCCAAAGAAGGTTATCCATCTGGATCTCATCTGGATCTCTTCACGCAGTCCTCTTCTGAATAGGGTTCGGAGAGCCGGCTCATTCCATCCACTGGATGCTGCCACTGTCCGGGAGGTGAGGGCATACTTCGCAGCAGTCTGGCCTTCCTGCCGTAGTTGGAGTAGGCGCTCACCTCCCTCTCTGCCCTCCGGTGGATGATTGAAGACCACCCTGAACGGAGCCATAAACTTCTCATAGGAATCCAGCTCCTCCTCTCCTCTTTCCCAGACGGCCATAGCCCACTCCAACGCCCATCCGGTCAGCAGGGCAATAACCGTGGCAACCTTTGGACCTCTCGGTGGTGGAGGCTCCCATCTGATGGGCGAAATAGAGGGAGCACTGGAGTAGGAAGCCACAGCATTTAGATGGAGTCCTGTCATATTCGCTGACCAGGGGGACTAATGGATGGGGTGCTGGCTCGCTGAGTCGACTCGTGTTAGAGAATCCTCCGCTAGTTGGAGGTGACGGCCCTCGGGTAATGTCGAGGCGTTGAAGAACAAGGAGAACCTCATCCATTGCCATCTCCAGTTACGCCAGCTGATCGTGGTGTTTGCCGACCATCTGGGAGATGTCTTGATTACCTGCTGCTTCCATTTTGTTTAGGCAGTATTCTGAAATGGAGACGCAGGGGGAGTTGGTGAGTTGAATAATAACAAACATGGAGAGATACAAACCAAGAAGGGTCTGGACAAGAAAACAGAACCAATACTGCCTGATGAGTGAGGTTACAGAGTGCTAGATAAAGGTGGTGATGAAGTCCAGTTGTGCATAATGATGGGGCGCAGGTGTACGTAATGATGGTTGCCAGGTGTGCGTAATGATGGGTTGCCAGGACCGGTGGTTAGTAGACCGGCGACGTTGAACGGGGGAGAGGGAGTAAGCGTGACACATTGTGTGTGTTGCTTTCAGAATAGTATGTGTGTGGGCACATTGACTGTGTGCCTGTTTCTGTGGGAAGAGAGGTTTTTGTCTTTGCACACTAAACGTGTATTTATGTGTGTATGTTTCCAGTGTCTCAGGGTGTGGTGCGTCGGCGGTGTGGCTCTGGTGGGTGGAGGAGGAAGACTAGGAAGTCTGGAGGGACATGTCTCAGTGTGAAGAGGAACAGGAAGTCACATCTCAGGAGGCACCTGGCATAAATACTACACAATCTGTTTTTGTACTTGTAGGTGTTAATGAGCACTGTGCCCCTGAGCTCTTTAGGTAAATCAGCCTTCTGTGCCATCATTTGGAGTGCTGTACTGCTGTCAACTTATGCAGCCCCTTGATGCTAACCCTTCAATTTCTGCAGATCTGAAGGGTCTGGATACCATATGTATAAGCAGTGTAGTAATGGAGTTTTCGCCTTACAGATCTGCAAACCATGAATGATTAAGGCCAAGGGGAATGGCTAGGAAGCGATTTGGGAACGGCTGATCCTTTTACGTGTTCGTTTCAACGCTATTGAGAAAGCTGTGTTTTTCAAGTTGTTTATATCTTCGTTGGTGAGAACATGTGTATAAAGTCCTACTTAACATAATCTCTTCTGACATCAGTTCCCATGGTAACATGCTCTGCATGTGTTTCCACAGCTGTGGTTCAACCAGTTAATGGTGAGCTTTATGATGATGTACACGGTTGGCTACACCTGTCCCTCTCTTCACCACCACTCCTCAAACTGTAAGCACTGGTCTCTGTCCACATCACTCATCTTGACTATGCTTTGACATTCCAGTAAGCACTTCTTTCAATATTTTCCACAGAAACCCCAGAAGGAGGCTTTGGATGAGCATTTTAAAAGCAACCCTAGAAGAGTAACAGCATGGAATGGGTTGTGAGTGTGACCATACATGAGTCAGTCACAATACATTAATTTGAGCCAGTTGGCTACAGCAGGAAAATAATCCTGCAGCAACAGGACATGTGAATTGTTATATGGATCATAATTAATGGACATTTTTTGTTGTTAGGGCAAATCAAGTCTGAAATTGTAAAGTGGCCTTTTTAAACCTAGAATACACTACAAGTTTGCATTTCCTTATTTATTATTGCAACAACGGGATGATCAAATTAAGATACGGCATCTGTATACAGCATTCACAAGCAAACATAGAAGCTTTAGCTGTGATTTTGTCACGTCTACTCCCGCCACCCCCTCTCCGGTGCTCGACGTTGCCGGTCGACTAACCACCGGTCCTGGCAACCCATCGTTATGCTCACCTGGCAACCTTCATTATGCACACTTGCGCCTCATCATTACGCTTCGAACACACCGACTGCGACATTGCGTTTCGATACACCAGAAGTACATTCATTTCCAATGGAACGCTGCATTTGCCTTGCAGCATTGCGTTGCAGAGGCAGTTGCAGTGCGTTCTGTGTGGTGCATACGTTCGATAAATCGAACGTATGCATCAAATTGTATGAGTGGACTTGACAGAAAGTAGCAAAATATGAATGTRGATTTTTTTTTGCACACAYATTCAGTAAAAATKTGTGATTACATAAAAACAGTTTGATTGCATAATTTCTTTACATTTTTTATAAATGTATTTGCCAAGTATATTATTTATTCGATGACATCCTCAAATTAATTGTGAGAGCCTATAATATAATTTCCCTCCAACATGCAGTTTTGGAGCGAAATGCAATAATAAATAGTAAAGATAGGCAGAGTAGGCTCTTTCAACAATGAGACCAACGTTGAGGAAGGTKGTCTTGATCGCGCTGTTGGGCCGGGACCAGCCCCGCCGAAAGCGCAGGTCTGTGTGGGTCCAGAGATGGTTAAAGTCCCGAAAGCAGGCAGGGGAGTTCCACCGTCTAATTCAAGAGCTTCGACTGTTTGGAGAGGAATTCCGAAGTTACTTTCGTCTGGACCGAAGCCAGTTCGATCACCTGCTCCAGATGGTTGGAGCCAGGATCGCCCGGATGGATACCAACTACCGGGAGTCCATCAGCCCAGTTGAACGCCAACTACCGGGAGTCCATCAGCCCAGTTGAACGCCTGGCGATTTGTCTCCGGTAAGCTACATTCTAGTACATTTTTAAAGCCTTTGATACCATAATTGATTGATATTTGATACATTGTTTTTATGTGCAACCTAGCTAGCTAAAGGGCTCTAGTTAATAGTCCCTATTTGACATCAGATGTACTTTTACAGAATGTTCATTGGGACTATAACTTTTCCCAAAGTTGGTTTATAATCCTTTTTTAATTATGCAATGTTACCAAATGAAAAGAAAGGTGCCTTCTGCTCTGGATGAAGGTAGGCTAGTCTTCTCCAGGACCCATTGTTGTTCAAGACAGTTCAGTCATTCATTACATTCTTATTGGACTCACACACTCTTAGAGAAAAAGTTTCAAAAGTGTCCCTTCGTGTTTCCCCATAGGATAACCATTTTTGGTTCCAGGTATAATATATGGAACCCAATCGGGTTCTACTTGGAACCAAAAGGGGTACTACCTGGAACCTAAAAGGGATCTCCTATGGGGACAGCCAGAGAACCCTTTTAAGTAGATAGTACCATTCTTTCTAAGAGTAGAGTTGGCCTGGACTACAGTTTATTGATATAGTCATAGACTGAATTGTACAGTTTCAAGCATTGTTAATGATGGTTGATGAGTATTACAATATAATTAGTATAGCATAATAAACAGTAATGAGGTAGCTATATGAGTAGATATAATATGTGGGTGGAATTCAAGTTATACACAATATTTATCATTATATTTTAGATTCTTGGCGACAGGGGACTCCTACAGGACCATAGGATTCAGCTTCCGAGTTGGACGGTCCACGGTGGCAGGCATTGTCCCCGCTSTGGCACAAGCCATTTGGGACTGTCTGATTGGTGAATACATGCCTGTCCCCAAGGAGGAAGACTGGAGGGCCATCGCTGCCGAGTTCCTGGAGAGGTGGAATTTCCCCAACTGTCTTGGCTCCATTGACGGGAAACATGTAGTAATCCAGGCTCCACCGTGCTCAGGTTCGCAATTCTACAACGGTACATATTCAGTTGTACTCTTGGCTGTAGTAGATGCCACCTACTGTTTCCGTGTTGTCGATGTTGGTGCTTACAACAAGGGAAGTGATGGCGGGACCCTCCGGGACTCTGCCTTTGACCAGGCACTGGTGAAGTCCCATGGCAGTATGCCGTGGAGTGAAATGGCTCTTTTAAGCGCCCCATAACACAAAAGGTTATTTTAAGAACCATCCTCCGTTGTCCATAAAATTGCATTTTTCCCCCAGATTACTTTATGTATCATTGTCTCTCTTCATTTGGAAGCTATATTTAAGTGACATTTGGGAGTAAAGACCACACCTTAATAACCCCTTCCCTCTCCCATTAACGTCAGTATTATACACACCTGGCATGGTACATCAGGTGAGCGGGAGCACTAATTAAGGTTATACGACATACAGTTAGTATGATAACAAAGGGAAAGGGTAACCTAGGGTCGATACAAATAGTACAGTTTACCACCATGTTCACTGGCCTGACAAAATACAGGTGGGGAAAAAAACTAATTAGGAAGAGAATGTGTTTTTACTTTCATCTTGTCTTAGATCTGCAAAGGTGTAGGGAAGAAATAAGCAGATTAAGTCTAAATTAGATATTAATAAACAACTGACTATGAAAACATTATAATTTAATAAGTATTCAAGTACAGGAAAGAACATGACAGGTATGTGTGTTGTAAAAATGTTTTAAAAAATTGAACTATTGAAAGAGGTGTGTATGTGCGTGTAAAAAATAAATAAAATGAATGTATAGCCTGTAATCTGTAAGAGAACAAGAGCATGTATTTTTGGCACAACTGCAGACCGATAAAGGGACTACTCATAAAGCCTAGACGTAGTAGGGGAACTTCAGACATGGCCATAAAGAGAGAGAGGGCAGGGCACTGGAGATCTGAGGTATGAAGAGGTGTGTGTGTGTCTCTGTCTCTGAAAAAAAGGAAATAATATGTAGCCATAACACAGCTAAACATAGGAACTGGCCAAGCAAGTCGATTAGAAATCTGGTGTCTTTAATATAACTCATTGAAAAGACAGTGACATCAAAAAAAGACAAATTCTGAATGGTTTGTCCGCAGGGTTTTGCCTGCTACATAAGTTCTGTTATTCTCACAGACATGATTCAAACAGTTTTAGAAACTTCAGAGTGTTTTCTATCCAAATAATATGCATATCTTATATTCTGGGGATGAGTAGCAAGCAGTGAATTTTGGCATGCTATTTTTCCGAAAGTGAAAATGCTGCCCCCTGCCCTCAAGAAGTTAATGAAATGGCAGTGGAAGTTGACGAACCCCAAAAAAACCATTGTAACCCCTTTATAGTGGGGTTACATCGAACGTCTTACCATCCATCATCACTCCTTGCAGGCCGATCTGGTAACCCAAAAAGGAGACAGCCTCCTGATGGAATTGGTACGTCTCCGCTTTTAAATACAGGTGGGGTTGGCCAGGAGGCGTTCCAGGACTACTCAGACGTGAGCGACGTGATCCTCCAAGGTAGCCGATGAGACCAGGATGTTGTCGATATACACGACCACCTTGCGTCCGAGCATGTCCCGGAACACCTCTTTAACGAATGCCTGGAACACTGACGGAGCATTGGCTAATCCATAAAGCATCACCAAGTACTTGTAGTGACCAGACATCGTGCTGAAAAGCTGTTTTCCATTCATCCCCCTACCGGATGCGGATTAAGATTGTAGGCCACTCTGCAGGTCCCACAAAGTTGTTTGATCGTGGCCGGCACCAATGCGAGAGGTAGCGTTACTTTTGTTGAAGGAATTCAGACCTCTGTAATCAATACACGACGTAACCCTCCATCCTTCTTGGCCACGAAGAAGAAGCGTACCGATGCAGGGGAGGTGGTCATGTGAATGAAACCTTGTTGGAGAGCCTCACGGATGTACACCTACCTCCATAGCCTTGGTTTCAGCCACCGACAGATGGTAGATGTGGAGGTGCAGAGCCTGCAAGCAGGTCGATGGCACAGTCCCAGGGGTGATGAGGGAGACAGGTGGCGCGGGTCTTGGAGAGAACCTCCCGTAGGTCTTGGTATACCTCCGGGATCTTGGGCTGAAGGGCAACCACAGGACTCTCGACTGATGTGGAACCACAGGGGAAGGGAAAGCAGGTCCCCGGCATTCGGGTGCCCAGTCCGTGATTGTCGTCCTCAACCATGAGATAGTGGGGTCATGACGTTGGAGCCATGGGAGGTCTAGGATGATCTTATGTATGGGTGCACTGATGATGAGGAAGGGAAGGATTTCTTGGTGTATGGACTCCAGGGTGAGCGGTGCTGTGATGTGTATGATAGTCCCGGATCCCAGTGGTCAACTATCCAGCACTTGGACAGGAAATGGAGAGGAGAGCGGGTATGAGGTGACGTTCAGGGAGGAGGCAAGGGCCTGGTCAATAGAATCCCCGTGGCACCGGAGTCCACTAGAGTTGTAGAAACAACACGAGGGACAGCCAGATATTGATTTCACTACTAGAAAGGGTTTGGCAGAAAGTGATCATCTCGGGGCTGTCCCTCTGCTCTCGTGGACCCCAGGGGAAACGTAACGGACACCGTTGAAGCTGGTGCCCCTTCTGACCGCAATAGGGTCAGAGCCCAGCTGTCACAGACTGCGTAGCTCAGACACGGGGAGACGTGTTGCCCCTACCTTCATGGGTTCAGGCTCTGACCCAGAACCGTCAACAGAGGGAGAGAGGCGATGGGGGTTCCGACACTCCCAAAGAAGGTTATCCATCTGGATCTCATCTGGATCTCTTCACGCAGTCCTCTTCTGAATAGGGGTCGGAGAGCCGGCTCATTCCATCCACTGGATGCTGCCACTGTCGGGAGGTGAGGGCATACTTCGCAGCAGTCTGGCCTTCCTGCCGTAGTTAGGTAGGCGCTCACCTCCCTCTCTGCCCTCCGGTGGATGATTGAAGACCACCCTGAACGGAGCCATAAACTTCTCATAGGAATCCAGCTCCTCCTCTCCTCTTTCCCAGACGGCCATAGCCCACTCCAACGCCCATCCGGTCAGCAGGGCAAAACCGTGGCAACCTTTGGACCTCTCGGTGGTGGAGGCTCCCATCTGATGGGCGAAATAGAGGGAGCACTGGAGTAGGAAGCCACAGCATTTAGATGGAGTCCTGTCATATTCGCTGACCAGGGGGACTAATGGATGGGGTGCTGGCTCGCTGAGTCGACTCGTGTTAGAAGATCCTCCGCTAGTTGGAGGTGACGGCCCTCGGGTAATGTCGAGGCGTTGAAGAACAAGGAGAACCTCATCCATTGCCATCTCCAGTTACGCCAGCTGATCGTGGTGTTTGCCGACCATCTGGGAGATGTCTTGATTACCTGCTGCTTCCATTTTGTTTAGGCAGTATTCTGAAATGGAGACGCAGGGGGAGTTGGTGAGTTGAATAATAACAAACATGGAGAGATACAAACCAAGAAGGGTCTGGACAAGAAAACAGAACCAATACTGGCCTGATGAGTGAGGTTACAGAGTGCTAGATAAGGTGGTGATGAAGTCCAGTTGTGCATAATGATGGGGCGCAGGTGTACGAATGATGGTTGCCAGGTGTGCGTAATGATGGTTGCCAGGACCGGTGGTTAGTAGACCGGCGACGTTGAACGGGGGAGAGGGAGTAAGCGTGACACATTGTGTGTGTTGCTTTCAGAATAGTATGTGTGTGGGCACATTGACTGTGTGCCGTTTCTGTGGGAAGAGAGGTTTTTGTCTTTGCACACTAAACGTGTATTTTTGGTGTATGTTTCCAGTGTCTCAGGGTGTGGTGCGTCGGCGGTGTGGCTCTGGTGGGTGGAGGAGGAAGACTAGGAAGTCTGGAGGGACATTCTCAGTGTGAAGAGGAACAGGAAGTCACATCTCAGGAGGCACCTGGCATAAATACTACACAATCTGTTTTTTGTACTTGTAGGTGTTAATGAGCACTGTGCCCCTGAGCTCTTTAGGTAAATCAGCCTTCTGTGCCATCATTTGGAGTGCTGTACTGCGTCAACTTATGCAGCCCCTTGATGCTAACCTTCAATTTCTGCAGATCTGAAGGGTCTGGATACCATATGTATAAGCAGTGTAGTAAGGAGTTTTCGCCTTACAGATCTGCAAACCATGAATGATTAAGGCCAAGGGGAATGGCTAGGAAGCGATTTGGGAACGGCTGATCCTTTACGTGTTCGTTTCAACGCTATTGAGAAAGCTTGTGTTTTTCAAGTTGTTTATATCTTCGTTGGTGAGAACATGTGTATAAAGTCCTACTTAACATAATCTCTTCTGACATCAGTTCCCATGGTAACATGCTCTGCATGTGTTCCACAGCTGTGGTTCAACCAGTTAATGGTGAGCTTTATGATGATGTACACGGTTGGCTACACCTGTCCCTCTCTCACCCCCACACTCCTCAAACTGTAAGCACTGGTCTCTGTCCACATCACTCATCTGACTATGCTTTGACATTCCAGTAAGCACTTCTTTCAATATTTTCCACAGAAACCCAGAAGGAGGCTTTGGATGAGCATTTTAAAAGCAACCCTAGAAGAGTAACGCATGGAATGGGTTGTGAGTGTGACCATACATGAGTCAGTCACAATACATAATTTGAGCCAGTTGGCTACAGCAGGAAAATAATCCTGCAGCAACAGGACATGTGAATTGTTATATGGATCATAATTAATGGACATTTTTTGTTGTTAGGGCAAATCAAGCTGAAATTGTAAAGTGGCCTTTTTAAACCTAGAATACACTACAAGTTTGCATTTCCTTATTTATTATTGCAACAACGGATGATCAAATTAAGATACGGCATCTGTATACAGCATCACAAGCAAACATAGAAGCTTTAGCTGTGATTTTGTCACGTCTACTCCGCCACCCCTCTCCGGTGCTCGGACGTTGCCGGTCGACTAACCACCGTCCTGGCAACCCATCGTTATGCTCACCTGGCAACCTTCATTATGCACACTTGCGCCTCATCATTACGCTTCGAACACACCGACTGCGACATTGCGTTTCGATACACCAGAAGTACTTCATTTCCAATGGAACGCTGCATTTGCCTTGCAGCATTGCGTTGCAGAGGCAGTTGCAGTGCGTTCTGTGTGGTGCATACGTTCGATAAATCGAACGTATGCATCAAATTGTAGAGTGGACTTGACAGAAAGTAGCAAAATATGAATGTAGATTTTTTTTTGCACACATATTCAGTAAAAATTTGTGATTACATAAAAACAGTTTGATTGCATAATTTCTTTACATTTTTTATAAATGTATTTGCAAGTATATTATTTATTCGATGACATCCTCAAATTAATTGTGAGAGCCTATAATATAATTTCCCTCCAACATGCAGTTTTGGAGCGAAATGCAATAATAAATAGTAAAGAAGGCAGAGTAGGCTCTTTCAACAATGAGACCAACGTTGAGGAAGGTGGTCTTGATCGCGCTGTTGGGCCGGGACCAGCCCCGCCGAAAGCGCAGGTCTGTGTGGGTCCAGAGATGGTTAAAGTCCCGAAAGCAGGCAGGGGAGTTCCACCGTCTAATCAAGAGCTCGACTGTTTGGAGAGGAATTCCGAAGTTACTTTCGTCTGGACCGAAGCCAGTTCGATCACCTGCCCAGATGGTTGGAGCCAGGATCACCCGGATGGATACCAACTACCGGGAGTCCATCAGCCCAGTTGAACGCCTGGCGATTTGTCTCCGGTAAGCTACATTCTAGTACATTTTTAAAGCCTTTGATACCAAATTGATTGATATTTGATACATTGTTTTTATGTGCAACCTAGCTAGCTAAAGGGCTCTAGTTAATAGTCCCTATTTGACATCAGATGTACTTTTACAGAATGTTCATTGGGACTATAACTTTTCCCAAAGTTGGTTTATAATCCTTTTTTAATTATGCAATGTTACCAAATGAAAAGAAAGGTGCCTTCTGCTCTGATGAAGGTAGGCTAGTCTTCTCCAGGACCCATTGTTGTTCAAGACAGTTACAGTCATTCATTACATTCTTATTGGACTCACATACACTCTTAGAGGAAAAGGTTCCAAAAGTGTCCCTTCTGCTTTCCCCATAGGATAACCATTTTTGGTTCCAGGTATAATAATGGAACCCAATCGGTTCTACTTGGAACCAAAAGGGGTACTACCTGGAACCTAAAAGGGATCTCCTATGGGGACAGCCAGAGAACCCTTTTAAGTAGATAGTACCATTCTTTCTAAGAGTAGAGTTGGCCTGGACTACAGTTTATTGATATAGTCATAGACTGAATTGTACAGTTTCAAGGCATTGTTAATGATGGTTGATGAGTATTACATCTAATTAGTATAGCATAATAAACAGTAATGAGGTAGCTATATGAGTAGATATAATATGTGGGTGGAATTCAAGTTATACACAATATTTATCATAATTTTAGATTCTTTGCGACAGGGACTCCTACAGGACCATAGGATTCAGCTTCCGAGTTGGACGGTCCACGGTGGCAGGCATTGTCCCCGCTCTGGCACAAGCCATTTGGGACTGTCTGATTGGTGAATACATGCCTGTCCCCAAGGAGGAAGACTGGAGGGCCATCGCTGCCGAGTTCCTGGAGAGGTGGAATTTCCCCAACTGTCTTGGCTCCATTGACGGAAACATGTAGTAATCCAGGCTCCACCGTGCTCAGGTTCGCAATTCTACAACGGTACATATTCAGTTGTACTCTTGGCTGTAGTAGATGCCACCTACTGTTTCCGTGTTGTCGATGTTGGTGCTACAACAAGGGAAGTGATGGCGGGACCCTCCGGGACTCTGCTTTGACCAGGCACTGGTGAAGTCCCATGGCAGTATGCCGTGGAGTGAAATGGCTCTTTTAAGCGCCCCATAACACAAAAGGTTATTTTAAGAACCATCCTCCGTTGTCCATAAAATTGCATTTTTCCCCCAGATTACTTTATGTATCATTGTCTCTCTTCATTGGAAGCTATATTTAAGTGACATTTGGGAGTAAAGACCACACCTTATAACCCTTTCCTCTCCATTAACGTCAGTATTATACACACCTGGCATGGTACAATCAGGTGAGCGGAGCACTAATTAAGGTTATACGACATACAGTTAGTATGATAACAAAGGGAAAGGGTAACCTAGGGTCCATACAAATAGTACAGACCACCATGCTCACTGGCCTGACAAAATACAGGTGGGAAAAAAACTAATTAGGAAGAGAATGTTTTTACTTTCATCTTGTCTTAGATCTGCAAGGTATAGGGAAGAAATAAGCAGATTAAGTCTAATTAGATATTAATAAACAACTGACTATGAAAACATATAATTTAATAAGTATTCAAGTACAGGAAAGAACATGACAGGTATGTGTGTTGTAAAAATGTTTTAAAAAATTGAACTATTGAAAGAGGTGTGTATGTGCGTGTAAAAAATAAATAAAATGAATGTATAGCCTGTAATCTGTAAGAGAACAAGAGCATGTATTTTTGGCACAACTGCAGACCGATAAAGGGACTACTCATAAAGCCTAGACGTAGTAGGGAACTTCAGACATGGCCATAAAGAGAGAGAGGGCAGGGCACTGGAGATCTGAGGTTATGAAGAGGTGTGTGTGTGTCTCTGTCTCTGAAAAAAAGGAAATAATATGTAGCCATAAACACAGCTAAACATCCAAATGGCCCCTGGATGTCATGACCAGTCGATGGAACATAACTTCACAAAAAGTTAACACCCTGGTTTCAAGTGGTTTTAAAGGAAATAAATATATGACCTTTAGTCTCGTAAGAGACCAAGAGCATCTGTGAAAACTCCGTATGAGTTTCAATTCAGAAATCTATGTAACACTAATAATGAATGCTATCCTAAGAATTTATAAACAAATGAATTGACTGAATTTAAACAGAACTGACGTGTGTGAAAAGAAAGGTACAATGAGGGAGGTCAAAACAGCAACCAGACAACTCCTCTTCATGTCCTTCCTGTGAGCTGGTCGGCTAAATTGACTCAATT
>NC_036857.1:37125401-37166892 GCF_002910315.2 Salvelinus sp. IW2-2015
TCTGAAAGGGAAGAGAAAAACAACACATACAAGCTTAACATAATATGACACCATAAAAGGTGAGATTTATGTTAACTAAATACTGCTTGTATAGTGTAGTTAGTGGCATAAATATAGGAACAGTGTGGTAAAGTTGGTAATACTTGCTGTTTACTCATGGAATTTGTATTTCAGATCAAAAGATGAATATGACAGGCAAATATTTAGACAGCAACCTGTTTTGGGATATTTTCTAACCCAGAAACAACAGCTATACATTTGCCTCCTATTAATACTTTGATCTGAAATACCAATTAACCTACATGGGTATACTCTAAAAATGACCTACTTTACTTCACTGTCGCACACTTATGACACTACCTGTGATGTGGAGGGGGAAAAAACGTACCATTGAACTCGGCTTCGAAAAGCAGCTGATACATTTTAACCCTCTCGACGGCTTGGAGGAGCCTCTGCTGAAATGAGTTGAGTGGATCTGGGGGCTGGTACCTCCGATGACGCCTGGTGTGACGTTGTTCCTCTTCGTTTCTCTCCCTGTTTGTCTCCACGGCCACATCCTGTTCAACGAGGTCCTCAGTGGTCACTTCCGTGAGGTTCATAATAATCTCAGCTGGTCCTAGATCCAGAGGTGCTTCCTCCATTTCATCATCTTCCATGGCTGCACCGGTGGTGGTCAAACTCGTGGATGATGTAGACGTTGTAGAGGGTCTTGATGCACCGGTGGAGGTGATGGTCGCACTTGTAGGTGACGTTGAGGGTCTTGATGCACCGGTGGCGACAACACTTGTGGATGGCGTAAGGGGTCTGGCTTTAAAATTGCCACCCGTTGCCCTAGGCACAATAAATGGATCCAGAAAAGAAAGAATGTGGCAGAAGCGCCAAGGCTGCTGGCCTGATGCTGCTGACCCAGACCTCTTCTTCTCTTTCTCTGCCCTTCTCTCTCTCTGATACCTGTCCCTGAGTCCTCTCCACTTCCTCCTACAGTCTTCTTCTACATAGACATGAACATGATAAGCCAAACCATTACCTAGCATAACTATAGTTATTAGATAGCTAKCATGGACATGTCACCTACTGTACACATAGACACACACGGTTATTTGACCAAATTATCAGGGGTACAGTAGTATCTACCATTTCCATGACTATTTATCTAGCATTCACACTCTTTCAAACATGAAAATTTGGTAAAGTTATCAAGGGTAGTAACTAGCATAATTTATTTGACTATTTTTCACACACACCTCATTGGCTAGGTTTGCAAGCTAGGTTAGCTAGCTAGCTAACGCTAACTAGCCACATCTAGCACAAGCTCACTACTAAACTGACCTGGCAATCCTACTATCGTGGACACTTGTCTCCAAGCAGCATTTTTTGTGTTTATGTCCCTGTAGCTGTCAGCAGTTGTGTCAAAAAGACACGGTTTTGAAGATACTGCGAAAATTATTCTCTCCTCCATGTGTCCAACCGCATGCGACCATTTGCAAAAGGTACCTGCATCAGTATAGTTGCCTAGCTGCGCAAAATGTTATGCAGCAGTGATGAAATGACGCAGTCGGTGTGTTCGAAGCGTTAGGTGTTATTGGTTTTTCTCTCACGTTCAGTACGCTTCCCATGTTTGTTCTTTTGTATCTGTTCAGTATTAAAACTCACCTTCTTCCTGACTGCCGGCGTATACATTACAGATCTATTATTACTGATAGCTTTACTTGGCTTCAAATATCATGTGAAGTGCATTTAATATTGCTATTATTATTGTGTTATGTGTCTTGGAAGCAATACTTTTGTAATGGTATTCCTTGGTAATAGTACTTCTTTGACATATCTTGGTAGAAATACTTATTTGATAGAATGATGATTTACACAGTTTGATGTGGCTGTCAAAGGTCAGGGAGGAATCAAACTTTACACCCAGATCGGAAACTGAGTGGGAGAGGGATGTTCTGTCCTTCAATTGTGAGGTGTGTTATTGATGAGTGCTAGATCTGGAAGGGGGTGTCAAAAAGTAGGGCCTTGGTTTTGCTACTGTTCAGTTGAAGGAAGTTTTGCTTCATCCATGCCCTTATCTCTTCAAGGCAGGTGTTCAGATGGGCACCTGCATCAGAGGGACTTGTGGCAGTTTTTACATACTGTTGGGTGTCATCAGCATAGCAGTGGAATGAGATTCCATACTGACTGATGGCACGACCGAGGGGGAGCATGTATAGGACGACCAGGATGGGCCGGAAGGAAACCTGACGGGAACTTCTCAAATAGGTTGTTCTGATTGAGATGGTCCTGGAGCTGTACAGCAACCACTTTTTCCAACACCTTGGAGAGGAAGGGGATGTTGGATATTGGCCTGTAGCTGTCCAGCACTTCCGGGTCCAGGGTGGGCTTCTTTAGAAGGGGGCTGATGACAGTGGACCTGCAAGGAAGTGGCAAATAAAGGAATACTTTAAGTATTCCTAGGTATTCTTTAAGGAATACCTAGGATAGGATAAAGTAATCCTTCTAACCCCCCCCCCCTTAAAAGAGTTAGATGCACTATTGTAAAGTGGTTGTTCCACTGGATATCATAAGGTGAATGCACCAATTTGTAAGTCGCTCTGGATAAGAGCGTCTGCTAAATGACTTAAATGTAAATGTAAAATAAGGGACTGTTTCAAAGGGGGTCATAAACAACAGAGCCATGTCAAATAACAGAAATACTCATAAACTTTGATGAAAGATACATGTTTTACATAGAATTAAAGATACACTTGTTCTTAATGCAACCGCTGTGTCAGATTTCAAAAAGCTTTACGGCAAGACACAATATTCAATAATCTGAAAACAGCGTTCAGCCACAAGCAAGCCATACAGTTACCCGCCAAATTGTGAAGTCAACAAAACTCTTAAAGCATTATAAATCTTCACTTACCTTTGCTGATCTTTCTTCGGAATGCACTCCCAGGACTCCCACTTCCACAAGAAATGTTCGTTTTTTTCGGTAATGTCCATCATTTATGCAGACCTGACTAATTCCCCTCTCATTCGGCCCCCCTTCACAGTAGAGGCATCAGACAAGGTTCTACAGACTGACATCTAGTGGAAGCCGTAGGAAGTGCAAACTCATCCATATCTCGCTGTGATTTCAATGGAATCTTGGTTGAAAATCGACCAGCCTCAGAATTTCCACTTCCTGTTTGGATTTTTTTCTCAGGTTTTTGCCTGCCATATGAGTTCTGTTATACTCACGGACATAATTTAAACAGTTTTAGAATCCAATACTATCCAATACTAATAATAATATGCATATATTAGCAACTATGACTGAGGAGCAGGCCGTTTACTCTGGGCACCTCTGTGCACCTTTTATCCAAGCTACTCAAAACTGCCCCTGCAGCCATAAGAAGTTAATACATGAGTTTTAATGTCTTCACTATTATTCTACAATGTAGAGAATAGTAAAAATAAAGTAAAACCCTGTAATGAGTAGGTGTCCAAACTTTTGACTGGTACAGTAAGTATTCAGACTCTTTACTCAGTACTTTTGAGGCACTTTTTTGGCAGCGATTACAGCCTTGAGTCTTGTGTATGACGCTACAAGCTTGGCACACCTGTATTTGGAGAGTTTCTCCCATTCTTCTCTGCAGATCCTCTCAATATCTGTCAAGCTAGGACAGATGCTTTGGTTAGCTAAAGTAGCAAGTCTGTTTGTTTGGTTATCAAGGCAACTACTGTAGCTATCTAGTAAACTTGCTAGCTATCTCAGTGAATGGGGAGCGTTGCTGCACAGCTATTTTCAGGTCTCTCTAGAGATGTTCGATCGGGTTCAAGTCCAGGCTCTGGCTGGGTCACTCAGGGACCTTTAGGTGCCTTTTGGCAAACTCAAAGCAGGCTGTCATGTGCCTTTTACTGAGGATAAGCTTCCGTCTGGCCACTCTACCATAAAGGCCTGATTGGTGGAGTGCTGCAGAGATGGTTGTCCTTCTGGAAGGTTCTCCCATTTCCACAGAGGAACTCTAGAGCTATTTCAGWGTGACCATCGGGTTCTTGGTCCCCTCCCTCACTAAGGCCCTTCTCCCCCGATTGTTTGGCCAGGCAGTCAGCTCCAGGAAGAGTCTTGGTGGTTCCAATCTTCTGCCAGTTAAGAATGATGGAGGCTACTGTGTTCTTGGGAACATTCAATGCTGCAGACATTTTTCCCTACCCTTCCCCAGATCTGTGCCTTGACACAATCCTGTCTCGGAGCTCTACGAGTAATTCCTTCGACCTCATGGCTTGGTTTTTGCTCTGAGATGTACGGCCTACTGTGGGACCTTATATAGACAGGTGTGTGCCTTTCCAAATCATGACCAATCAATTAAATGTGCCACAGGTGGACTCCTATCAAGTTGTAGAAACAGCTCAAGGATGATCAATGGAAACAGGATGCACCTGAGCTCAATTTCTCAGGTAGAAGGTCTCATAGCAAAGGGTCTGAATGCTTATGTAAATAAGGTTTTGTTTTTAATACATTTTCAAACATTTCTAAAAACCTGTTTTTGCTTTGTCATGATGGGATACTGTGTAAAAAAAATGATAAGGGTAATGTATTTAATCCATTTTAGAATAAGGCTGTAATGTAACAAAATGTGGAAAAAGTCAAGGGGTCTGAATACTTTCCGAATGGACTGTAGTTATAGTTGATAAAGAGTGTAAAGTTAGGATAGCCTGAACATGAAAGTTGATTTGGTGTCTAGCTCGAACGGTTCAAGAGTTATTGTTGGTGAGTTATATTATTCATATGTTTATATTTATAGTTAATAGAATTTGAAGTTAGTATAGCCTGAACGTTTTAAAGTTAGTCTTGAAGCTTAATTAACCAAGGAGCAGGACCATTTTGAATAGCTACCACTGTATTCCTATGGTTCTCATTCAAACCCATGTTAATTTATGCAAATGTAAAGTTATAGTTCCAAAAGTATACATAGTGTCAAATATCCTTCAACAAGCCATATAAGTTGGACCAGTCTATTTTTACCATTAAAGTCTATGGGCCTTTTTTCCCCCATTGAAATGCATTGGGAGCTCATTTAAATATTGTTATAGTTCAAAAAGTATAAATGCTATCAAAAATATTTTTTTCAAGCAATCAGTTGGGCCAGTATTGACATTTGGAAGTTGGTTTCATGTTAATCCTTTAGACCCCAATAKAATTTAAGTATGCTTCTGTAGATTACTGAGAATATTCAAGATAAAGCTCATTTTCTCACACATTTCATAAATGACAACTTAGTTTTAAAGAGCACAACCTCTTCTTTAATATGACACCACATTCATGTCAATAGGAATAACATTCATTTTGTCTTCCATTGTGTAAAGACACTATCAAAATGATTAACACAACAAAAACCCTGAAGTATTTAAATTGTACATTTGACTAAATTACTCACTCAAATGTACCAAGTATAATATATTATACTTCCATACATAATTTTTAAATAATCAAAAATGTGACCTGAGGACAATATTCAGAAAGTATACTGAACAAAAATATCAATGCAACATGTAAAGTGTTGGTCCCATGTTTCATGAGCTGAAATAAAAGATCTCAGAAATGTTCTATATGCACAAAAAGCTTATTTCTCTCAAATTGTGTGCACAAATTTGTTTACATCCGTGTTAGTGACCATTTATCCTTTGCCAAGATAATCCATCCACCTGACTGGTGTGGCTTATCAAGAAGCTGATTAAACATAATGATCAATATACAAGTGCACCTTGTGCTGGGGACAAAAGGCCACTCTAAAATGTGTATTTTTGTCACAACACAATGCCACAGATGTCTCAAGTTGAGGGAGTGTGCAATTGGCATGCTGACTGTAGGAATGTCCTACAGAGCTATTACCAGAGAATTCATTTCTCTACCATAAGCTGCCACTAACGTCGTTTTAGAGAATTTGGCACTATGTCCAACCAGCTTCACAACCGCAGACCATGTGTATGGCGTTGTGAGGGCGAGCGGGGTGCTGATGTCAACGTTGTGAACTGAGTGCCCCATGGTTATGGTATGGGCAGGCATAAGCTACAGACAACGAACACAATTTAATTTTATCGATGGCAATTTGAATGCACAAAAATAACGTGACGAGATCCTGAGAACCAAGATTTTCAAGGCATGTGACCAACAGAAGTCTATAGATTAAGGCCTAATTAAATTATTTCAAATGGCTGATTTCCTCATATGAACTGTAACTCAGTAAGATCTTAAATTGTTGCGGGTTTTTTTAAAGTCAAATATCAGCATGCACTGTTTCTGTTTTTTTGGGGGGGGTTTTATTGCAGAAAAAACAGTATACATACAAGAAGTATACAAACAGACAATGATAACATATGCTATTATACAAAGACCTTAAAAKAAACACACATTGATTGTTTTAACAGCTTTTTTATTAGAAGAATGTAGAATGGTCAATGTACTGCTCGAATTCCTTATAGAAACCACGGAAGAGTGGTTTTTATTAGTGAATTTACATCTACGAATGGCATTTTTCCATTAGGACAATTAGATTTATGTTTTTTCTTTATTCTTATTATGGTTAAGGAACTCGAGCAGCACATTCTCCAATAAAAAAAGTCATCAAGAATATTAACAATTATATAACTATGAATGTCTTTCCATAATTTTTTCCAGCAGATAATATTGATAAATGTATTCCAGTAAATTGTGACATAAGGAATGGATACAATATCCCTTCGAAATAAAGCACGTATAGATTTGTTGTTCTGAGGGAGCAAGGAGAAACACATTTTCCTATTGGAGAGTCAACTGGATTAAGCGAGGGTAGGTCAAGAAGGTGAGGTCTGGTTACACATCTAACTTAATTGAGGAAAATAAGAACAATCCGAAATTTATTTTTGATACTGTCGCAAAGCTAACTAGAAAGCAGCATTCCCCAAGTGAGGATGGCTTTCACTTCAGCAGTAATAAACTCATGAACTTCTTTGAGGAAAAGATCATGATCATTAGAAAGCAAATKACGGACTCCTCTTTAAATCTGCGTATTCCTCCAAAGCTCAGCTGTCCTGAGTCTGTACAACTCTKCCAGGACCTAGGATCAAGGGAGACACTYAAGTGTTTTAGTACTATATCTCTTGACACAATGATGAAAATAATCATGGCCTCTAAACCTTCAAGCTGCATACTGGACCCTATTCCAACTAAACTACTGAAAGAGCTGCTTCCTATGTTGAGCATAATAAACGGCTCTCTATCCACCGGATGTGTACCAAACTCACTAAAAGTGGCAGTAATAAAGCCTCTCTTGAAAAAGCTAAACGTTGACCCAGAAAATATAAAAAACTATCGGCCTATATCGAATCTTCCATTCCTCTCAAAAAAAATGAAAAAGCTGTTGCGCAGMAATTCACTGCCTTCCTGAAGACAAACAATGTATACGAAATGCTTCAGTCTGGTTTTAGACCCCATCATAGCACTGAGACTGCACTTGTGAAGGTGGTAAATTACCTTTTAATGGCGTCAGACCGAGGCTCTGCATCTGTCCTATTGCTTCCTAGACCTTAGTGCTGCCTTTGATACCTTTGATAGGTCATCTACAAGACCTGCTAGGTAAAGTCCCCCTTATCTCAGCTCGCTGGTCACATAGCAGCACCTACCTGTAGCACGCGCTCCAGCAGGTATATCTCTCTGGTCACCCCAAAACCAATTCTTCCTTTGGCCGCCTCTCCTTCCAGTTCTCTGCTGCCAATGACTGGAACGAACTACAAAATCTCTGAAACTGGAACACTTATCTCCCTCACTAGCTTTAAGCACCAGCTGTCAGAGCAGCTCATAGATTACTGCACCTGTACATAGCCCATCTATAATTTAGCCCAAACAACTACCTCTTTACCTACTGTATTTATTTATTTATTTTGCTCCTTTGCACCATTATTTCTATCTCTACTTTACACTTTCTTCCACTGCAAACCAACCATTCCAGTGTTTTTTTTACTTGCTATATTGTATTTACTTCGCCACCTTGGCTTTTTTATATTTTTATTTATTTATTATATATTTTGTTTGCCTTCACCTCCCTTATCTCACCTCACTTGCTCACATTGTATATAGACTTATTTTTCATTGTATTATTGACTGTATGTTTGTTTACTCCATGTGTAACTATGTGTTGTTGTATGTGTCGAACTGCTTTGCTTTATCTTGGCCAGGTCGCAATTGTAAATGAGAACGTGTTCTCATTTGCCTACCTGGTTAAATAAAGGTGAAAATACCACATTCTTTTGGAGAGATTGGAAACCCAAATTGGTCTACACGGACAAGTTCTGGCCTAGTTTAGATCGTATCTGTCGGAAAGATATCCGTTTGTCTCTGTGAATGGTTTGTCTTCTGTCAAATCAACTGTACATTTCAGTGTTCCTCAAGGTTCCGTTTTAGGCCACTATTGTTTTCACTATATATTTTACCTCTTGGGGATGTCATTCGAAAACATAATGTTAACTTTCACTGCTATGCGGATGACACACAGCTGTACATTTCAATGAAACATGGTGAAGCCCCAAAATTGCCCTCTGCTAGAAGCCTGTGTTTCAGACATAAGGAGTGGATGGCTGAAAACGTTCTACTTTTAAACTCGGACAAAACAGAGATGCTTGTTCTAGGTCCCAAGAAACAAGAGATCTTCTGTTGAATCTGACAATTAATCTTGATGGTTGTAAAGTCGTCTCAAATAAAACTGTGAAGGACCTCGGCGTTACTCTGGACCCTGATCTCTCTTTGACGACATATCAGACTGTTTCAAGGACAGCTTTTTTCCATCTACGTAACATTGCAAAAATCTGAAACTTTCTGTCCAAACATTATGCAGAAAAATGTATCCATGCTTTTGTTACTTCTAGGTTAGACTACTGCAATGCTCTACTTTCCGGCTACCCGGATAAAGCACTAAATAAACTTCAGTTAGTGCTAAATACAGCTGCTAGAATCCTGACTAGAACCAAAAAATGTGATCATATTACTCCAATGCTAGCCCCTACACTGGCTTCCTGTTAAGGCAAGGGCTGATTTCAAGGTTTTACTGCTAACCTACAAAGCATTACATGGGCTTGCTCCTACCTATCTTTCCGATTTGGTCCTGCCGTACATACCTACACGTACGCTACGGTCACGCAGGCCTCCTAATTGTCCTAGAATTTCTAAGCAAACAGCTGGAGGAAGGGCTTTCTCCTATAATCTCAATTTTTATGGAATGGTCTGCCTACCCATGTGAGAGACGCAGACTCGGTCTCAGACTCGGAAAAGCTCTGGAGCAACGAACTGCCCTTGCTGTCTCTGCCTGGCCGGTTCCCCTCTCTCCACTGGGATTCTCTGCCTCTAACCCTATTACAGGGGCTGAGTCACTGCTTACTGGTGCCTTTTCATGCCGTCCCTAGGAGGGTGCGTCACTTGAGTGGGTTGAGTCACTGACGTGATCTTCCTGTCTGGGTTGGCGCGCCCTTGGGTTGTGCCGTGGCGGAGATCTTTGTGGGCTATACTCGGCCTTGTCTCAGGATGGTAAGTTGGTGGTTGAAGATATCCCTCTAGTGGTGTGGGGCTGTGCTTTGGCAAAGTGGATGGGTTTATCCTGCCTGTTTGGCCTCGTCCGGTGGTATCATCGATGGGGCCAGAGTGTCTCCTGACCCCTCCTGTCTCAGCCTCCAGTTTATGCTGCAGTAGTTTATGTGTCGGGGGCTAGTGTCAGTTGTTATATCTGGAGTACTTCTCCTGTCTTATCCGGTGTCCTGTGTGAATTTAAGTATGCTCTCTCTAATTCTCTCCTTCTCTCTTCTCGGAGGACCTGAGCTCTAGGAACATGCCTCAGGACTACCTGGCATGATGACTCCTTGCTGTCCCCAGTCCACCTGGCCGTGCTGCTGCTCCAGTTTCAACTGTTTCTGCTGCGGCTATGGAACCCTGACCTGTTCACCGGATGTGCTACCTGTCCCAGACCTGCTGTTTTCAACTGTCTAGAGACGCAGGAGCGGTAGAGATACTCTTAATGATCGGCTTTGAAAAGCCAACTGACATTTACTCCTGAGGTGCTGACTTGCTGCACCCTCGACAACTACTGTGATTATTATTATTTCACCATGCTGGTCATTTTGAACATTTGAACATCTTGGCCATGTTCTGTTATAATCTCCACCCGTCACAGTCAGAAGAGGACTGGCCACCCCTCGTAGCCTGGTTCCTCTCTAGGTTTCTTCCTAGGTTTTGGCCTTCTAGGGAGTTTTTTCTAGCCACGTGTTTCTACACCTGCATTGCTTGCTGTTTGGGGTTTTAGGCTGGGTTTCTGTACAGCACTTTGAGATATCAGCTGATGTAAGACGGGCTATATAAATAAATGTGATTTGATCTCAACAACATGAGAGTTCCAGATGGAATAGCATCAATGACTATGGCGAACTCTAGGTGTAACAGGGATATTGTAACGAGAGAAATTCCTCAGACTTGAGTAACAATCCTTCTGCATTATAAAGTTGACTCACCAGCAGGATATGATTATTGAACCAGTTCTTAAAAAATAAAGACTTGTTTCGAAACAAAATATCCTTATTGTTCCAAATAAAATACCTATGCGGGGGAAAATTATGTTTATATATTAACGACCACGCTAAGAATACTTGTCTATGAAAGCAGATCATTTTGTAGGAATTTTATCCTATGTTATAGTTACAAAGTAACATAAAATTGAAGCCACCAAAACGGGAGAAGATATAATGAGAAATGTTTAGCCCAATTTATCTTAAAAGTATTATTCAAAGTAGGGAAATCTAAAAAATTGAGACCACCGTATTCATGTGTGTTCATACGACAGATTTCCTAATATAATGTGTATGATTTTTCCAGATGAAGTTGAAAACCATCTGGTCAACCGCTTTACCTATTTTGTTGTCAAGATGGAGGGACTGGGCTGCATAAGTAAGTCTGGAGATACCTTCAGCTTTAGAAAGAAATACTCGACATTTCAAGGATAAATCCCTCTGCAACCAATGGTTCAACTTCTTTTTGGTTTTTTCAATAATAGTACTGAAATGTAATGAGCATCTTTCCTGTTGCTCCTTAGATATGGTAATCCCAAGGTATGTTACTTTTTCCATGACTGGAATATTGCGTATAGAGGCTATCACACAGTCTTTAACAGCAAACAATTCGCACTTAAGGTTTAGGCAAAGACCAGATGCTTTGGAAAAAATATTTATCACATCGACTGCTCTAGGAATCTGGTCAGCATCTTTCAAAAAAAGAGGGTGGTGTCATCTGCAAGCTGACTTATGATAATATCTCTGTCAGCAATAGAGATCCCTTTTATATCGCGGGATTTAACAAAACTTGTAAGAAGTTGGGTTGCAAGCAGGAAGAGGTAAGGCAAAATTGGGAAACCTTGCATAATTCCCCTTTTCAAATCAAATYTAGSAGAAGTGACATGCTTTAATTTAATAGAACTGTTCCCATTCATATAAACAGTTTTAATAGTACTACAAAATAATTCCCCAAAACCAAATTTCTCAAGGCAGAGAAATATAAACTCATGTTCCACTGTATCGAAGGCTTTATAAAAGTCTATGAAGAAAATAAAACTATCTTGGAAGATTAGATCAGAATAGTCAATAAGGTCTAACACGAGTCGGATATTATTAGATAAATGTCTATTCCTCATGAAACGAGATTGGGTCTCTTCTATAATTGAGTCCAATACTGCTTTCATTCTATTTGCAAATATAGAGGCTAATATTTTGTAGTCGTTATTGAGCAGACAGATTGGATGCCAATTATTGAGGAGAAGCAAGTCTTTCTTGGGCTTAGGGATTAATGTAATCAGACCTTGAGTCAAACTGGGAGGGAGAGCATTATTTACAATGCTTTCAGAAAAGACCTCCATCAGAAATGGGGCTAACTGTTGAGAAAAAGTKTTGTAAAACTCAGCAGATATACCATCAGTCCCAGGATACTTCTAATTTTTAAGCTGTTCAATAGAATAAATTATATTTTCAACTATAATAGGGTCATCACACTGTTCCCYCTCAGCCACCCCAATTGATTTCACATCCCCCAGAGAGTAAAAAAAAGAGTTGAGGAAACATCACAATACTTAGAACTATATAAATTCCTGTAGAAGTTGCAACTAAAGTTAGAGATAAATTTGGGGTCATCTGTGATGAAACCATTAATATTTAATTGTTGAATTGTATTATTTTTTAGAGTGGTATTTTTCTAACCTGAAAAAATAAGATGAATTTTCTTCACCCTCTGACAAAGGCTCCCTCYKCTTTCAGTTTATACATATCATCCAACTTGTGTTGTAGCTCAAACAGAACAGATTTGTTCTCCTCTGAGAGACTTTCAACAGGCTTTTGAACAAGAGGTGATCTTTGTAATTACTTTCTTCAGCTCTCCTCGTCTTGGCAAGAATACTCCCATTTTTTCATCAATATTTTCCAACCTCATATTTAAAAGGCTCCCAGTTATTACTGTATGAATTGTCATCTATAGCTTTGTTCCAGAAGTGTGGAATTAAATTGTTTATATCCATCTTGACCAACTCATGTTTTAATATAGAGTTATTAAGCTTCCAGTAGGATGCTCTGCCAAGGCCATTATCAGAGATAAAAAGTTTAATGTCAATATAAATAGCTCTATGATCAGTAAGGGGAGTGGCAAGGATGTTAACAGAAATACCTTGTTTATCAAAACATTTAGACACCAGGCAAAAATCTATGTGTGATTGTCTGGAGCTTTCCTTATTACTCCAAGTGAAAGACTTGCCATAGGAAACTTTACTCTCCAAATATCTATACTAGAGGTCGACCGATAACGATTATTGGAGGACCAAATAAAGCCGATACCGATTAATCGGCCGTTTTTTAAATAATATCGGCCGTTTTTTAATAATAAATAATTACGAAAACCTTTCCGTAAACTGCCTCAAACTTGTATTCATAGAAGTGGACTGTCCCGGAGGCCATCTATCAATTAAATTATTCGGAGAAATATTAAAATCCCCACCTACTATAAGTAATGTGTTATGGAACTTGGTTAGCCAATGGAGAATACGCTTTTCCAAAGATTCAACTGATAATTTTCAAGTTTGGAATTGTACCCATAAATATTGGTAACAATAATAATGATGTTGATAACAAGACAAAGAAAGTGACCAAAAGGGTCACAGTCGGAGTGCAAATGACTTCCATTCAATATTTTCTTTAGAGTGATAACTCCAGCAGAGTGTTCAGAACCATGAGAGCCTTACATCATTTCCCCACTGAGATCTCCAGAAGTTGACGTCGGTAGAAACCGAATGAGACTCTTGAAAAAAACGTAAATCTGTTACAAGCTGTTCGGCAAATAAAAATAAGGCTTTGAGCTTTACATTATTTCTTAACCCCCTAGCATTGAGTGAAACTATAGACAACGACAAAGTGGAATATAGAACAGAAAGTACTACGAGCTAAACAATAATCGCAAATCGAGTAAGAATGAAAAGAAACCAGCGTTGGACACCATATAGATATAAATTATTGAGTGAGAATAGTTTAGCATAAAAGATAACTGCCAGAACAAGAAACAACAAAGAGCTTGCTCACTGCCTATACAGCAGGTAAAAATATCAGAGTTGATGAGAACAAATAAAATAGTAAATATCCATTACACCAGTAGTCCTGTGCAGTTAGAGTTAAATCACCTTAGAGAACCGGGAGTGGGATCTGCTCACATCAGAGGTAGCTATCTAGGTCGCCTATGTTGACCACCAGGCACAGTCTATGACAGTCCTCAAGGAGGAAGGTTGATTTCGCATCCATTGATGAAAGCGCGCCCTCCGATGAAGTAAGCCGCTTTCCCCTCTTTTCGGGCTTTTTCCACAGCTGGCCACAGTTTCTCCTTTGTCTGTCTGCTTTGAAGAGGTCTTCAGCAAACCGCAGGTTTGTAGATTTTTTGGGATGCTTTCCAAGTGGCATCCCTGTAGATCCGTGATGTATACTTKGTCCATTACTGTTCACTCTCTACATAAACAATATCGGTGATGAGATAAGAAAGTGTCAAATTCATTATATACCGATGACACTGTCATGTACTCTATCGCTTCAACGGCTGACCAAGCATTATCACTATTGGAGACAGATTTTAAGTTATTACAAGGGTCTTTTATACAGCTGAAACTTGTTTTAAATGCAAAGAAAACACATTTTATGATTTTTAATAGGTTCAAAAAGTTGGTTGAAAATACACTTACACTTACAAGCTTAGATGGTTCTCGAATTAATCAGGTCTCTGCATATAAATTCTTAACCTTTACTTAATATCCATCCCATCATCAAAAAAGCTGACTAGCATAGCCTAGCCTAACGGGACAGGGATATCATATAATATAATTTTCATGAAATCACAAGTCTAATACAGCAAATGAAAGATAAACATCTTGTGAATCCAGCCATCATTTCCGATTTTTAAAATGTTTTACAGCGAAAACACAATATGTATTTCTATTAGCTAACCACAATAGCCAAAGACTCAACCGCATATTTTCACCATGTTTCTACCGCATAGGTAGCTATCACAAAACCGACCAAATAGAGATATAATTAGTCACTAACCAAGAAACAACTTCATCAGATGACAGTCTTATAACATGTTATACAATAAATGTATGTTTTGTTCGAAAATTGAGGTATAAATCATAGTTTTACATTGCAGCTACCATCAAAAATATCACCAAAGCAGCCAGAATAATTACAGAGAGCAACGTGAAATACCTAAATACTCATCATAAAACATTTATGAAAAATACATGGTGTACAGCAAATGAAAGATAAACATCTTGTAAATCCAGCCAATATTTCYGATTTTTTTAAGTGTTTTACAGCGAAAACACAATATAGCATTATATTAGCTTACCACAATAGCCAAACACACAAACGCATTTATTCAACGCATAGATAGCATTCGCAAAAACCAGCAAAATATATAAAATGAATCACTAACCTTGAACAACTTCATCAGATGACAGTCTTATAACATCAGGTTATACAATACACTTATGTTTTGTTCGAAAATGTGCATATTTAGAGCTGCAAACCGTGGTTATACATTGTGAAAATGTAGCAACATTTCCCCAGAATGTCAGGAGCTATTTTGGACACTCACCTAATCTGACCAAAGAACTCATCATAAACTTTACTAAAAAATACATGTTGTACAGCAAATTAAAGATACACTGGTGCTTAATGCAACCGCCGTGTTAGATTTTTAAAAATAACTTTACCATAACAAACAGCTTGCGTTATTGCGAGACAGCGCCCGCCAAAACGGCGGAGAATAGAAATAACATTTTCCACAGAAATACGAAATAACATCATAAATTGTTCTTACTTTTGCTGAGCTTCCATCAGAATCTTGTACAAGGAGTCCTTGGTCCAGAATAAATCGTTGTTTGGTTTTAGAATGTCCTTTTCTCCTGTCGAATTAGCAACCTTAGCTAGCCATGTGGCGCGAACATGCCCATCTTCTTCTTGACGCAAAGAACGGAAAATTCCAAAAGTCCCAATAAACGTTGAATAATCTGATAAAACTCGGTTGAAAAAACATATTTACGATGTTATTATCACATGTATCAAATAAAATCAGAGCCGGAGATATTAGCCGTGTATACCGAACGCTTATCAGAAGACAATGTCGACGTACTTCGCGCGCCAGAGAAGACAAAGACATTTCCAGACCTGTCACTCAAAAGCTCTTGTTCGGCCTCAGATCAAGCTAGACACCCCATTCCACCTTCCACTGCCTGTTGACATCTAGTGGAAGGCGTATGAAGTGCATGCATATCGATAAATATAAGGCAATTGAATAGGCAGGCCCTGGAACAGAGCATCGTTTTCAGATTTTTCACTTCCTGTATGGAAGTTTGCTGCAAAATGAGTTCTGTTTTACTCACAGATATAATTCAAACAGTTTTAGAAACTTGAGAGTGTTTTCTATCCAATAGTAATAATAATATGCATATTGTATGATCTAGAATAGAGTACGAGGCAGTTTAATTTGGGCACGATTTTTTCCAAAGTGAAAACAGCGCCCCCCTATTGACAAGAAGTTTAAGGATTGTTTTGTTTGTCTTGTGTAGTTTCTTAATCATTGTACCTAAACTATGTGTAAACATGTATACGCAGGGCCCAGCTGTAAAAGAGACCTTGGTCTCAGTCTGTGTTCCTTGTTGAAATAAAGGTATAAAAAAAAAAAAACTGGAGAATGACACCTCTGGGCTTGGAGTCACCCTGCCTTCTCGTGCGGAGGCGATGTACAGTGTTGACAACATCTGCTAGCTTAGCCTTCTCCTCAGGTAGGMTAGCTTGGCAGACTTTGATGGTCTCTTGCCGCACGTTCTCCCCATCTGCCGCGGGAATGCCATACAGTCTCAAGATACCACCGTCTGGAGTAGCATTCGAGTTCCGCGATTCTGCTTTGGCAGAGTCCATCTTTCCCTCCTCCTTTTCGACGCGCTTTTCGATGTGGGCGACCTTCTTAACATCCTTGATTTCCATGCATGCAAAGTCAACTSTTTTTTTTAAGCCCTCGATTTTCATTGCGTTGTCGCCGACCATTTTCTCTATGGCATCGGGCCTGGAAAGAGTGGCGATAACACCATTATTGGCAGCGGCATCTGGGCCCAGTTCAAACATGCCTTTCTTGGAAGTTGGAGGTTTGCTTGGGGTTATAGGCAAAGAAGGAAAATCCTCAWCTGTCAGGCCATTTGTTGCAGTTGTCAATCAAAGCATTTTCCTCCTGTGTAATGACATTGGATGATGGCTGAGCATTGCTAGCTGAGGAGGTAGCCATAAGATTTCTCTTTCTGTCAGCGTGCTGTGACATTTTGGAAAATATAATCTTAAATCATCAATAACCTGGTGTTTTTAGCAAGCAAAGTATTATTTTGGTAGTGAAAAGTGTTATTTTGAACGATCTTTCAAAAGTTGGTACGCAGTGCTCGGTAGGAAGCGTGTGCTCAAGCTGCCATCTTGGAGCCTCTTCCAAGTTTCTGGTTGATGACAACAGTCACGCGAATATGACAACAGGTTGTTAGCAAGTTAATTTTGCGATATTGACAGAGATATTATTGTTATAAAAACAAGTCCGGTCGAGGCCGCTATATAGTAATTTAAAGAAACGCCGCTTTGGGTTCTAAGGGGTTAACAAACATACAGTGCCAATTCTTCAAAATCATTATTTGACWCAATATCTTAGCACAGCACTGGCAAACCGTGGTTGACCAGCTCCCTGACCAAAATGGCTGACCTTTATCTCATCATAAAAAGGTTCATGTCCATTTTAGTGTTCTAATTCCTAATTCTGTGGTTCCTATTTTGTTCTCTATCTTCACTAACGTGACTTCCCTTTGTATACAGGCTTTCAGCATACCTTGACATCCATCGCTGCCTGGAGTACTTGGGATACCTGGGCTACACCATCCTTACTCAGCAGAACACCCAAACCACTGCAGTCACAGGTGTGTGTCTGTGTCTGCACACATGTCAACACATCTTTTTTTTCATCCTGCATGTAGCCTCTCTAGGAAGATGGACTGTATGTATGTAAACTAGAACCAATAATCCTAGTGCCAAAGTAAACCTCACTCACTGTAGTTAGAGGATTAGAACTATAATCTGGTTCAGTATAGGCTCTACAGACAGAATTATATACAGTTTGTATGCCTTCTGTGGATGTACAATGACTGAAAGTTCAACTTTGAATATGCAGTTTGACTGGTGTGGAGATTGAATGTGTGGTTTAGTTAGTATATGGGCTGCTAACACAAAATGTACACATTTGAGATTATCAATAATAATGCCATAGTCGCATCCTTCAATTGGTCAATTAACCTCAACCGGCCTCCCAGTGTGTATTTATGTTTGTGTGCGTGCGTAAAATTGAGGGCGTGGCTGCATGGATTAGSGTAGGGCTTCCCAGGATTAGGGTAGGGTGACGTAATGTAAGAGTCTCACCGGCGCTAATGACCTCACAGACTCAGTCTGTGCCACAGAGGTGAGCAGGTTTAGCTGACCCTGCTATAAATGTGGGAGTGGGCCCAAAGCTCAAATAATTCCAAAACACCCAAGGTTACTCTTACCCCTACCATTTTAGATCAGATTCTGCATTCCCCCACATTAACCAGGGGAAATATGATTGTTTTAAATGCTTTGATAGTACTCCATTTTATTAGTCAATGGTTCCCTGTCCCTAGTGTGTGTGTGTGTGTGTGTTGGTGCTGTCCATGTGTTGGTGCTGTCCATGTGTTGGTGCTGTCCATGTGTTGGTGCTGTCCATGTGTTGGTGCTGTCCATGTGTGTGTGGCTCTGCAGTGACTCGGGAGAAGGCCGGGGACCTGGAGAAGGGCCAGACTCAGCGGTCAGTGTTCCTATGTAAGGTGATTGGACCGCGGGGTACTGGGAAGTCTGCCTTCCTTCAGGTCTTCCTTGGCCAAAACACAGCGGTACGGTCATCTTGCTATTGTTTGCCTAAATATTATTTAGACTAAATAGCTATACAGAATTCCTGGAGGAACTATTTAGTACTTTGTTACTAATAGTACGCCTTGAACTCTTCATTGTAAGACCATTCTGCATTATTAATATGATGTGTTCGAGCTGAGAAATGATGTTGAAAACCTACCCTAACTACTAGCATTACTACAAGAAATTATGAGGGTCTGTGTGTTTATTTCAGCGAGAGGAGCATTCCACCGGTGCCTTTTCCTTCTACACCATAAACACTGTCCAAGTTAGCAACCAGGAGAAGTTCCTCATTGTGAGTACATTATCTTTTACTGTAACCTCAACTCTGACCCCTGACCTTTGGTAGGGGTCAGAGTACAGAGTACAGTAGCCTCACCTCCAATCTGTCGTCTTCTCCTGGCAGCTCTACGAGGTGGACGTGGAAACGGAGTTCCTAAAGGCGTCGGACGCTGTGTGCGACGTAGCATGTCTCATGTATGACACAAACGACCCCCACTCCTTCGACTACTGTGCCAGTATATACAAGGTGAGCAGTATCTCATGTCTGCTTCAGAGCTTCTCTGGTTTTCACAAAGGAACAGAATGTGTTTCAATGAAATGATCAGGAGTCTGTTCTTCAATGTTTTTTAGTCTTTTATATTCCTCTCCCTCCCTTTTCTCTTACCACATCCTCTTTCTCTTTACCACACCACATTTCTCTTCATCCACATATATCTATGTCTTATCTGTAGCAGCACTACATGAACAGCAGTATTCCCTGTGTGGTGGTGGCCTCCAAGGCAGACCTCCACGAGGTGAGACAGCTCCACGGGATGACCCCAGCAGAGTTCTGCTACAAACACCGGCTGCTTCCGCCACTCCCCTTTTCCGGCCTGTCCCTGGACTCCACCAGCAAGAACATCTACACCAAGCTGGCCTGGGCCGCCATGTTCCCGTACGCATTAGTACACTGACTGTCACATATGACTAACAATTATCTCTGTTTATCACCATTTCATCTATAGTTTGGCGTTTCAGTGTTGAGAAACTAGAATTTCATGTCACATTTTAGTTTATACTCTGTAGTGGTCTGAACCTTTATGCTGTTTCATTTGTCAGTTCATTGATTACTTTGTCTCCCCCCCCCCCACAGACACCTGAACGACTCCGACATGAGCCACACCTCCTTCTGGCTGAGAGTGACGCTAGGAGCAGCAGTAGTCACAGTCCTAGGCTTTGCCATCTACAGAGCTTTCACCTGACAGAAATAACTGGGTTCCTGACTGTAGCCCCACCCCCCTCTTTTTCTCTCAACCCCAATCTCCAGACCAACCGTCTAAATAAACYAGCCATCAAGACAAACTAGCCATCTAGACCTGACAGACAAAACTCATCCATTTTACTACATCGTTATTCATACACCAAACTCCCCCGTCCCTCTCCTCATCTTTATTCTGCTATTCCCGGCTACTCCGGATAGTCAGGTCTTCTTCACTGACTAGTTATATTAGTCAAAATAGAGGCTTGTGACCATTTCTTTCACACTCTTCTGACCTCCTACCTTGCTTGCTCTGCCTTATATGGGTGCTTTATCAAATAAGGATATGCAAATACAAGGAAGGTAGAACATTTCAAACCCAAGACATTTCCACATGCATCCACAAGGTGTTCAGGAGGAAAATGCATAGATATATTTTATTTTTAATATGCAGTATTTCCTAAGGAAAATAAAATAAATCCAAAATGAGATAGGAATTTGGAAAAACATATCAAACAGAAAGACTGGTGTTGTTTAGAAACCAAAGAGCAACATGGCGAATTCATACAGTTCGAATCACGAACCGGGGGGGAGTGAAGACAGAGGGTCCGAATGCATCTGTCAAGCAACCCCAAGACCTTAAAGCACCAGCTATGTAGGAACCTGCTGCAAGGACGTAACCGAGCAACAGACACTCTAGCTCAATGCTGGGAAGTTGCTGGAAGTCCCAAAAGGAGCCCCGCGGAACTTGTCTTCCCACTGAACAAGCCACTGAGATAGACTTTCAGACCTGATTTGCCAAATTCAAAAGCCTCCATGTTACAGACAGTAACGGTAAAATACCAGCTATCACTCCTTTAGATTCTGCTCTACTAGGGTTGTGGGTGAAACGAACTAGATCAATTTATTAATGTACAGGTTGTTGTTTTTTTAAGAGGTTTGTTCTCTGATAGCACCAGTGGTGGCTTGCCAGATAAGAATTGTGGAGGAAGCAATGTCTTGTTGTGCATGAAGAGAAGTGATTATATTGTATCAGATTGATGAAAAAGACACACTGAAGTCTGTAATGCATCCTCCTTACTCAAGGAAATCAGTAGTGTTAAAACATCCAAATAATTTTTYTGTCATTCTTATTTCATGATATTAAAACTAAATCCTGCCCCKTGCAAATTAACACTCCAAATTATCATTCAAAGGAAAATATCTGCCTCGTCTTATCTTTCACGTGCATTCACCACAAATTGGAACTTAGGCCCCAAATTGTATTTCCGCTAAATCAGCCATGAATTGAGTGTGTGTGTGGTGTATGTGTGTGTGTGTGCACATGTTCATTTGCGTGTGTGCATAAATGGATATGTGTGTCAAGATTTTGATTGTATGACTTAATTTGCCATTGTTTTTATCAACAAAAAAAATAAAGAAAAATGTGGATTGTTGAACGTTTTGCCAAACATGTATCCATGACTGTCATAGTGGGGATATTTGTGTGTGTTGGTGTGTGTGTGCACACTGGTGCTTTGTGTTCAATGTGTGCTAAATGTGAAGGCCCAAAGGCAAATGGCTAATGTCCAAAATGTTCAAATAGATTGTGTGCAAAACTCTACACAATTGTACAAGTTTGACATAAAGGTGTTAGATGATCTGGCCTAACATAATGGTGTGTCTGGTTATGCTTTTTGTGCTCTTTTGCACTTGAGCATTCAGCATCACCTGAATTTAATTAGGGCACTTTGCAGGTATATATACTATACTGGCATTTCACTATATTGTGACCAAAAAAACGTTAACAAAGTGACAAACAAACCTTTTAAAACATATTTTATAGTTCGAATGGACTTCTGTCTTGACTCCAGTGCATGTTTGACATTTTGGACTGCTGAATGCAAAATAGCTGTTGCTATAGGTGACAAATGGATCTCATAGGCTAGGTCTACTCTTACCTGTCACCAACCAAGACTGCTTCCCTTTTTTTACAAGCAGTAAGTAGAATAAATGAAATATTGATGTTCAAAGTTAAGAAGTAATAGAAAATAAATGTTTTGGTGAATTTTCACCGGAGACTTACCCGTGTTTTACCAAAATGGTTTAGACTTTCTGTTTACACCTCCACAGCCCAGCTCCAGTGTCTCACTAGGCCCATGGCCTCAGTGGACCTGATCTGACTTGGGGCCAAGGCCAGGCCACTGGTAGTTTTCAGATGTTATTTACATAAAAAATGGCCATATGTGAACATGGGTTAACACCTTCTCACAAAGCAACTGTCTTGCTGATGCAGAGGATGTTGATTCTGGAATTCTGCTTGCCCCAGGTCTTTAGTGTCACATTCCTGATGGAAACGCCATTTCCTGAAAAATTACACTTAAACTCAAATTAACATAATCTCTGTCGACTCGACTAACTAGTGTGGGGTAAGTCTCAGTTGGAAATGCCCATTGGACTACTTTGAAGAAAATAACATTTGTATATTCTTGTCCTTTTAAGGTTTCTAACTGCTGCCCTTTAAACCGCTTCAACAACATGGTGGGAACGAAAATACAGAGCGCAACCAGGAGATGGAAGTATCGAGTTTGAGTTAACTTCAGGTAGGAACATTTGTTTTCTTTAGGGTTTGCTTCCTCTCCTTTTCCAATTCCCATCTGCACTGTACAGTAGGACAGAAAAAAAGCTGAAAACAAATGCTCCGCTCAACAAAGAATGTTGCTTTACCTATTGCTCAGAGCTATGTCCAGTCATCAGTATAGAAAAAAATGACTGAGCTACTAAGTTCCTGGCCTTTAGATAGGGTCCTTGGGCTTGTTTCAGGATTTTGAAAATGTACATTCTTCAAAGATTGAGAACCTTGAGAACATAAAGAATTAGAAAGTCTAATTTATTAACAACACTACTTAAGACTTCATTCTTAATACTGTCATATTTGTTGGTAATTGATCGGTGTATGCATGCGTAAAATGCGACTAATAAATGTACATTATATTTAGAAGATGAGAAAAGTTTATTGTATTACAGTATAAACAGTTTCAAAAGTGATGCAATACATAGTCTACAGTTCATTACAAATACACTGAATTAATGGAACATGGCATGGTTGGTTTACAAAAAAGTAGCACAGAGTCCRCATTTGGAGCCATACCATCACTTGAAAATCTTGCTGACGTCCATGCCTACACAGTTCTTCTATACATTGTGTAGCTCAACAATGCTCGCTATTGAAACAAGTGCATTTTCAGAATGACCTCGTGCACAAAGAACAAGAACTATTCACTTGTTCCAATAGCCTAATCAATAATAATTCCCGATTAGTGTCACATACATTTTCTAACAGGTCCTCAGGTTTCCAAGGTTCAGAGAGGAATAATAAATAGTAGCCTAACAATTAATGCTGTTACAAAAAAATGCTTTAATTCCAGACCCACTTTTTACAGCATCATATAGTGCAATGGAGTGGAAAACAATCTGTAAAAACGGATCAATTCGCATGAGACCATACAAAAATAAGATGACATATACAGAAACATTTCCTCAAAGTATTTACAAGTCTCTCTGTAATGTCCATTTTACTTTTTCTTTGCGGCTTTCTTGGCTGCTGCCTTGGGTTTGGGTTTTGCAGCTTTGGCCTTCTTGGGTTTGGCTGCCTTGGCTGGCTTTGCCACCTTGGCTTTCTTTACTACTTTCTTGGGCTTTGGTGCCGCTTTCTTCGGGGACTTTTTCACTTTCTTCACTGACACTTTCACTTTCTTGGCTTTTGCTGGTGATTTGGCCACCTTCTTGGGCTTTGCTACCTTCTTGGGCTTAGCGACTTTCACAGGCGACTTCTTTGGTTTCACAACGGCTTTAGCTTTAGGTGCCTTTTTGGTGTCCTCTGCTTTAGCCAGTTTGAAGGAGCCTGATGCGCCGATGCCTTTGGTGTGGCGCAGGACCCCGCCACTCACCATCCTCTTCAGAGACAGCTTAATCTGGGAATCGGCATTGTCTCCCACCTTGTAGTGGCTCTTGATGTACTTCTGGACAGATTGTCTGGACGCACCTCCACGGCTTTTGTCTGCCTGGACGGCCGCCATAATCATATCCGAGTATTTCGGGTGTGAAGCAGGTTTCTTGAGTGCCTTCGCCTTTTTAGCTTTTGGGGCTGGAGCTGCCACCGTCTCTGCCATTGTTGACTCTTAAAATTGGTTGAATATGCAGGTTCAGTTCAAGTATTCCCGGCAAACGTCTGTCACAGAGCGTCACAAGTTTCTAAATTAATATTTCCAAACGTATAATATTCCAGAAAAGGTCCTGGTTTGTGWGAACGCAAAGCTTATAATAAAAAAAGTTGTGAGTACTATATGTTTGACACACACGATGGAGCGTCACATCTGATTCTCTCTTAATGTATATTATTCTACAAGCGCTCCTCTGACTTTATGAAGCCTAAGCGCGGACGTGATTGAGAACACCAACGGCCAGCAGCTGATCCAGCAGGCTCCATGGAACTCGCGCAGTCCCGTTTGTGTTTCTTCATCCTCGAACTCTTTCAAAATGTAAAAAGTCTGGCATTGTATATGTGTACAAAACCGCATGGTTTGAAAGTAGACAATTTGGGCTTCACTGTCATATAAATGTTTTTGTATAATTCGCTGACCGACAAACTTTTATTTCCCGAAAACCTACCCGAAGCACAGCGCGTTGTGATCAATTTTGCAGAATTCCTATTAATTTGACCCAAACAGACGGAACCGAATATTAAAATGACAAATGCATAATGAAGACGAATCAATACTTTAACGAATGCACATGGGTTGACCGGTGCAAAAGCTAGTTTTTGCTTTTAATACACCGAAATAATTTTCGAACTAACACAGCCCGGCCATTGACTTTGAGTGACGTGGTTGAGATTATTTAGTGTTAAACCTCCTATAAATTAAATGACAGACTATCTGATGTATGGATAAAGCATCTGTTGTTAATATAGATTTATGTAGGATTTAGTGGAATGGTTACATTCAATTTATTTGATGTTTTAAGGCGGTATTAGAAATAAACAAACGGGCACTATTGCTCCTCGCGACTGTGCTCCTTTGTCAGGAAAGTTGCCAACACCTCCAAAGATCTGGTTCTCTGATAATAATTCACGAAATCTGTCCATTTTCATAAAAGAAACATGATTGTCTGATATTTGACGGGGTATTCGCTCAAGTGTGAGTGCGACAACTATCTATATTAAACCACCCTATCATTTAACATAGGGCGCATTCATGACATTCTTTTGTTCATTGGCTGGTAGGCTATAGGAGAGCCGACTGAACGACATGACTAATTTACGTGTGGATCATCACATATTTCCTATGGCTATACATGTATAATGCGCAGTGATATAGGCGACATTTGTTACAACAGGAAACATTCCAATTGGTTGTTTTTATTTTAGATGTTCATCTGATATATTTCCCCTGTAGCCTAAACGCCATCTTGGATCCCTTAGTCAATCTCCTACTACTTTTTTTGTTCATTTTCTGCTATAAGGGCTTTATGACTGTTTACAATCAATTAATTTTGACCTGTCATTTTCATTATTCTGAATTTCACATCATAGCCACTTTGCAGTTAGTCCATAACGTCGCATAACACTGTCAAAACGGTTTAGGCTAGCAGGTGATGTTATCAGTTTAAACAATTACTCAAGTCGTAGAATATCTAGTTATGCCAATATGTTGCTAGTGTAGGCTATGTTCTATGTAATTTGAAAATGTTTTCAAAATATTTTGGAATACCCTGCACAGAGGGGCCTAGGCTATATAGTTTTGCTGTATGCGCTCCCTCCTTCTTCCCCTTTCTGACCCGCTCGTTCTTTCCTTCTCCCTCTCTCTGATGAGTAGCCTATGTGTGCGAGAGTATGAGTGAGTGAGTGCTCATGAGGGGACGCGCTAGATGAACGAATGAATGCGCGCGCACTGTCGTTCGGTAATTTATTGAACATTCCTATTCACTGTGTTGTTGACGAGTGCCAGCAATTTGAGAGCAGAAGTGGTCGACCTCTTTCATGGCCTTCTTAATCGATATGTGTTTATTTATTTTCATTATGGTCACAGAACACTTAAAAGTGTCGGGAGAAAGGTAGTTCTTCAGTCGGTGGTTATGCCTATGTGGTTTGGTGCTGAAAACAGCACCCAAACGCATTTCTCGCACTAACAGACCACTCCCTCCCTTCACCGACAGAGGGGCGTCTTTAACAATGGACGGCCCGTTGTTGGGTCAACAGAATCCATCGCATTTTTTCTGTTGATTATCTTAATTAACACTGTAATGGCGGTACTGAATCAGCAGTCAATGCGCCAACCGTAGGATTTTAGAATCAATGAATTGCCCCATGGCAACTGTAAATATGCCTTTACATGAATCTGTGTAGTTTAACAACGGGAAGTCCATTTGTAACACCTCGCAATCATTGCGTAATAGTGCCATATTTCGGTCTTTGCTCCCGTTTCTGTGTCAGTTGTGATTGTAAGATAGTTCATTTACAAATATTAATTAATATAGGTGATGATTGTTAGAATGATTAATAATAAGTACATTATTAGCCTATTATTAATTATTATTATCAATGCTTATTATTGCAGGTGTATGATTTACTTCCAGACATCAAACACTTTTGCAGACAGTGCAGCCTACTGACAAAACACAATTGACTCGTAATTCAGCATTTCATATATGACAACACCCTGCCATGCCCATATACTGTATATACATTGAACAGAAATATAAACGCAACATGCAACAATTTCAAATATTTTACTGAGTTACAGTTCATATAAAGAAATCAGTCAATTTAAATAAATTCATTAGGCCCTAATCTATGGATTTAACATGACTGGGAAAACAGATATGCATCAGTTTGTCACATATACCTTAAAAAAAGGTAGGGCCGTGGATCAGAAAACCAGTCCGTATCTGGTGTGACCACCATTTGCCTCATGCAGCATGACACAGCTCCTTCGCATAGATTTGAACACGCTGTTGATTGTGGCCTGTGGAATATTGTCCCACTCCTCTTCAATGGCTGTGCAAAGTTGCTGGATATTGGCGGGAAGTGGAACACGCTGTCGTACACGTCAATCCAGAGCATCCCAAACATGCTCAATGGGTGACATGTCTGGTGAGTATTCAGGCCATGGAAAAACTGGGACATTTTCAGCTTCCGGGAATTGTGTACAGATCCTTGCGACATGGGGCTGTTCATTATCATGCTGAAACATGAGGCAAATTCTCTAAAACAACATTGAAGCCGGCTTATGTTAGAGAAATTAACATTCAGTTCTCTGGCAACAGCTCTGGTAGACATTCCTGCAGTCAGCATGCCAATTGCACGCTCCCTCAAAACTTGAGACATCTATGGCATTGTGTTCTGTGACAGGAATAGCATTTCAAGAAACTGATTAAACAGCATGATCTTCACACAGGTGCATCTTGTGCTGGGGACAATAGAAGGCCACTCTAAAATGTGTAGTTTTGTCAGGTGGATGGATTATCTTGGCAAAGGAGAAATGCTCACTAACAGGGATGGAAACACATTTGTGCACACAATTTGAGAGAAATAAGCTTTATGTACATTTCTGGGATATTTTCTTCAGCTCATGAAACAGGGGACCAACACTTTACATGTTGTGTTTTTGTTCAGTGTAATAGCGACATAATGCAGTGCCTGCATGTTCTTAAAATAAAGTTCACACTACTTTAAGAAGTAGGTAAGTGAGGTCTAAAGTTGCACATAAAAGCCTACTTCAATATATTCGTAGAGGAGAACCACACATGTCCGAAATACTTTGTCTTAGTTAAGTCTAAATTCATCCCTTTGCCAACTAGTAATTTTAGCTTTTTAAAACCTCTCTGGTCCTCTCATGCAGCATTATGGGAAAAGTTGTTCTCCATGTTGCTCAAAGCGTGTGTGTTTATACTGGATTGTTGCTATGGAACCATTGTCTTGGGGTCCAAAGCAAATACAGCAAAGGATCTATGTAGCGTACTTCTTTCTCTCTATTTTATTTTATTTATTTCACCTTTATTTAACCAGGTAGGCAAATTGAGAACACGTTCTCATTTACAATTGCGACCTGGCCAAGATAAAGCAAAGCAGTTCGACACATACAACAACACATAGTTACACATGGAGTAAAACAAACATACAGTCAATAATACAGTGAAAAATAAGTCTATATACAATGTGAGCAAGTGAGGTGAGATAAGGGAGGTGAAGGCAAACAAAATATATATATAAATAAATAAAAATATAAAAAGGCCATGGTGGCGAAGTAAATACAATATAGCAAGTAAAAAAACAAAAACAAAAAAAACACTGGAATGGTTGGTTTGCAGTGGAAGAAAGTGTAAAGTAGAGATCGAAATAATGGGGTGCAAAGGAGCAAAATAAATAAATAAATACAGTARGTAAAGAGGTAGTTGTTTGGGCTAAATTATAGATGGGCTATGTACAGGTGCAGTAATCTATGAGCTGCTCTGACAGCTGGTGCTTAAAGCTAGTGAGGAATAAGTTTTTCAGTTTCAGAGATTTTTGTAGTTCGTTCCAGTCATTGGCAGAGAAACTGGAAGGAAGGCGGCCAAAGGGAAGAATTGGTTTTGGGGTGACCAGAGAGATATACCTCTGGAGCGCGTGCTACAGGTAGGTGCTGCTATGGTGACCAGCGACTGAGATAAGGGGGACTTTAACCTAGCAGGGTCTTGTAGATGACCTGGAGCCAGTGGGGTTTGGCGACGAGTATTGAAGCGAGGGCCAGCCAACGAGAGTGTACAGGTGCAGTGGTGGGTAGTAATGGGGCTTTGGTGACAAAACGGATGGCACTGTGATAGACTGCATCCAATTTATTGAGTAGGGTTTTGGAGGCTATTTTGTAAATGACATCACGAAGTCGAGGATTGGTAGGATGGTCAGTTTTACAAGGGTATGTTTGGCAGCATGAGTGAAGGATGCTTTGTTGCGGAATAGGAAGCCAATTCTAGATTTAACTTTGGATTGGAGATGTTTGATGTGAGTCTGGAAGGAGAGTTTACAGTCTAACCAGACACCTAGGTATTTGTAGTTGTCCACATATTCTAAGTCAGAGCCGTCCAGAAGTAGTGATGTTGGACAGGCGGGCAGGTGCAGGCAGCGATCCGTTGAAGAGCATGCATTTAGTTTTACTTGTATTTAAGAGCAATTGGAGGCCACGGAAGGAGAGTTGTATGGCATTGAAGCTCGCCTGGAGGGTTGTTAACACAGTATCAAAAGAAGGGCCAGAAGTATACAGAATAGTGTCGTCTGCGTAGAGGTGGATCAGAGAATCACCAGCAGCAAGAGCGACATCATTGATGTATACAGAGAAGAGAGTCGGTCCAAGAATTGAACCCTGTGGCAACCCCATAGAGACTGCCAGAGGCCCGGACAACAGACCCTCCGATTTGACACACTGAACTCGATCAGAGAAGTAGTTGGTGAACCAGGCGAGGCAATCATTAGAGAAACCAAGGCTGTCGAGTCTGCGATGAGGATGTGGTGATTACAGAGTCAAAAGCCTTGGCCAGGTCAATGAATACGGCTGCACAGTATTGTTTCCTATCGATGGCGGTTAAGATATCGTTTATGACCTTGAGCGTGGCTGAGGTGCACCCATGACCAGCTCTGAAACCAGATTGCATAGCGGAGAAGGTATGGTGGGATTCGAAATGGTCGGTAATCTGTTTGTTGACTTGGCTTTCGAAGACCTTAGAAAGGCAGGGTAGGATAGATATAGGTCTGTAGCTGTTAGGGTGAAAAGCTATGAAAGCTTGACACCTGAAACCCTCTTAACTGCAGATACTGTGTAGGATTCCTGCAGATTAAGTGAGTACAGATGAAATTAACCATTTACTGAATGTTGCTGAAGGTGCAAGGGATGTATGAGGGTCTGGTTTGGGTTCAGGGGCTGTATGAGGGTTGAGAGTTGATGTTATGGTGTCCTCTTTGTTACATTATTGAGTGTACTTCAAACCGTATGTATTAGAAGAGGTGTTAGTCTTGTTGATCCAGGCAGAGACAGCAACCAATGCTGTTGTGCTCCATACAACTGTGAAACTATTTTGTTGTAATGTTTTGTCCTTAAACAGTTGTAGTGTGTTCACTCACACACATGCCGTTAGTGTGTGTTCCCTTTGACAGTTGTGACAACACATGGTTGTGTGTCTGTATGAGCAGGTGACGGAGAACAAGTGCTCTGCTGACTGCAGCACAATACTCAAACACACACACGCAATGCCACACAATGAGGAGAGTGTCCGTCTGAGCCAACAGAAGCACAGTGGTTTGTGGCCCACGCCAAGTCTCTCTTTGAAACGCTCTACCCTCCTGCTCCATAGCTTCCCCGTCTCCCCCTGAGCTCAGTATTTAGATCAGCTAATTATTGCCACTGTGACAGCTGTGACCCCCTCCTCTCCTGACAGCCCCCTCATTGGACATCATCCGAGATGCACCTGTGTGCCTTCAGTCAAGCCAACAGACTTTGTCTGATCAAGGCTATTATAGGCTATGCCTTTGATACATATTAAGGGTATAACCATTAACTTACTCTTTATTGCTTTTGAGTTGATATCGGTCACCAGAAGTATGTTTGTTTCATTTCCGTTTAATGCTTAAATTGACTGTATTTGGACTGCTTTCAATTTGATCACATGCTGTAGCCATTCTATCATGGTCCTCTGATGGTATCACGATTTGACGAAAGGCCTTTAATCCTTTCATCGCTCAGCAGGCTTCTTTTTTCTGTCTAGGGCAGCTTACATCTTAGTGTACATCTTAGCGATAAATCATGGGCATTAAAAACATTAGGCAACATTTTCTCCAGCTCTCAGTAAATGAATGCAGTATAGTTGTGTGGCTGAATGGTGTATTGTTTTTTAGACCAGCAGCAGCTGTCCAATACTTTTTTTTAAAGCTGGTCATGTAGATGAAGCCTACCTCTTTCTGCTCTGATTCGGTGTCAAGGTTAGATATTTTGGTCATATTTCACGAGAGCTTGAGGGATTATAAAACCATTATAACCGTTATAATTATTTTATAAACCTGTAGTTATTTACAGAGCCTAACAATGTCATGATGTGTGAGCATTGGTTAAGGTTCATACATGACGCTTGTTTGGTGACTGACAGACTCACGACAGGTTTGAAATGGTAATTTATTTGTTTTCTTTCAAATACTTGAGGTGCACTTGATTCATATACTGTAGCTTCTTGATTTAATGGAACCAATGGGGAAAAGTCCAACCCCACCCATGCACCTCAGGTATTTGAAGGAAAACAAATACTGTTTGGTCCCAGACTTTTCTCTACAGTTGGTCCTTGACTTTAACCCTTTTCACCAATAGATGGCAGCAGCCCCCTAATAGGGGCACTAGAACAGTAATTTACCCGTAGCCTACATATTGCATACAGTACAGTCTAGGGTTCCCTTGCCACCTATATTATTCTCACCTGGGCAGTCCGGTTTTTAATCTTGTGCCAGAAGGAAGATGTGAGATAAACCAGTGTCTAGTTTTAGATAGGTGGCTCTATTTTCAGCTGGCGGTAAACTAGCCCAATTGTCAAAAGCACGTCCGTTGGTATTTTCAACCTTTTAAAGCCAGCACTCTGCTGTTTTCCAACATGTGCGCCAGGATTGGTAATGTAGGCTACCTGTTTTATATGAGCTGGCTTGCGTCGAGGTGGGAGGGGTGGCAATATCTGAGGTGTGTCCTTAAAAACGTGCGCGCCAAAGTGCCAATTTCAGACAGCACTGGTGGGGATATTTAAGACCAACCAAAAGCTGATCTTAGCAGTAACGTGGTTGGAACGCGGTTGGTTATGTCATGGCATGGATTTTGACAGCAGAAGCTCAGTCTATCCAACTGCGACGCACAGTGCCCATGTGCACACCGAACAAGAAATTTGCTTTTGGTGCCAGTAAACATAATATTTAGAAACATAAAATACTTGTTTTTTTCCATTTCGTTTCATTTGATATAAAACCAACAATAGCCTCCCCTCCTCTCAGTGAGAGGAATGCATTGCCAAGTACTTAAGATAAATGGTTTGACATAGATCTTAACTACCAAATCCTTATTAAAATATCAAGTTTGGGAGCAGCAAAACAGTGAGCTGACATACCCTTTTTCATCTATGCATTGTAGTGCCTACATTGTTTTAGACAGCTCCCATTTTTTTTTAGGTAAAACCCCTCCAAAAGCTACTTGTGTCTATATGCCCATCATGAAACGAAAGATGGTGACCCTTGTAATTAGAAGTTATTTTCCTGTAACAATTGCTTGTCTAACGTTTCATATGATTAAAAACCAAGCCCTCCGTAGGCTACTCTTGAAGACGATTTATGCTTGATCTGGAGGCGATATCAAGCTCCATGCTGCAACGCCTTGCGCCCCACCCTTTTTTAACAATGTGGAGGGCTCAGTATAGCTCCTTATAGCTCTGCATTGATATGATTGGTGGACAGTAGGTGAACAGGGACAGCGTTATGGGCGGGCCTTAGGTGGCATGGCTCGCCCTACCATACCTCGGTTGAATTCCAAACACTTAAGACACACCCTATCCCCTCAGCCCTCAAATTAAGTGGGCACTTCTGATGACGTTCATGACGTCTGACGAGTATACACTTGCAGGGTAATGGGCGAGGGAGGAATGATTTTTAAATGGAACGCCCATACCCAGAAATTCATCACTCGTTCATCCCGCGATGATTGTGTTTTCAGCCACCGGTAGCTTGTGGGTGCTTTATATGTGCTACAGTCATTTATGATTGTATGTCTACTTATATTAACTATATAGTTATTAATATATGCCTACGGTATGATAGCTAGCAAATGAATTAGCTAACTAACGTTAGCCTGCCTAGCAACTTCTGAAGAAGGAAAATGTTTTATTTCTACAATTTCCAAAAGCTTACCAAACAAAAACGTCAATACTTTTATGAGATGTGTTTTCGCGTTGGTAGCACAATTTCTAACTTATTTACATTCATTTTTACTTACACTTGTATGTTGACTCCATATTGATGGAGGTTTTTAGTTTTGACAGACTTTTCTTAGCGGATGTACAGTCTACTTTGAGTTTGAGCTGCAGCCCTCCTTGCCCATCCAAATAAAAATATTGATAATTTATTTGACCTAGATAAGCTGCGACAGTAAAAGGCGCTGCATGGTCATTCTGACGTTTACATTGGCCTCTGCAGAAGCCAGGGCATTCAGTGAGTTTGTTTTATACAGGACCTCCCGCCCTCACCTACAGTCAACCAATCATGTCGATGCGGAGCTATATGGAGCCCTCTGTATTGTTAAAACATTTGAGAGGGACACAACGATGTGGCACCGAGCTCAATTTGGCCTCTGCTTGACTCTGGAGACTCCGCAATTGCGTCACACCATCCATATAGCGCTCCGACCACATTTTCGGTTTGGATCAAGCGTAAGAGCGAATTTATGCTTGATCCGAAAATGTGGTCGGAGGCGCCATATGGATCACCTTGTATTGACCTTGTAGCGCCTTTGGTGCGTCTTTCCGCCAATTTAATCTCAGTTAAGCATCCGAGCGAGCGAAACAGCGCCCCCTATGTCTCAGTATGTGTAGACCATGAATCTGATGCTGTGTGGACCAAAATAAATGGCATGTCATATTATTTCTGGCCAGATGGCATCACATATATGGGCTACATATAGAGGGGCGCAACCTTTACACATTCTTGGCAATCTCTCAACCAGCTAAATGAGGTAGTCACCTGGAATGCATTTAAATTAACAGAATGATGCGCTCTATCTTGGCCTTATCAATACTGAATTGAATCTCAGTTATTGACAACGTTTGGCATGTCCATGGCTCAGGCATAATGCCATTTACAGTAGCCCTAGCCCCTATATCAGTGTGAATGCTATGTTTAACAGTATATTTCCATATTGAAGCCATGCAATTGCTTTCAACTAGTGGACTGAAACATGTTCAACATATTTAGCAAAGATGGGATAGGCCTACATTTTGAAGCAACCACATATTTCGCGATGGGCCATGTTCCGATTGGCCAGTGATAAGTCAACCCTCAACACGCCTAGAAATGATTTATTTATCAAAAAACACCCTTTTTGTGGCAACGCCAGCTACTGCACCCATAGTTCTCGCTGTGAAAATATCTCAAATATTTCTGACACACCCTGGACTGTAGCTCTACCACCAACGCTAAGAGGGTTTGTTAAAATAGAACCCAGAAACTAAAATGCATGTGTTATAAAAATACAATTTCAAAAAGATAATATACGGGCAAGTGCTCACGTTTCTGCCAGTTGAAAAGGCAACATCAGTTCTGCAGTCAGTACGAATCAGACACACAGACTGATTCAGTGGTTTGGGTCGAGGTCAACCTATATAACACCCATTGAGGATAATATTCAACATTCCAAAGCAGTTCTGTGGTTGGACTCCATGGCTGGTTGCCAAGATAATTTGGGTTGGTTGTTGGACTGGTAAGTCGCAATTGCACGTCCAGACTCTAGAGGGYTCTCCACTCCTCTCTGAGTTTATTATTCCACTTCCCCAGCTATTCCAGTGCCACCCTTATCATTGGAAACTGCTTAAAAGGAGTGAGGCTTGATTCAACTCAATCAACAAACCTCTTTGGCCTGACACCAAATTGTTGAAATGTGGCATGATATTCTTAACAGTTCAGCACGTCATTTGGGACTTGAACATGACAGAGATGTTACAGAGCAACACACATTCCATGTCTAAATCTGGGTGGTGGCAAAACCTCTCAACCATAGGCAATTCTTCATCCTGTAAAGAATAACTTCAATGCATTTTATGCTGCAAGAATGTGAGCTCAATCTCTCATCTGTTTGTGCTCTTCCTCCCTCCCTCTCTCTCACTTTCTTTCCCTTGTTTTCACTTTCTAATTGTCCTCCCCATTCTCATCTCACTCCCTCCCTTGGTCCTTCTCTCTTTCCCTTGGTTTCACTCTCTACTGCATCCTATCTCTCTCCAAATATCTCTCTCTCCCTCCATATTCATCCCTGGACATTGCATAAAATAGAGCACTTTGGACTAAAACTATGTCACATAGTGACCCGATTAATTTGGCAGTCATTTTCATCATACGGGTGATTCCCCACACTGCCCACTTACAATTGCCGGACATCTGAAAGCGAGAGGGTCAACCATTATCTACTGTACAGTACCAGTCAAAAGTTCGGACACACCTATTCGTTCAAGGGTTGTTGTTTTTTCTTTCTTTTTTTTTACTATTTTCTACATTGTAGAATAATGGAATAACACATATGGAATCATGTTGTAACCAAAAAAGTGTTAAACAAATCAAAATATATTTTCTATTTGAGATTCTTGAAAGTAGCCACCCTTTGCCTTCATGACAACTTTGCAAACTCTTGGCATTCTCTCAACCAGCTTCACCTGGAATGCTTTTCCAACASTCTAGAAGGAGTTCCCACATATGCTGAGCACTTGTTTGCTGCTTTTCCTTCACTTTGCGGTCCAACTCATCCCAAACCATCTCAATTGGGGTGAGGGTCGGGTGATTGTGGAGGCCAGGTCATCTGGTGCAGCACTCCATCACTCTCCTTCTTGGTCAAATAGCCCTTACAAGGCTGGAGGTGTGTCCCATTAACCGCTAATCAGATGGGATGGCGTATCGCTGTAGAATGCTGTGGTAGCCATGCTGGTTAAGTGTGCCTTAAATAAAAAATAAATCACTGACAGTGTCACCAGCAAAGCACCATCACACCACCTCCTCCATACTTCACGTTGGGTACCACACATGCGGAGATCATCCGTTCACCTACTCTGCGTCTCACAAAGACACACGGTTGTAAACAAAAATCTCAAATTTGGACTCATCAGACCAAAGGACAAATTTCCACCGGTCTAAAGTCCATTGCTCTTGTTTCTTGGCCCAAGCAAGTCTCTTCTTCTTATTGGTGTCCTTTAGTAGTGGTTTCTTTGCAGCAAATCGACCATGAAGGCCTGATTCACACAGTCTCCTCTGAACAGTTGATGTTGAGATGTGTCTGTTACTTGAACTTTGAGAAGCATTTATTTGGGCTGCAATCTGAGGTGCAGTTAACTCTAATGAACTTATCCTCATGCGGCAGAGGTAACTCTGGGTCTTCCTTTCCTGTGGCGGTCCTCATGAGAGCCAGTTTCATCATGTCGCTTGATGGTTTTTGCGACTGCACTTGAGGGCACACCTGTTAATCGAAATGCATTCCAGGTGACTACCTCATGAAGCTAGTTGAGGAAATACCAAGAGTGTGCAAAGCTGTCATCAAGGCAAAGGGTGGCTACTTTGAATAATATAAAATCTATTTGTTTAACACTTTTTTGCTTACTACATGATTCCATATGTGTTATTTCATAGGTTTGATGTGTTCACTATTATTCTATAATGTAGAAAATAGTAAAAAATAAAGAAGACCTTGAATGAGTAAGTGTGTCCAAACTTTTGACCGGTACTGTATTGACCAAGACCTAGAGAGTCACAGTGTGTGGTGCAATTATGAGATAGACAGACAGAGAGCCTCTGTCTTGTCACTGGGCCAGAGGCAGAGAATCATACGACCTGGGAGTTGGCACTGGATCTGAGAGGGGACAGTGGACTGTAGACGGAGAGGGGATCCTGACCTGTTGTCACACTCTGATGGCCTCATACACTGTCAGGTCATAGCTGAGCCACAGCAACTTTACTAGAGCTTTCAATTGGAGCGAATACACCAGCTCACTTTACGAAGCAGGATTTACTGTATCCCCAGCCATCCTCATTGTCCTTAAGAGAAGTGGTTATGATGTATACATGCATATGGAATAATAAATGTGTTCTCTTCTAAGGAAATAGGTCTGGTAATGGCACTGCTCCTACCAAGGCTGCCCACACAAGGGGTTATGAGTCGCCATTCATCAATCTGATGTTCCGACCTTTATGTTCAGGTCCCCATACACCAGTCTCTTCGTAATTTACATGAATTATGCATGGGATTAACATAAAGCCTTTGTACTGGTTTTACTTATAATGATCAATTGTACACCAGGGATTTTTGCCCAAATGTTATTGCAGTTGTATTCATTTATGCGATACCATGGAGGTGGAATTGGTATGCCATCCAAACTGTCTCTGTCAATAATACATGCATGTTTGTGTGTGTATGATTGCATGTGCTATAATATGTCTTTGTGTGTATGATTAGCGTAAAGGGGTACACAGGAAGGGTATTTCGTCATGGTTCTGTAAGTGTGCTTTAGTGTAATATTTGTGTGGTTCCTGTGTGCATCTGAGTGTGATGTATATTCACGTTTCTGTTACAATATGTGATAGGCCTGCATGTACTGTACATGTATGCATATATTCAGTCTGTTCGCAAGTAGCTTAGGTGTTTTCTCTCTCTCTCTCTCTCTCTGTCCATTTGTATGTGTTTTAGATGTGCCTACGTGCATCCCTATCTGAGCCTGTAGTAGGCACACAGCCGCAGTGGAGCTCATCCTCTCTTCCTCTTCAAGACGCCCTCCTTGCAATGTGGAAAGGAGCTGCAGCCAGTGGCCCCTCCTGTTCCGGTTCCCATTGGCCGAGAGGAGCCACCTCCCTCCCCTGCCTCATTGGTATGCAGGCAGTGCAGTGTCAGTGAGGAGAGAGGGAGCAGTCAGTGCTGCAGGGCAGAGGTTAGYGAGGAGGAGAGTGAGTGAATGAGAGCTGCTGAATCGGCTGTTTGCTTGTTTTGCTGGGCTGCCTCCTTTCCACACAGCACTGGCACCACAGAATACCCTGCCACCACTACAGACGCTGCTGATTACCACGCTAGTTAGCCACGGCGCTAACAGGAGACCAAGGGGCCACCAGGAATCAAGCTATCCGGGTTTCGCCATCCTTTGAGCAGGGGACGTAGCCGTGTCGTGTAGTGGAGGGGGCTGACGCTACGATTTAGTCACCCGCTTCTACCTCCCCCAACCCCACTCCCCGTCCCCTTCTCCCCAACCACACCAGCAGCCGCTTGCTCCTCCCTATCTATGCCCTTGTCCTCGGCGGCTCCTTCTCAACTCCTGGCCAGTATATGGATAGAAGCTTCCTGTTTCAGCTCATACAAGACAGGTAAGCGAGCAAAGCAGCGGCGGGAGGTTTCTATGGTTACCGTCTCCTGCCAGCAACAGCCGCACTATATCTATCTAGGGATGAAAGACAGGGATGAAAGGCAGGTGTTAGAACTGCTGCTATAGGGAAGTGGGAAGGGCATGTGGTATTGTGTTACTTAAAAAAAAAAAAAAAGTAATTATTTTATTTAGTAATTATTAACTTTATTTATTGAACTGCGTTGTTGGTTAAGGGCTTGTAAGCATTTCACGGTAAGGTCTACACCTGTGTATTCGGCGCATGTGAAATAAAATTTGATGTCGCGATCAAATAAAATTGTCACATGCGCCGAATACAAACCTTACCGTAAATGCTTACTTACAAGCCCTTAATTAACCAACAATGCAGTTTTAATAAAATGGTCTTAATAAAATATTTACTAAAATATTTTTATTTATTTAAGTAAGTAACACAAAAATAGCAATAATGAGCATCGGTACAGGTTAGTCGAGGTCATTTGTACATGTAGGTAGGGTAAAGTGATAATAAACAGCAAGTAGCAGCAGTGCAAAAACAAAGGGGGGGGGGGGGTCAATGCAAGTAGTTCCTGTGGCCATTTGATTAATTGTACAGCAGTCTTATGGCTTGGGGGTAAAGCTGTTAAGGAGCCTTTTGGACCTGGACTTGGCGCTCCGGTACCGTTTGCTGTGCGGTAGCAGAGAGAACAGTTTATGACTTGGGTGACTGAAGTATTGACAATTTTTTGGGCCCTTCCTCTGACCGCCTAGTATATAGGTCCTGGATGTCAGGAAGCTTTTTAAAATACTTTTACCCATTTTTCTCCCCAATTTCATAGTATCCAATTGGTAGTTACAGGCTTGTCTCATCGCTGCAACTCCCGTACGGACTTGAGAGAGGCGAAGGTCGAGAGCCTTGCAACCTCCGAAAGACGACCAACCACGCCGCACTGCTTCTTGACACAATGCCCATTTAACCCGGAAGCCATCCACACCAATGTGTCAGAGGAAACACTGTACACCTGGCGACTGTGCCAGCGTGCATTTGCCCAGCCTGCCACAGGAGTCGCTAGAGTGCGATGGGACAAGGACATCCCTGCCGGCCAAACCCATTTGTCATCAAGACAAATGGTGGCTACTTTGAAGAATCTAAAATCTAAAATATATTTTGATTTGTTTAACACTTTTTTGGTTACTACGTGATTCCATATGTGTTATTTCATAGTTTTGATCTTTTCACTTTTATTCTACAGTGTAGAAAATATAAAAAATAACGAAAACCCTTGAATGAATAGGTGTGTACAAACCTTTGACTGGTACTGTAAGTGTTCCTTTTTTCCAGGTGGGAAAGGGCTGCGTGGAGTGCGATTTGAGGTTGTGTCATCTGTGGATCTGTTGGGGTGGTATGCGAATTGGAGTGCGTCTAGGGTTTCCGGGATGATGGTGTTGATGTGAGCCATGACTAGCCTTTCAAAGCACTTTATGGCCACCGACGTAAGTGCTACAGGGCGGTAGTCATTTAGGCAGGTTACCTTCTCTTTCTTGGGCACAGGAACTATGGTGGTCTGCTTGAAACATGTAGGTATTACAGACTCGGTCAGGGAGAGGTTGAAAATGTCAGTGAAGATAGTTGGTCCACGCATGCTCTTAGTACATGTCCTGGTAATCCGTCTGACTCCGCAGCCTTGTGAATGTTGACTTGTTTAAAGGTCTTGCTCACATCGGCTACGGAGAGCGTGATGACACAGTCATCCGGAACAGCTGGTTCTCTCATGCATGCTTCAGTGTTGCTGGCCTTGAAGCGATCATATGAGGCATTTAGCCCATCTGGTAGGCGCTAGGCACTGGGCAGCTCGCAGCTGGGTTTCCCTTTGTAGGGTGTAATAGTTTGCAAGCCTTGCCACACCCGACGACCATCAGAGCCGGTGTAGTAGGATTCAATCATAGTCCTGTATTGACGCTTTGCCTGTTTGAAGGTTCGTCTGAGGGCATAGCGGGATTTCTTATAAGCCTCCGGATTAGTGTCCCGCTCTTTGAAAGCGGCAGCTCTAGTCTTTAGCTCGGTGCGGATGTTGCCTGTAATCCATGGCTTCTGGTTTGGATATGTATGTACAATCACTGTGGGGGCGACGTGGTCAATTCACTTATTGATGAAGCCAGTGACTGAGGTGGTATACTCCTCAATGACATTGGACGAATCCTGGAACATATTCCAGTCTGTGCTAGCAAAACAATTCTGTAGCGTAGCATCCGCGTCATCTGACCACTTCCGTATTGAGCTAGTCACTAGTACTTCCTGCTTAAGTTTTTTCTTGTACGCCAGAATCAGGAGGATAGTATTATGGTCAGATTTTCCAAATGGAGGGCGAGGGAGAGCCTTGTACGCGTCTATGTGTATGGAGTAAAGGTGGTCTGGAGTACTCTGCCTCTGGTGAGCAATACCTCTAGACTACCTTAATATTAGACATCGCGCATCAGCTGTTATTGACAAATAGACTCACACCCTCACCCCTCGTCTTACCGGACGTAGCTGTTCTGTCCTGCCGATACACGGAAAACCCAACCAAATGTATATTATCTGTGTCATTGTTCAGCCACGACTTGGTGAAACATAAACTATTACAGTTTTTAATATCTCGTTGTCAGGATAGTCTCGAACGGAGCTAATCCAGTTTATTCTCCAGTGATTGCACGTTGGCCAATAGATCGGATGGTAGAGGCGGGTTACCCACTCGCCAACGAAATCTCACAAGGCACCCTGATCTCTGCCCCCTGTATTTCCTTCTTTTCTTCATGCCAGTCACAGGGATTTGGACCTTGTATGGGAGCAACATTATATCCTTCTTGTCACTCATTAAATAAAAATATTTTTCCTATTCCTTGAGTATCTCAGAAATATTGACAGATTTTCCACTTGGTTACATAACAACCCAGGGGCAATGCTGTGCTTTGCAGTATCAAGGTACAGCACCAGTGGTGTAAAGTACTTCTTAAGTAGTTTTTGTGGGAATCTGTAATTTATTTTACTATTTATATTTGTGACTACTTTTACTTAACTACAGTCCTAAAGAAAATAATGTACTTTTTACTCCATACATTTTCCCTGACACCCAAAAGTACACCCAAAAGTTACATTTTGAATGCTTAGCAGGACAAGAAAATGGTCCAATTCATACTTATCAAGAGATACTTATCTTGTGTGGCCTGCTGGAGGTCATTTTGCAGGGCTCTGGCAGTGCTCCTCCTTGCACAAAGGCGGAGGTAGCGGTCCTGCTGCTGGGTTGTTGCCCTCCTACGGCCTCCTCCACGTCTCCTGATGTACTGGCCTGTCTCCTGGTAGYGCCTCCATGCTCTGGACACTACGCTGACAGACACAGCAAACCTTCTTGCCACAGCTCGCATTGATGTGCCATCCTGGATGAGCTGCACTACCTGAGCCACTTGTGTGGGTTGTAGACTCCGTCTCATGCTACCACTAGAGTGAAAGCACCGCCAGCATTCAAAAGTGACCAAAACATCAGCCAGGAAGCATTGGAACTGAGAAGTGGTCTGTGGTCACCACCTGCAAAACCACTCCTTTATTGGGGGTGTCTTGCTAATTGCCTATAATTTCCACCTTTTGTCTAT